>NC_143566.1:64811363-65415681 GCF_054136105.1 Typopeltis vanoorti
TGGTATCTCTCTAATTGTACTCAAACTTTGTGCTCCTAAGCTAACACTAGTCCTCTATCATCTCTTGAATCTTCTATACTCAGCTGGTGCTTATCCCAGCATATGGAAACAAATATATATATCCAACCCATTCCAAAAAAAAAAGGAGATAAAAGCCTTCTGTCCAACTACTAACCAATTGCCATCACCTTGATTCTCTCCAAAATAATGGAAAAAGTTATCAACAATCAAGTTGGAAGTCCACTAGTTAATCAGCAACCACCAATATGAATTCTGCTGATCTAGATCCACATCTGATCTTTTAGCCTGCATCACCAACCATTGGACACATGCCCTGGAAAGGCTCAAAGAAACAGGCTGTCACTCGAGACATTTCTAGAAATTTTGATCATATCTGGCATTGAGGCCAGCTAAGCAAATTGCCGTCCTCTATAATGGGTAGACAACTTTTTCTCTGCTGGTTCACTGCATTTACTCTCAGTCACCACTAAGATTAGTGGTGATTGAGAGTAAATCACCACTTATCTTAGCTTTGCCTATAGTTCTCTCTCTCTCTCTGTTTGAAACATATTTGGTTATAATTTTTTTTTATATGTAGATACCATATTATAAATACTAAACCTCATACATACATTTTATTTATCTTCTTATAACTATTAACTATTTATTAGTATACTGTATACATAACTATTTTAATACCTTGTATAGCTTAATAATTGTTTATTGAAACCTTTACTATATGCATACTATATATATATATATATATTTTTTTTTTTTTGTACATATACTTCATTTATTTTTCCTTATAACTTTAATGCCTGGTGTAGATAACTATCTATTCATACTTTTAATACAGATACTAACATTTTGTACATACATTTTATCTTATTCACTAATTTATCTAACTGTTTATTTATTTATTTATATCCTGTGTACTACTGTAACGTGTCGTGGTGCAGTATGATCTTAGCTGTCCTTGTGCCATAAAACCACAAATCAACCAACCACTTCTCCATTCATTCAGCTTATTTGACAAACCATGCAGTTCTCAGACATTCCAAGCTTCAAGATTGTCTTCAATCAGTGCCTTAAAAATTGGTCTCCAAAACATCCTTCAATGGAATGAGAACAATCTGATCTCCTTGAGTGCCACCAAAATTCAGTCCCACTTTTTCTCTAACAAAAGGGATCTCACTCATCATCCTCCGTAATACACACATCACTAGCCAAGATCAGATCTCTCCATTGGACATTAGTCTCTCTTTGCATAATCACATTACATCAATAGTTTCCTCAGTTCCTAAAATTCTAGGCATTATTTTCTCCTCAAGAAGCTATTTTACACCCACCCAACGTCCAACCCTATATAAATCCCAAATTCACCCGTCATTAGAATATTGTTCATACATTTTGGGTGATACACGTAAAACCTCTAAAAATTCTTGTTTTTGTCCAGAGGAGAGTATTTCAGCTCATGGATTACCCTTCCCTCACAGGCTCACTTGAACCTCTATTTCACATATGCAATGTTTGAGCTCTCTGTCTCTTCTGTTTCCGTGATAATTCCTCCAGTGAATTGGTAAACATCACTCCTCCACTAATTATTTGGCTTATTAAACCAAAAGCAGTAACAGCTGTCCAACATCCCTTTTCAGGATGTTGGACAGCTGTCCAACATCCTGAAAAGGTGATATTGAACCTGCTTCTTTTCTTTTCTTCATTTATTCCATCTACCTCTGTCTTCCAGAACAGCCTTCCTCATAATATTGCCCAATGCCTACAACCTCAGTATCTTAAGAAAAATGTGAATCTTTCTCTATCCTTACCTGAACCTCGCAAGTAGTACTGATGTGCTATAGGTTCTTGTACCTCTCATATGTTGGATAAAAAAAAAAAAAAGTTATGGAAATTGTGACCAACCAATCTGCTAGAATCACTGATACCAAAGAATACTTCTTTCCCCATCAAATGTAGTTAAAATAAGAGTTTCCTCAAATTACTGATGATTTTCTTGAAACACACAAAATAAATTTTTCAAAGATTGAAAGTCCCGAAATTTGCATGCATGCATGCATGCATTCTAGCAAAAATTTTCTGCAAATTAGTCTGTTGTTTATTAGGATTCTCAGTATTGTTAGGTCTTATATTTCAGTCTCTTACTGCAAGGAGACTGAAATCTATCATATTTCTTTCTGATATATTCAAGATTCTGTCATTGATGCTTTCTACTCACTCGTCTGAATTTTCTCAGGAGCTTCCTATATATCTATGGTCTCTATTCTTACTTCAGCTGTTTAGATGATAATGATTTATGGTTTTCATGGCACAAGGACAGGTCATACTGCACCATATCAAAGGTTATAGCAGTACACAAGGTAAGACGATCACAAACATCCATGCCTGCAGCGGGATTCAAACATGCAACCTGTTGGTTGGAGAGCAGATATGTCAACTACTTGGCCAACCAGACCTGCCATCTGTTTAGACACAACTGTTTTATTTCCAACCCATCTCTCAGATCCAAGAATTAAAATTGCTTTAAATACTGTCTTGTATTATGTGGTTTAGCATGTTGTCTAATTTCTCTCTTATTCCACAAATTTATTTAACTGTCTCCTCACCAGACCAGCTTTGTTTATTCCATTATCTGTCTCCAAATTTACATATATATTCAATTACAATCCATCAAACATAAGTAAGCCATTTTTTCATCAAATTCATTCCAAATCCCTAAAAACTTTATGCTATTCCACTGCATTGAATCATTTACAATCATCATCATTCTTATCTGTTCACTCCTATCATATTTTGACAAAACAATTACACACTTGACTCTCTCTCTCTCTCTCGCGCTGTACTGTTTCACTTCTTCTGATAATTCTTTCATATTCTCGCACATTCCATACTTTTCTCCTTTTGCACTTTTTTTTTTCCTATTATAGTTTCCCACCCACGAAAGATTTTTCTGTAAACCTATAGTGAATTTGGAATGTAGGTGGGCTAAGGATTTTATTTGTTTTTTATTAATTTTATACATTTTGGTATTGTTTATTGATTTTTTACATATTCAGAAACCCTGCTCTAGAGACCAAATATGGAACAACTTCTTCAAACCACTTCAGGCCTCAAGTAAGCAGGGCAGTGGTTTTACACTGAGCAGTGAAATTCATCTCCCAGCCTAAAGATAATCATAAACTCTGTGCCCACAACAGGATTCGAACTCACAATCTATGGATTCAAGCATGGGTATACTAACCACTCAGCCAGCTATGCCAACTTTCACTAATATCTTTAATCTTCATGTCCGAAGCAGAGTTTCATTGCATGCTTAACAAGCACATCCCTGGAATCACCATACAATATTGTCTCCTTACTCTATGTTTTCATTCATTATTACTCTCCTTACTTTTCCCTCTCAACTCTTTACCACTTTTCTTCCAGACTGCTTGCCATATATTTTTCCAAATGCGGATACTCACATTTTGTCCTGTAAAAGATTCATGTAAGCATGTTATTTCATTCATTTTCTCCTCATATATATATATATATATATATATATAACCCACAAAAAAAATTTTACAAAACTTCTATATCACATTATTATTATTAAAAGAGACCCCCACATGGATTCAGTCAGTCTCAAAAATTGGCCATCCACATCCACATTAGAGATGTGGATGGTAAAAAATTAAAAAGAAAGAAATAATCTATTAATATGTTTTTTTGAACAGTTGAAGGTGTTGATAAAATGATAGAGGTTGGCTCTTTCAAAGTATAAATATATTAAGATAAACAGGCTTAGGGATAGATGGAATGAAAAAGCTAGAAGATGTGAGGGTGGTCTGAAAAGTTCTCAGCCTCGACCATAGATGGCAACACTATCAGCAAGATTTTTTTTTTCTAAGTGGTACATCTGTCATAAGCATCTATGTGAAATTGCAAGTCATTCTGTCAAGTAATTTGTTTTATACAGCTGTCTGAAGCAAAAGTGTTGTCTGTATCCCTTGAAATGGATAAAACTGAGTATCGTGCCGTTATAAAATTTTTTGTAAAAGATGGTTTAGCGCCAAAAGAAATTCATTCGAGGCTCATAAAAGTTTATGGACACTCTTCTCCTTTGCTTTCGACAATTAAGAAATAGGCTGCCAAATTTGAATGAAGAAGGGGAATGGAGTGAACTGTCATCAGTAAAGATATGGATTGGCTTTGAGGCAATTATAGGACCTTTATGTACAGAAGAAGAAGTGACTAACAGTATAGTCCTAGGGTACTGGTGAGGAAATCAGAGAAGAAGAATCTATTTATCATTTACTCTTTGCTTTTCTGCTGAATTGGCTAGTATGATTCTTCCACTTTCCTCCAAAATCATAACAGTAAGAGCTGCTGTTAACTAACATCTATTTACAGTCCAGCTTGCCAAATCAACTTCTCAGCCTTCTCTTTCATTCCATTTATTCTGTTCTCTAAGCCTTTTGCAAAGAACATGACCTTCAGCTGTTCAAAAAAAATTTTTTTTAATTTTAATTTTTTTTATCGATTCCTGCTTCTTCTTACCTTCTTTCTCAGAGTTCCATAAAAATTCCTTGAAAGACAGTTTACCAAATGGCAAGTCATCGATAAAGCAATTCGTTGAATAAACAATTAATCAAACAACAATTTAATGAATGGCAACTCATCTAAAAAGCAATTTATCTGATAAACAATATGTCGAATGACATTTCATCACCTGACAATTCGTCGCAAATGCTATTGATCGAAAAACAATTCACCAATAATTTTTTGATGAATTCTTTCATAATTCATCGAAAGATGAATTTTCTTGAAAAACTATTGTGTTAAAGTGTTCGGTAAGAATACCTAACATCACCCAAGATGTAGACAACATATCTGGGTGGTCATTGAGATATTATAATTATTTTGTTTTTTTTTTTTACAACATTAATCTGTAAACATACCTGCTACTTCATTGTGTAGTTAGTGACTTATCTCTAGACAACAAAAAGTTTGTTCTACCTAATATTTTCACAACAACAATGATCAAATTGAAATCAAAACTGAGAAATTTTAATATAGATCTTAACTGTAAAATTTCATTAAATTTCATCCAGCTAGAGCGGAATTAATATCATTTCAAAACTTCTTTACCAAAATTTTCTAATAAATGTGATCCTATTGGAACTAAAACTGAACCACACAGACTTCTTGTGTACTTTACAAATTCTGACATTTGTGCATATTCCACTAAATCAGAGAGTTATTACAATGTAAAATGCTGACATATTGTCCCTTTGTAGCCGAATATAGTTGAACTGAAAACTGGAACTGTTCAACAAATTTTTGTAAAAGATTCAAATACCAAATTGGAGTAATTCATCCCATGTAACTGGTGTGTGCGCAGACATCATATGCAAAAACTACTATTACTAATAATAAAGGAGCCTCCGTAGTTCAGTCACTATAAACGGTGCCCTTTAGTTTGAAAGACCTGAGTTTTAATCCTGTGTACGATGCAAAGAATTTTTATCAGTTCTCTTCAACTGATAAAACAGACATAAAACACTTACCAGATAAGGAAGACAATGAGAAACCATCTTGTTCTCTGATTATTCCCTAGTAAAATAGCATTGCTACCCCACCAACCATTAGGTTGAGGAGAGAGGATAATAAAGGGAATAATAATAACAATTATGATTCTTTACAAAATCTTTTCCATATTGTGTAAAACACACAATATGCAACAATTTCTTCAGATAATTTCATGGCACATATCAAGAGGTGAATTGTGTAGGCAAAGATTTCCTGTGTGGGATTGGCAGAATTCATTTTGGCAGTTGCTGATAAAAGGTTGTACTTTCAGATTATAAAGATGTTGATTATTAATGGCATCAGCATTATTTTAGAGACAGTTAACATGAGAACAATAAGTCAATTGTGTGACAGCACACTTTGCAAAACCTGTTTTAAGAATGAACTGAATTTGAAATGCAAACAAACTATTCAATAATGTAGCACAGAAACATTTTCTAAAAAGAAAATAAAAAACATAAACTGAAGATATGTAGTCACATCTTTTCGTATTTACATGAGAAGTCACATTTTCTTAAAATAGCATTTTTTCAGTGATTCCATTTTAAGATACTCGACAAAAGAAGTTCATATTTTAAGTGTGAACTAATTTTCTGAATATATTGCCATAAAAAGAATTGATAATCAGTCCTTTGAATGTTAAAGATACCAAGCTATTTTTAACCTGGTTTTACTCCATTTCCCAAGTAAGCAAATAGAGAAGCTAGTCAAGTTTGCACCTGCAAGCGTTGCAAGTCTAGCTGATCCTGCTCGTAGTGCAAGACCAAGGCAACTCATGGTAAAAGTAGAATAAGCTCTGATCACTAATCTTAATATTTACCCTTAATGCAAAGCACATCTCCTGGAGGAGATGTGTGATGCTTTGTATTAAAGGCAATGGGCCACTACCCAGACCAGTTTCGACCTTTATTGAGGTCTCATCAGTGGGAGCCAGGCTAGAAATACCAAGATTTTAGTAATACAGAGCTTATAAGTATTTTACCAGAACAAGTTACCATAAGGTGTTTTAACCTTATTAAATAAAAATCTCAGGAGGAGATATAAATGTAGAAACTGATGCACTACATGCAGGATCAGCTAGACTTGCAACACTTGCAGGCACAAACTTGACTTGTTTGTTTGTTTGCTTACTTGGGAAATGGAGTAAAACTAGGTTAAAAATAGCTTGGTATCTTTAACATTTATTATACCCAAGGTAAAATACTTTCTACAATCAGTCCTTTGAGTTTCCTTATTTAATTAATCTCCTCTACTTAATGAATAATTAACTTTACAAAACAAGTTTTCCTGGATTGGCCCATAAATTTATGGGCATCACTATTAAATTGCTTAGTTTCAAAAACACAGAAATGTCACTTTGTTTTTGAAATCTATTTGCCACTATACATGAAACACTTGATATGTTTATTGTACAGCATTTAACATATCAAGTTCTTAATTTGAATTTGAAGTCTTGGAATTTTTATGAGTACTGTTTCATTTTCATAATATAATTATTATAGTAACAAAGTTATTTTATCAAAAAAAAAAAAAAATACATATATATATATATATATGGTGGTGGTTTATCCCTTCAGTTGTTTCTGACCCTAGGTGACTTTGTAGGCTTGCCCACAGTGTTCTTGGTGAGATTTTTTACAGGGTAGTTCACCATTGTTCTCCCTTCCCCTCCCCCTAATTAACTTTACAAAACAAGTTTTCCTGGATGTGAGGCCCATAAATTTATAGGCCTCACATCCAGGAAAGAAGAGGAAGTGAATCAATTTAATAGTGATGCCCATAGGCATCACTATTAAATTGATTCACTTCCTCTTCTTTCCTGGATGTGAGGCCTATAAATTTATGGGCCTCACATCCAGGAAAACTTGTTTTGTAAAGTTAATTATTCATTAAGTAGAGGAAATTATTAAATAAGGAAACTCAAAGGACTGATTATCAATTCTTTTTATGGAAATATATTCCGAAAATAAGTTCACAGTAAAATATGAACTTCCTTTATTGAGTATCTTAAAATGGAATCACTGAAAAAATGAGATTACAAGAAGAAACTAGCTGAGTAGGCTAAAGGAAATCCTGAAGAGTTATTTTATTATGTGGCAAGTAAGAGGAAGAATGACTACAGAAAAAATAACCTTAATGAGTGCTGATGGTGACAAGGTGACAGAAACAGATAAAATCATTGAGTTACTGAGTGACCACTTTGCAAGGGTATATCATCCAAGTGAGATTACTGCTATGACATATGTGACAGAGACTGCTGCAGAAAGAGAGAGGTGGATGAATTGGAGGGTCAAAGGATATTACAGAATCTCAATGTAAATACAGCTGTGGGATTAGATGGGATATCAGAATGTGTTTTACGAGAATATGCAAGGGAACTGGCAATGCCTCTGACTAGGTTGTTTAATTTAAGTCTCAGCTCTAGCAGACTTCCAAGTGAGTAGAGAGAGAGCAAAGTAATAACCTTGCATAAGGAACAGTCCAAGACTGCAGTAGCAAATTATAGACACCAATCAGTACTTCAGGAGTGGTCGTAAAAATACTGGAAAAAAAAAGGTCAAAAAGAGAATTTAAGAATGAGTGAATGGACAAGAATATGATGCTATATGAGGGGGCGACATGACTTTGTGAAAGATCGGTCATTCCTTATTATTTGTTCACATTTTATAATACAGTGACAGCTGAGTTGGATAAAGGAAATGGCTACACAATGATTCTGCTGGATTTTGCAAAGGTATTTGGCAAAATACCACATGGAATTCTGTTACACAGATTAGAACAAATGGGGATGGATGTTACATCTGGTTACATCTTGCATAAGAGGGTGGCTGCTGGACAGATATCAAAAAGTGGTATATGGAAAAACAGAATCCAGGCAAAAGCAGGTGACTAGTGGTGTGCTGCAAGGTTCCATGCTAGAACCGTTACTGTTTAATTTGTACATAAATGATATAGGGAATAATCTGAAAGGAAATATTCAGTTGATTACTAATGATGCAAAATTGGATAGAGTAATGGTTAATCAAGGATTATATGGAGAGCTTGCAGGACGATTTAAATATGGACAAATTAAAAATGGCAATATGGGCAAAAGGTAATGGGTATCAGTTTAATGTGGAGAAATGTAAAGTTGTGCATTTTGGGATAAATCAGTTACAACCTCTGTGCCACATTGATGGAACTGTATTGCTGGAAATGATTAAGCTAGAGAGTTAGGAGTGGTGGTAGACAGAGAGTTAAAGTTTAGAGGACATGTTGCTAAGGTAGCCCATAAGATTACTTGGCTATTGAAGAACACACTAACAAGTAGAGATAGGGAAATTGTTATTCCTCTTTATAAGGCCTTGATATGTTCACATCTGGATTACTGTGCTCAGGTTTGGTCTCCTGGGTTACTTGGAAACGAGGAAGTGATGGAGAAGATTCAGAGATGAGCAACCAAGATGGCGAGTGGTCTGTGGAATGTGCCTTATGAAGATAGATTATTATTATTATTATTATTATTATTATTATTATTACCACGGGCTACTCCAGGAGTCCTTAGACTCATCGAGGGAGGCCCTGAACATCATGTTCACACAGCTGTTCAACATTCTCACAGTATCTATCATACCTTGCCTTGAACTCGCTCACTGTCATAGCACCCACAACAGACTCTGGCAGCTTATTCCACTCATTTACCACTCTAAAAGTAAAGAACCCAGCTCTAACACCCCTGCTAACCACGCTCTTGCCCAGCTTCCATGGGTGTCCCCTAGTTCTCCCACCACCAGTCCTGATCTCAAAAATATCATCTGAATTAATCCTATAGAATCCTTTTAGCAATTTGAATGTCTCAATCATATCTCCCCTTTTTCGCCTATCAACTAGTTTCTGCAACCCACAAATCTTCAACCTGTTCTCATATGGTGCATTCCATAGACCTGCTATCATCTTAGTCACTCGCCTCTGGATCCTCACACATTCCTCCCCATCAAGAAGGAACCGAGGTGACCAAATCTGGGCACAGTAGTCGAGATGAGGTCTTATCAGGGCTCGGTACAGAGGTACAATAACTTGTTTTTCTCTGCTCGTCAAGGTATTTTTCAACAACCAAGTGAGTTGATGAGCTGATTTAGCTACTTTCGCAATGTGCCCCCTAAACTTCATCTCCCTATCCACCAACACTCCCAAGTCCCTGGCCTCATCAATCTCTTGGAGTACAGTTCCACCAATGTGATATACTGCTGCTAATCTTTTCACTCCGAAATGCATAACCTTACATTTTGTCACATTAAATTGACATCCATTCTCCTTAGTCCAGAACTCCAATCTATCTAAGTCATCTTGCAAGACTTTGACATCTTCTGCATTCACTATCGCCAAGTCCCTGGCCTCATCAATCTCTTGGAGTACAGTTCCACCAATGTGGTATACTGCTGCTAATCATTGCAGAAGTTGCTTGGTAGGAGAAAAATAGAGGATGTGATGGAATCATTTAAGTTACTTAAAGGCTTTTATAGAATTAATGCAGAGAAAATGTTTCAGCACTTCCTGGAGGAGACAGAACAATAGGTCATTCCTGGAGTTGAGTGAAAGTGCAGTTAATAGGGGGTGGGAGGACTAGATTTTTTGCTTGGAAAGTTGTGAATGAATGGAGTGGTTTGTCTGTTAATAGATTCAAGGAAATGCATGATAGATTGTATGGATAGTTTGGGTTTCCCGTGATAAGTCTTTGGACTCAATAGAGGTACCTGTATAATAACAATAACGCTCTCAACTCTGTTTCTTTTTCTTGTCTTGTGAATGTGTCTACATGGACAATAAATTTAATTGTCCTGCAAGAGACTGCCACCACCCTGTTTATTAGAGATCTGAGGTTGCATAAAGAAAGATATATGTTAAGTTACTGAGGGCTTCTGAATTATTTTACTTGTTTATTTTTTGCTAAGAGTTAAATAATCCAGAAACTCTGCTCTATAGTCTAAACAGGTTTTATTTTTGCCTTCAGTAAGTAGGATGATCATCTCACATAGGCAGTGACATTGATCTACCACCTGAAGGCATTCATAGACATCTATGAATGTCTTCAGGTGGTAGTGGAATTCAGTCCTGCAGTGGAACTCAAACTTGCGGTCTGTTCCTTTTTCCTTTATAGTACTGATCCCACTAATGAAAGTTTTGCAACATTTCATAAGAGGAATTTACATTAAATATAATGAGTGATTGATTATAGGGTTTTTTTTTTTTTTTTTGCTTTAGGTACGAGATCTAGTCTTCAATCTACACATGATTTTATCTGACACTGTAAAAATGAAAGAATTTCAGGAAGACCCAGAAATGCTCTTAGATCTCATGTATCGAATTGCCAAAGGATATCAAAATTCTCCTGATCTACGACTTACTTGGCTGGCTAACATGGCTCAAAAACATACTGAGGTATGATGCAAGTGCAACTTTCAATACTTTTTATAAAAATTGTAATAAGATTTTAATTAATATTTTTTATTATTTAATAATTTTATTTTTATTATTTTATAAAAAAAAATATTTTTTCAACAGTTTTTTTAGATTATTATACTAATTAATGACAGGATATCAGAAGGAAACATTTGTTTATTCTACTAAGTTGTGTTTATTTGCAAGCAATGTGGGATGTCCATGGTTTTGGGAACATCACATCACTATTAGTGTATAGAGGGAAAGGATCAAGAGGGAGAAAGGATATTGTCTGTTGATATAGTTTTGTCTTATTTCAACTATTAATTTGCAGGTTGGATATACTGGGATAGCTCTGTTTCTATAAACTTAGTTGATATTATATTTTGAATAATTTTATTTTTCTTGAATTTGTGAATTCAGTATGAAAAAACAAGTTTTTCAATCATATTTCATATGTAACATATGCATTTATGTTTTTTTTTATTATTATTATTTTTATGATTTCATATGAAATTTAAGATGCCATGATAAAAATTTTAGGTAAGCAGGAGAGAGAGACAATAAAATTCACTTATAATTTAAATTCTGCAAGTTGAATATTGAATAAATATTACTGAAAAATTGAATCAACTAACTTATATTATCATATTTGTTGATTGTATTCGTCAAGATTAGTCATCAGCTCACTGTTAAGATTGCATGTTGTAAGTCAACAAATTACAAACATAGTCCCACTCATAACAGAAGCAACCTTTGTGCATTTTTATTGTCCACTCTCTTTGAAAAATAAATAGAGAGAGAAATAACAGAGGTGAAAGGATTACATTGCTTGACATTGTGGTGAATGCAGATATATTGAATGAGTTTAAAGTGCAATTTGATGGGCTTTGTGTATAACAGTGTCTGTACCCACTATGTGTCTTTTGACTCCGTGGAGGTCTGGTGTTAATAATAATAATAAGTGAAATTCTTGAAGACTGATACAGGGAAGATGAGAACAAATATGTAAAAGGGGGAGTAAAAGTGCAAGAAAGATTAAAGAGTAAAAGAGAGAGGGAAAAATTGGCAGGAAGAGAAGGAACAAGAGAGTAGAGCAGCAAGAAAATGAGTGGAAGGACTAGTCAAATGAGAAGGTTGTAGATCAAGAAAATGAATGAAATGTGAAGAAAATGTAAGATCTTGGTAGAGATGAGAATGGGAATGTGATGTATGGGAATTATGTAATCCAAGTATGCAAGACAAGATGTTAAAGAAATATTTACCTGGGCGGGAATTATAGAGAGTGACCTTGAGAATAATGAGTGATCATAATTTGAATGAAATGAGTATACTGTTGGTTTGGTACAAATGACACCTGAAAGGAAGTGCACTTGAGCAGCAAAAGATTTGAGTGTGCAGCATTATCAGAAGAGTGTGAGAGATAGGTAGATAGGTTGGTAAGTTGTGGTTTATTGCTGCAAGGATGACTAAGGCCATATGACAAAAGGTTACATCAAAATACAAGGAAACAAAACTTTAAAATTTGAACATAATATACATATAAAAGACATTTATGATGAGATGCAATTATATAAATTAATTCTTTCTGAAAAGTTACCTTCATGCATTTTCCCAAGGTCTGATAAGATCTTCCTGAGTGTATGTGGTTCAACTAGGGTAATATAGGGTACACTCCTCTCTCAGTTAAAGTGAGTGATGACAATCCATATAAAGATGATATGGTAAGATGATTGCTATTGTGATTGCGTGTAGATGGACATGTTCATTAGAATGTATAAAATGACTAGAACAAACTTCTTCTCTCCTGTTCCTCCATGGACTGTTTTGCCAGTGCCTAATTTCAAGATTAATCTCATGTAGTTTGTTAGTGCTCCCTGCCGGGATGACTGCCGCTGATAGGTTATTTTTGGTTTTTATTAGCTATTTGTGTTCTGTATAGGGGATTGACAAACAGCAACTGGAGATGACCGCATCAGCATCTGCAGTCTCTTATCATTGATTCCAGGGTGGCTGGGGATCTGTCACAAGTGAACATGTAAAAACACAAAAAAGTGATGTATCTCTATATATGTCTGAATTTTTGGTAGCAGTTATGTATTGAGGCACAAAACTGTGTGCCATGTAGTTCTGCACTATGGTTACTGCATCCAAGTGAGATCTTCATATAGACAGTTTAGTCAGGAAAAGAAACAACAGATAACCCTGATCTCATTAACACTATTTGTATAAACTGCTTGAAATCAGAGTGCTTGCTCTGTGTGTAACAGCTGCAAGTTGAATTTCTATGTGACTCTCACTCATGATAGGTTGTAAGCCTGTAGGAGACTAAGAAGGGGTTTTTTTTTAATAATTTTATAATTTTTGTATGTTTTTATTGATTTTTTTTTTTTTTTACATAGTACAGAAACCCTTCTCTAGAGAGACCAAACATGGAACTTTTCAAGACACTTCAGGGTCTCCATTAAGCAGGACAGTTGTCTCAACTAAACAGTGAAATTCATCTCCTACTTACAGACAATCACTAACATCTCCGTCCACAGCAGGATTCAAACGAGCAGCCTGTTGGTTGGAGAGTAGATATATGCTAACCACTTGGCCAACCAGGCAAAAAAGGGCAGAGGTTCAGTGCAGGTAATATTGCCTGCATTAATACCAAAAGCTTCTGGAATCTATTTTTATACACTGCAAGAAAGGATATTTTTGTTTAAATACTTTACTCAAGCATAAGCAAACAAAGTTTGTGCATAAAGTATATTGATGACTAGTCTATTGTATATAGAGGTTGTTCACTCGCATCAGTTGCCTCAGTATCTCATAATGCAATGCATGCTTCCTTTCAAGTGTGTAATTTGTTATGCATTATGGAAAGGGTTTTGACTGTTGCTGTCATCAGAAACCAAGGAAGATACTAAGGCTAAATCAATTATTTTCCATCTGCAAGTATCAAAATGGTTACTATATTATTAAAATACTGTGGATCAGGGATAGTTTTTGAAAGTTTTTTCCCCCTTTTGCTTGGTTAAAAAGTATATTATACTTGGCAAAAAATTATATTCTTGCTTTAATCTTTTTCTTATTACTTACACATGACTGAATGTATATATTGCTATGCATAGCAATATACATATTGGAAAGGAAGTGTGCTGTCCATTTTGCGATACGGAAGCATTTGGTATGGTCAAAAGCCTATATACAAGCAGACTATTCTTTTTTCTTTCATGGTTACACACATAGTGGTCAGGATTCGTTGTGTAAAATTATGGAGACAGACTTGCATGTTAGAGCAATTACTTTATTTAAAACTAAGATAAAATAACACTCGATGTTTCGACCTTCATATTAAAGTCATCATCAGGAATGCATGTGTATACTTAGGACACAAGCTATGTCACAGTACACTTAGTAAGCTACACATGACTACTTTATGTAAGAAATGGTTATGGCCTTATTATAAACTTCTTTCTTCTTTTTTTTAATCTTTGGTAGTAAAGGATTCCCTTGATTGTTTTCTTGTTGTACGTGGGTGGTCTGAAAAGTTCTCGGCCTAACAATGAAAAAACAAATTTATAATTTCAAAATTATTTTTATTTTTCAACATGATCTCTGTTAAGACTAATACATTTATTCCAGCGATGCTCCAGTGCCATTATCCCATCCCATCCCTGTAGTGGTTCTCAGTAAGATCAGCAAAATACCCCCTCTACAGCTGCAGTCACCTCTTGATTCGAAGAAAATGCTGACCAACGAGGAAAAATTTTAGTTTTGGGAAGAGATAGAAGTCAGAGGGAGCCAAATCTGAGGAACAGGGTGGATGTTCCAACAATTCATAGTGCAGATCCCTTAATTTTTCCATTGCTAAAACACCTTTGTGGGCAGGTGCATTGTCCTGATGAAAGATGACTTTTTTCTTCTGCAAACTGAGTCTTTTCTCATGAATTTTTTCGTCTAGTATGGTTAAAAGATCAGAATAATATTCCCTGATTATTGTTTTATCCTTTTCAAGATAATTAATAAACAAAATGCATCCCAAAACACCGATGCCATGACCTTGTCTTCTTTGGTGCTGAACAACCGGCTTATGTCCACTGTTTTGACTGCTGTTTGGATTCTGGTGTGTACTGGTGAATCCAAGTCTCACCCATAGTAATAAATCGATGCACAAAATCAGTTTTATTCTTGTTAAACTCCGAGCACTGTTCAGAGATTTTCGTGCGAGTACGTTTTTGATCAGCACAGCACCCATCTTGCGCAAAGCTTTTTTCATATGCAATTCTTCATGCAAAATATATCCTACAAGTTCTTTTTAAATGCCTATAGTCTCAGAAATTTTCACACACTTTGATATGCTGGTCATCCAATACCATATCGTGTACTTGATCAATGATTTCTTGTGTTGTTACACTTTTTTGGACGTCCTTCACGAGGATCATCTTCAAGACTGGTACAGCCACCTTTAAACTCAACAGCCCATTTCTTAATTGTCAAAAATGAAGGAGAAGAGCCCATAAAATTTTATGGGCTTCGAGTGAATTTCTTTTGGCATTAAACCTTCTTTTACAAAGAACTTTGGCTTTTAACAGTTGTATAAAAAAAAACTACTTGATAGAATGACATGCAATTTCACATGGATGTGAATGCTTATGACAGATGTGCCAACTTAGAAAAAAAACTCTTGCCGATAGTGTTGCAATTTATGGTCGAGGCCGAGAACTTTTCAGATTACCCACGTAGCTGTTCTTTACCAATATTTTGCTTATTAAAGTATTTACAACTTAATTTTCAAGCCAACTCATCAGGACAAGAGCTCAATTTTTTAGGGTCTTTTTGTATATATTGGCTTTGTGTGTGTGTGCATGCGCAGTAGATCATGAAGGAAAGACAGTCTGAAGGAAGATGCATGCACATGTGAAATTCCTTAATTTCGTGTGTGGTTTCGGATATAATATGATTAGAAAGGCCTAATTATAGAAAATTAGGTCTTTTGATCAGTGGGATCTTTCTGATCATTTCAAATGTGCTACAGAATTGATTGGAAAGGCAATCATTACATTGAACCAAAACATGGTATGAGAAAAAATTCAAAGAAGCTTGTCAAATGCTAATCGATCATTCCATGCTCATTAAAAATGATGGCTTAACAGTTCCAAGATTCTGGATGTCTCATCTGCAACCTATATAATAACTAGGAGTAGAAGAACAGGATGTCAGAACTCCTGAAACTTTCAAGGTGGAGAGTGGGGGGAAGGACAATATAAATCAGTTTATGATCAAAGGTTGAGACAATAAACAAAACCTAAAAATAACATGACTGTAGGGAATTTAACTATTTTTATAGTAGCAATTGATGTAGGTCCACTTATTTAAATATCTAATTATTATTATATATTTTATTTTTTTATTATTTAAATTTAGCTCTTCCTCTTTTTCTTTCTCTCACCAGAAGTCAGGCTAAGAATAGTGCACCAGTAGGTATTTGTGTTTCTGACTTCTGATCCATAATCAAGCTTTGAACAGATGAGTGTATACAATGCACTCCATTCTGTATAGTCTAACAAGGATATGTTCAGTAATGTCTTATACTTTTCTCTTAATCGATGGGTGTGTGTGTGTGTGTGCAAAGGTTCCCCCCCCCCCCTCTGTTGTTACTGAAATAACAGTTTGCCTCATCCTAAACTATGGTTCTGATTGTGTGATTCTTTCAAATCATTTCTGTTTATTTTTGTCATTAGACAAATTCTTGAAACAGTATTATGAGATCTTTCTGGTCTTAATATGATAATTTTACTTTATTTACCAAAATAAAATAAAATTATCATACAAAATCCATGCTTTTGTTTTATTTTATTATATATATATATATATATATCTTAAATTTTTATTACATTGACAAACACTTGCAAAATTTTAACAAAGTGTATATAAAACTTCTTGATACGAGTGCACTTAAAATTTTCATATGTAGAACTAAGCAATTTACTTGACAGACTCTGTCACTTATCTTGGAAACAAAAATAAATTAATTTTCTCTACCTACCTCTTCATGTCCCAGGCACATTAAGCTGAGACCCATCTTCTTCAGTCACCCCTGTTCTTTTGCAAGTAATTCTTCATTTCTCAGTCTCTCTGTCCTAGCTATCTTTCTTTCTTTCTTTTTCTGTCATTCCAGGATAGCTTAGGCCTTCCTCTTCTCCTTCCAGGATCCATGGAAGGAAAAGAGGAAATTCCAAGGTACCCTTAGAATTTCCTCTTTTCTTACCTTAGAAATTCTCCTTTGTCCATTCTGGTACAGTGCCAATCCACTTCAGTTTTTATTTAACTGGCAATACTTTTTTTTTTTTTTGCTTTGTTATATGTTGTTATATACTGTAGCCAAAATATTTTAAAGATTGTATGCAAACATTTTATTTGAAAACTATTCAATTTGACACGGTGTTTCTTTGTCAGTTTCCTTGTGTCTGGATAATATGGCCTTCCTGCTGCTATTAATATTATTAATATTATTATTACCATCAGACCTCCACATAGTCAAAAGGCTAATTTCAAGAGGTCCAATATCACACACAAAAAAAAAAAACCTCATTCTCCTGCTCATATCCTCATACAGCTTCTGGGGATGATCTCTTGTTCTTCCCCAATTCTATAAAAAAACCTTTGCTACGTTAATCTGATAATAATCCCTTATCAATGTATGCATCTCAATCAACCCTCCTTTCCTCTTCCTATTCACTAACTCTTCAAATCAGTGTAATCCATATGTTGGCTGATCAAGACTTTGCATAAGGGAATTGTAACCTCCTTACTTCTACATATGTCCTCTGCAACATTGCCATAATCAGTTGGGATGCCTCACAGTGAAGACTTCCCAGCTGATTAGGAAGGCTTCACTGCTAAAACTATGAGAACAAAACTGCAAATGGCAATGCAACTCTTAAATTTTAGATTTAGGAATCACATTGCTATTACTCCCAAATCCGCCATCTCATCCACCTCCTGTAAGATATCCTCGTTAATTGTATTCTGCATTTCACCTTTGCTTCCCAAATTTTAAAATCCTATACTTTATAGTACTGAACTGGCATTTCCATTTATTTGTCCACCTACCCACTCTATTCCGGTTCTTTTGAAAAGTAACATCTGCTCTCTTCCTCATAATTCTTCCCAGCTTTTCATTATCTGCAGACAACTGCAAATCCTCATTCAGACCTTCCTGATTATCTTTAACATGCAAGTTAGGCAATATTGGCCTCAAAAACAGACCCTTGGACACCACTTGTAACTTTCCTCTTCTTGATATTGTTTTTCCCCATACACACAACTCACTAGTGCCTATCAGACAGCCAATCTCCAATTAATATTATACAGGTATCTCCATGGATTCGGAAAACTCATTATGGGAGCTCCATCATTCACACACTAGTCATTATTCACAATACCTATCATACCTCTCCTTAAACTCATTCACTGATGAAGCACTCACAACCACTTTTGGTAACCCATTCCACCCATTCATCAACCTCCAAGCAAGAAATCTAATCTTAACACCCTTGCTAATCATACTCTTACACAACATCCACTGGTGACCCCTTGTTCTCTCCCTTCTTGCCATGTACTGAAAACAGCCTTCAGTGTCAGTCCTATAAAAAAACCTTTAATAACTTATATGCTTATATCGTGTCTCATCTTTTTTGCCTATCAGCAAATTTTTGTAGCCCATAGACTGTCAATCTATTCTCATAGGAAGCATTCCATAGACCTGCCACAATCTTTGTCATTCACTTTTAGATCACCACTTCTTCATCCCCACGAAATTCGGGAGTCCAGATCTGTGCACAGTATTCCAGCTGTGGCCTTATTAAAGCCTTATATAGAGGAACAATAACCTATCCCTGCTTGTTAATGTGTTCTTCACCAACCATGTAATCTGATATACTGTTTTGGTTATCTCTTTATAGTATGATATGCCCTAAACATCAACTTCCTGTCCACGTTCACACTCAAGTCCCTGGCCTCATCATTTTTTCTGCAGTTCAGTTCCATCAATATAGTACACAGCTTGTGATCTCTTCCCAAAGTGCATTGCCTCACACTTGGTCACATTAAACTGGCAGCCATTTACTTTTGCCTGCACTGCTACTCTATTGAAGTCTTTCTGCATGATCTCTGCATTGCTTTCATTTAACATTTGTCCTTTCCAGTTTAACATCACCAGCAAACAACTGAATATTTCTTGTCAAATCATTTCCTGTATCATTGATATGCAAATTAAACAACGTAGGACCAAGTACTGAACCCTGTGTTACATCACTGATCACTTGCTTTCTCATGGCCTCATCTCCTCCGAAAGCATTCTTTGCTATTTGTCCATTTGCCATGCTCTAATCCAAATCACCAGAGTCATGTCCATTCCCATTTGCTCCAATTTATGCAGTACAGTTCTGTGTGGAATCTATGTACTAACCCGTTAGACAATTATATTTTAATTACCAACTTGTGATGTGTCAGTCAATCAAAGGTCTTTGCATAATAGAAACATATCAACTGGTATGCATCTCCCTTTTCCAATGCATTTGTCACCAGTAGACTGCTGAAATTTGATCACCCTTTAGGAAACCCATGCTGTCCACCAAAGAGAATTCTGTTTCAACACAATTGTGGATCTTAGCTCTATCCTCTCCATCACTCTAACTATAATACCAAGTGCACAGTGAATTCTTAATCTTTTCACCTCCTTATGAGTGGAACAATTTTGGGCCCATTCTGCTCCTTTGAAACTTGGTCCAGTATATTAACTCATGTTAACAAGTGCTTCAAAATTGTTAACTCCATGCAACATTTCCCCAAAACATGTGTTAATATATGATCAAGCCCTACAGTCTTATTAACATCAAGTTAACTCAATTGCCCTTATACTTCTTGCTCACTCACCATCAATCTCTTCTTTCTTTCCCATTGCCTTCAAACTTTGTATGATGTTGCACTGATGAGGATGAAATACCTTTTTTAAAACAGTCACTTAACTTAATATCTTATATCCTCTCCAGTAGTTATCATTGTTGAATTTTCACCAATTAGTATATTTCTTCCATAATCACTTTCTTCTAATGGACTCATATCAAATAAACTTTTTGATTTTTGATATTGAAGGTCTTTATTTTGGTCTTATTATTTTATTATATTTGAATGATTTCCATATTATTCAGTCTTCTGAAAGTGGTATATGCTTTGGCAGTGTTTGTGATATACCTTATCTTTGCCTCTGTGTTATTCATTTTCTCTAATACTGCATAACATTTTATTTTATTTAAAAATTATTTTCAAATGAGTTATTAATTTTAGATGAATAGAATGCCTATATGATTAGCAACAAATCTTGTAAATATTTTGTCATTGTATACTTGCAGAGAGGAAATCATGCTGAAGCTGCACTTTGTTTGGTTCATTCTGCAGCTCTAGTAGCTGAATACCTTCACATGCTGGAAGATAAACTTTATTTACCTGTGGGGTGTGTGACATTCGAGGTTAGTAAACAAATTATAAGGAATTTATGAAAGATTGAAAAGAATGTTTTGTATATATATTTTTTAAAGCAGAGAAGTTACAAAAAAAGAATATTACACTTGTGCACTAGTGCACTTTCACTGCACCTACACTAGTGCAGATCTTTAAGAAAAGATGACAAGTGAAAACCTAAAAAAGAACAAATTTGGCATTTATTTATTTATTTATTTATTCTTATGGTAAAAGCAGCTACAGGTCAACGTCCAGACTAAAAAGCCAATCCAGGCCTCATCTGTCACCTCATGGATGTCCTGGAGGCCACCACCATGAAATAGGCACCTTGGGCAGTCATTCATTATATGAGTGATCGTCTGGACCACAAGGGAACAGTCACAATAAGGATGGTCTGATAGTCTCCATTTATGTAGTAGGTAGCCACATCTGCCCTGGTTAGTTCTGATCCTGTTAGATAACCAGATCTTCCTAAGAAGGGTAAAACCAGGCTGCAGAGCACAGGGATCTTCAACCAAGCAACCATTTGTTCGAAGATTGTTGGACCATTGTTCTCTTCACATGTCAGGTGTTGATGGTAAGGCAGCTGAAGAGAGTTCGTCCATGAACCAGAAAGGGTTTCGTGATTTTAGGCGAATGCTAGGTGGCTTTATGAGACTCTGGGGTGGGAGCGGATTGCTCATTACTTTATTGAATTCTTTAATCAAGGCTTGTCTTCTCCATATATTTGGTGGAGCAATGTTAGATAAGGCAGGTAGCCAAGGTAGAGGGGTGCTTCTCCCCTCGCTGCCTGTTCTATCTAATTGTGCGAATGGTAGAGTTTAGCTAGGTGTCTCTAATGTTAGTGTGTGCACTTCTTTCCCACACAGGAGCACAGTATTCTGCTGCAGAGAATGCAAGGGCTAGTGCAAACGACCTTAAGACATCAGCACCACAACCCCAGGTTGTTCCAGCAAACCGTGAGATGATATTATTTCTCGTTTTAACTTTGTTAGACAGGCTGGTGATGTGCCTTTTATAGGTTAGGCTCACTCCAAGGAATTTGGCATTGAAACTATTAAAGTAAAAGATAATCAATATACATAGTGATAGTCTTGAACCAGCTATCTCTGATTGACTACAGTGGATATTGACTGCCCTTCAATCTCCAAATGTTAGGTAAGGCTGAAACAGCCTTGCCTGCTCCTTATTGGGAATAAAAGGTATTAATGGATTGTTATTTTTAAACAGCTAAAACTGTTTGAAACTTGAAAGGTTTCAAAGTTTGATCAAGGGCTGAATTAAGAGGTGAAGTTATACTTTCTAAGATCTCAACTTTGCTTTTAAAATCTTTTATGTACTGTAATCATTATGTAATGCAGAGCATTTCTAACTTATAAATTCAATTACATTTTTAACAAGTGTAAAAAAAAAAAAGTGTTTGCCTACATGATATAAAATAATGATATTTGTGATCTTTTGGATTGCCTGAGCAGATTAACTAGGAGGAGACCTCCAAATATCTTTAATTCTTTTTTCCACTATGTAACCTTGAAAGAAAGAATTAAAGATATTCTTTCTTTCAAGGTTATACCCTGGAGACAAAATTCACATGTGCTACAGCAATTACTTTTCTTATATAATTAAGCAAATAACTGGACATTTTGATCTATATATATCAACGTCATCATCAGGAAACCATGCTTATGTACAAGAAACAAGCTGCATGACACTACACAAAAGTAAACTAAATCTAACTGCTTTGTTAATCATTTATGCTATCCTGACCTTTGGTAATAAAAAAATAAATAAATAATAATAATAAAATAAATACATAGATAAATAATAAATAAATAAAATAAAAATAAAAAATTAATACATCTTTTTTTATATACATATAATAACATAACAATGATTTTAAAAAAATACAGCAGAACTACATCAGATGCATCTCTACAGTCCTATTGTCTTAAGATTTTCTTGCGTTGGGGTTCTGCCATCATATTCTGGATGCTATATGGGTTGCAGATAGGTTTTCCAGATTCTTGGAATTACTCATCCATCATTCTTGTTGAGATTATGATGATAAAACTTGTTTTTTTTTTTTTTTTTTTTCAGACCGAGTTTTGGTGTGGTGTAGGGACTTGTGACATGTTTGGAGTGCATGCATGGTCTGACAGGCCTCTTTTACCATAGCAAAGGAATTTAATGTGCTCTGTTTACCTTATGTATCCAGGTGCACTGGATTTTGTAAAACCCAGGATAGGCCAAGTCAGGAAAGGGATCTTTTGATGATCTGAGTATACTTTTTAATTTTGCAGTAGGTTTGAAAGTTACCTTAATATTGTATTTTTGTAGTGTTCTATCTATTTTTTCTGATATTCCTCTAATGTATAGTATGGCTATGGTATTTTTGTACTCTTTTTTTTACCTTTTGCATTACTGTAGAGGGTCTTGTGAACTGCATTTTTATTGTGGCCATTTTTTATAACAATTTGACTAATGATTTCATATTCCTTTTTTTAGCACCTGCTCATTGAAGCAAATTGTTAGGGTTCTATGTTTCAGGGTGCTGATGACCACTGGTTTTTGTGTTGGGTGGAGCTATGGATCCTTGTGTATGTATTGACCTGTGAGTGTAGGTTTGCAACATACTATGAAGTACAGACAGCCTGAGAGAAGATATGACAAGTAAGTCTAGAAAAGGAAGAGAGGTGTTGTTTTCAATCATGATGGTAAATTGGATATGTTAGTGTTGTTTGCTTTGGTGGCTTAGAGATGTATTTAATATTTGGCGGCCGTGGGGACCAGACAGCAAAATTATTGTCAACATATCTGAACAATATTTTAGGCTTTAGATGCTGAATCCAGAGCTCATTGTTCAAAGTCTTCCATGTAAAAGTTAACCATGAGGGAGGGTGTGGGGAACTCATGGGAATCTCTTCTTTTTGCAGGTATAAATTACTTTGCCACACTAAATACCCCGAGCAAAGCATGTGGGCAAGGAGGACAATGATGTCGAGTGGAAATTTGTTCTATATGGGAAGAATCATGTCATTGATCAGAACATTCATGAAAAAGGTAGTTACATCAAAGCTGACTAATAAATCTTCACTGAGTGTGATGTTTTTAATTTTGTTTATGAAGTTTTGTGTATTTTTATGTAGGAGGGTGAATGACCTACCAACTTGTGTGTAGCCATTAGTTTCTTGGCTAAGTGATGATTGTGGCTGTCGATTCCTTCAACTATCAGTTGTAGTGGTGCATTTGTTTTGTGTATTTTTGGCAGGCCATAAATTTGGAGTGTGGGCATCATGCAGTAACAGCTTTTCATTTGTTTCCTCTGGACAAATGGTGACTGACTTGATTAATTCTGTTGTTTTCCTTTTGATCTGTTTTGTCAAATTGAAGTTAACCAATTGGTACATGTGGTTGGATACCAATTGGTTCATTTTTTAAAGGTAAGTTGTCCGATCAAGAATGATCATAGCATTTCTTTTGCCCACCTTGGTGATAATGATGTCTTTGTTATTTCTTAAAGATTCAAGGGCTAATTTTTCTGCTTTAGTTACATTGTAACTTAGTTATTTATTATCATTTAGTATATTGGCTGTTTCTATCCATGTTGTGTTGGCCACATTACCCTGCACCAAAACCTGGTTTGAAAGAAAATTCAAGGAAACATGTGAGATTCTGATTCATCATCCTCAGACCCATCTGCAACCCATATAGATTCAAAACATGATGGCAGAACAACAACACAACATAAGTGCCAACTGTATTTCTGTATGGAATATGGACAAGTCATTACTAACACCATGTTTCAGCATATGGTGGCAGAACTCCAACAGAGGAAAACCTTAAGACAACAGGACTGTAGAAACGAATCTGATGTACTTCCACATCATTTGATGTAGGGTCAAAGCTGTATAACTGAGAGAAGACCTCCACATGGCCTTTAAAGGAATGCTGAGAACCAACCAGGGCTTCTCATGGTGCACCCTGTTAGGTATCTACCTGGATACTGAACGAACGAGGATGGGCTGGCAATTTGGGATTTACAAGACAGTGTTCAAACCATTTTAATTTATGGATCTGAGACCTGGGTTAGAAGTAAAACACTTGACCAAACCACAGATATGAGAGTCCTGAGTAAGATTAGGGGCCTGAACTGATGGCATCATTGGCAATATCATATTAAAAATGAGGATATTAGGAAAGAACTTGACATTGTCAGCATCCAGGAATACGATAGCAGAGTTAATCTCAGGCAGTATGGTCACTTAAGCAGAATGGGTGAGGAAAGATTAGCAAAACAAGTGTTCTCTGCCAAGTTGGTAGGAAAAAGACCAAGAGGAAGACCAAGATATAGGTGGATTGACATGGTAAAAAGTGCCTTAGAAGATAGAAATATAAATCTGACAATGTTGGAGCCTTGACAGGTAGCAGGTTGATTTGGAGGAAAATTGTAGATAGGAAGTTAGTAATGATGTAAATTTTTCATGTAGTACTATCATATCCTATACATCCCTTGAGAGTAAATGTCAGAAATTTGATGATGATGATGTTTCAGCATAAAGAAGAAGTGCACAAATTCATTCACAGAGAAGACACATGAAATAAGAAAAGTTTCATTGAATATGTTATTGTTTATAACAATGTCCTCATGGTATTTCAGGACACAAGAGTATACAGAGGATTTGAAATAGGAAATGA
The DNA here is from genome assembly GCF_054136105.1 of Typopeltis vanoorti. Lineage (NCBI taxonomy): Eukaryota > Metazoa > Arthropoda > Arachnida > Uropygi > Thelyphonidae > Typopeltis > Typopeltis vanoorti. The sequence goes on from NC_143566.1 coordinate 64,836,576, forward strand.
TCACTATTTAGTTTTAAGCAGGATATCCAAATGAAAATGTGAAAGTTTTCACCAAGTTAAAAGTTGAGCAGCTGTTACAAACTCTGAAGAAACTATTGATTAATTCATCTGAGTAAGAATGTGGTCAAGTTGTCAACAAGGATAAAAAAAAAAAAATCAAAACTCCATGAATGTAAGAAGTTTAAGAGGCTGGCCTGGAAAAGAAGACAGCATATGAAAAGTCCTGGCAAGTAAGTTGTTAGATACTCTTTCTCTCACAGAGAAAAATGTAAGAGAACTAAACTATGTGTAAAAATAAATAATGGTCTTGCGAAGATGGCAAATTGTTCTGGAGACTATTGAAAAAGCTTAGAGATAGACAAAAGAGTACACTAAAAGTAATCAGAGATAATAAAGGTGATACAAAAACTGATACTAAAGGTATTTTAAATATCTGGAGTTACTACTTCAAATCAAAACACTGTTAAATGAAAAAAAAGCAATGATTGGACATCATCATCCTTTCAGGGATTTAGGCCTAGTGGCCTGTTCCAGTCTCATTCCATCTTTTCCTTGGTCATCCCTGTCATCTATATCTTCCAACTAGGTAGTATTGGAGTTTTTTGTAGTCTTCAACTGCTCATTCTTTCAATATGTTTTCAATTTTAATCACTTCTTTCAGTATTCATATATTTTGTCCAATACTGAGTCTATTTTTAGTTCTTTACATATTGCTATGCTCTTTTTTTTTTTTTTTTTGTCCCAAAGCGTATAGCCTGTTGTCCTTCGCAGCAATTTCATTCTCCAGTTTCTCTTTTTTTTTCTTCTACAGTTTTTGTGGTCCATAATTCACTACCATGTAGTAGAAAAGGTCTTGCCAAAACTTTATAAACTTTTATTCTTGTATGGTTTTGAATTTTATTAGGTTTGAAAATATTATTGATCATTCCTGTTATCTTTAGAAAGTTTGAAATTTTGATGTCAATGTCAGCTTCTTTTGTATATGATACAGCACATCCAAGGTATTTGAAGCAGTTAATTTGTTCTAAAATTTTATTTTCAATCATAATTTTACTTCTGATGGAATGTCCTTTAAAAGCCATTTGTCCTTTAAAAACAAAAATTATGGCTTTTAAAGGACCATCTTTAGAATCATATAGAAAGGACCATATAGAAACATTTCTATATGGCTGTGATTATTTTCTACTATGCTATTTAGATCTCCAACAAGGATCTTTTCCATTTTCTTTATGTCAGCTGCATGCACTAGTTACTCGAAAACTTCCTCTCCTTTTTCCTTAGAAGAATCTTCTGTGGGACTACAAATATGTTTCATTATCCATTTCCCCATTTTGGAGTTTGTTCACTTAACCCTGCTTGAAATTGCATTCCACTCAAGAAGTTTATCTGTGATTATTGTTGAATGCTGTCCCTATTCCTTGATCTATATTACCTCTGAATATAACATTCTATACTTATTATTTAGTAGAATCTCACCTATTTTAGTCTCAATTACACCAATTCTGTTCACGTGGTACTTTTCCAGTTCTTTTGCAAGTTCAATTTCTTATATTGATGGTTCCTATCGTTGTTCTTCTGATGTGTTTGTTCCCATAGCTGAATTTTCAATCTTTGCCCTGGTTCTATGACAAAAACAGCAGATGGTCTTGTTTAACCAAGCAGTATTCACCTGGCATGATATCTCATGTACCATGTATGATGCGAGGTGGAGATTGACAGAAGGAGATATTTTGTTGGATGCTGCTATTGATCAGGGGATTTGGAAGGCACTGATTAAAAAAAAAAAATCTATAACAACTTTGGTTAGTGAACAAGGGAAAGGTGTTTATTATGGATAATATTGCTTATTGCAAATTTTAATTTTAATTAAGTCTATAGACTTAAATGAAGAGATAACATTTGGAAATAAGGAAAATGATTTCATGTAAAGGAGGATATTGAGGATTTTAGATCTGATCATTTTATCAGAGGATGTGATTATAGATTGGGTTTCACACTTACCTTCAGTTGGTGAGATGATCATGAAGAAATCACCTGGGTTGTGGCTAGCCATATGAAGACTTCTGTGAGGAAAGGATATATATGTGTGAAATGACAAGCTTGGTAATTATGAAAAGCTTAGGAGACAGCTTGGAGCTATTGCATAAAATGAGGTGTCAAGCAAGAGGAAGATAAATGCTGCATGGTAACTCACTAAAATATATTTAACAGCATTGATGTGTGAATGTATCCCGAAGGTCAAAAGACTGAATAAAGTAGGTGTCAAATGGATGAATAAAGGGACTAAGCATGAAATTTGGAAGAAGACCATACTGTGGAGGCAGTACAATGTGAATAATGGAAACAATCAATTGCATGAGGAGTATAAAGAGCAGGCCAGGAAGTTGGCTCAGTTGGTAAAAACAGCAAAACTACAGTATGAGCACAAATTAGCAAATCAGGCCAGGAAAAGCCGTAAAGAGTTTTCCACACATGTGGCAACCAGAAGGAATAACAATTATGATAATATGATATTAATGGATAAAATGGTAATTGCTGCAAAAGACATTGTTGAGGTATTCAGTGAACAATTTATAAGGATATTTCATCGTCATAGGGGTGAAATCATGAAAAACTCAAATGTAGAGGACATGGGATAGGATGGCTTAATTGTGAGTTAGCAGGAAGTATAAGGAAATGAATAAGCTTGATGTCAATAAAACATTAGTATTTGATGACAAATTAAAGATACCAAGAAATTATATTCTTGGTTTAATCCAGGGGGTGTCAAACTGGTGGCCCGCAGGCCGCATGCGGTCCCCAAAGCAATTTCTTGTGGCCCATGATGCCTCAAGGAAAGATATAAAAAAAAGGATGGTTGCTTTTTATAAAAAAACGGGAATTCCGTATTTACTTGAATATAACTCGCCCTCGCATATATTACTCACACATTTGCTGTGTGTAATATATTTCTTTAGTGCAATTAGAGACAACTGGGATAAAAATGACACTAACTGATGAATCGCATGTTCCTCCCACATTAGCCATGCTGTTTAGACTCAACCAAACTGGCAAACACAGTATCTAACTAAAAACTTACTTGTTTTTAGTTAGATGTGTGTGTGTGAGTGCACCCACTAACTCAATCGCAAAGCAGCAATAAAATTTAATTTCGGTTTAATTTGGTTTAAATGCTGTCTATTGTAAATATTAATATAATAAAAATATTCTTTATTTCTTTCTGAGTTGTCATAATCATTATAATACTATTTTATGTCTTGTAATGACTTAGAATAAATAAAAAATTTTTATTAATTTTCCAATTTATTTATACTCATTCTTTCACTTCCCTTCGATTCTAATTAGTGCAAATTTTTTTTAGTTGAAAATTTTTTGCGGCCCACTTGAGATACAGTTTTACGGCAAATGGCCCACGGTCCAATTGACACTCCTGGTTTAATCCTTTATCCAAGTGTAAGCAAACAAGTTTGTTCGTGAACTATTTTCAGAATTGTGACAACTCGTATAAAGAGGCGAATGACTTCACGTCACTTGCCTTAGTATCCCGTAATGCAAAGCACGTATCTTTATTGGTATGTATAATGCTATGCATTATGGGAAGAGTCACTACCCAGGCTGGTCTCATCAGTGGGAGCCAGACCCAGAGGTGATACTAAGGTTGAAGTAATAGAGAAGTTATATTTTCACCTTAGAAGTCACCTTTTGGCTACTCTTATATGAAAATATGACTTCTGCATTATTTCGACCTTAGTATCACCTCTGGGTCTGGCTCCCACTAATGAGACCTCAATAAAAGTCGAAACTGGTCTGGGTAGTGACCCAGATATGATAATAAGATATGTAGATGATGTGTTCTCTATTTGGCCTCATGGCCCAGACACATTAGACTCCTTCCTCAGTCACTTCAACAGCCTACATCCAAGAATCCAGTTTACGATGGAAAAGGAAAAGAACAATAGTTTACCCTTCCTAGACATCTTACTTCACGCTATACAGAAAACCTACGCACACAGGCAAATACATTCACAAACTCTCCCACCACCACCCCACTCAACAATATGACATCATTAAAACTATATAGTAATAGAGGAAATGGGAACTCCTTTGGATTATATGATCTTTTATCTATTGGAGCTTTAGGTTTCAGTTTCATATTGCAAGTGGTCGTGTAATTTAGCACTCATGTAAAATTGGCAATTATTATCTGTTTTGTTGTGTTTATTCATCCGAAAATTAGAGTGTTACACTGTATTAGTTTGGATTTTCATGTTTTTAGAGTATTAGTATGATTATAACATTTTTATTGTGATATTGTCGGCATGGCACCAGTGTGACAAACAATGACAGCAAAGACCACGTTGTCAAGCGATTTGAATTTTGGGATATTATTCAGTGCAGTATATACGAAATGCATACATTGAAAAAATTAAAGAATATGTGAAAGGAAATTGAAACTGGAGAGAGTATGTATGAAGTGTTTTAAAAGTGAGTATCTGTTAGGTGATGAGAATGCAACAAATACCGACGATAATATGGAAAATTATGTTAATTATGTCGACCATGTGGCCATGGAAATAGAGCAGAATGAAATGGATATCAATAAAGAAATAACGCGCTTAAATGTTATCCTTCATAGGACAAAGTGCGAAATTGAAAAATTGCAGACGCATCAAGAATTAAGCAGGGCTGAAAAAAGAAAGATGCCTTTCATCCTAAAGAATAATAAAGATCGACTGAACAAACAAGAAAAACAAGTTAAGGAGAAAATTATGTATGGAGACTCAATAATCAGGGGAGTACTTAATGAAAATATGACAGAATCGTGTTTCCTGGGAGCAAAATTCTCATTATTTGCTATGCCATCCAGATACAAAAAAGTAAGTTGAAGGAAACGATTGTCTTGGTTTGTACCAATGATTTGAGAGGCGAGAAGTATTCTATGAGGGAGGATGTAAAGGGGCTGTTAGAACAGGCAAAACTGAAAAGCAAGAATGTGAAGATTGTAAGTCTCCCACCACACTATGATAGAGGCAAACTGAGGAGGAGGATGCATTTGCAAAAGGAATGATGTAGAATTTGTTGATCTGTGGTCTTTGTTTGGCAGAAAGAAGGATTTATACAATGCAGATGGACTGCATCTGAATGGTTTTGGTGTTAGGTGTCTGGGGAGAGCTTTGTTCATTGAGCATGCTGAAGTGCAAATTCAGGGAAATTTAAGCAATTAGGGAGAAAGCAAGTGAATTTGTGTGAAGGCACTCATGAAGTGAGTGATTGTGAGAATGACCAAGTGAGGAATCTAGTCTCCCAAGCAAAAATATTGAATAAAATAGTCAATTCAGAAAGTAAAGGTGGGGGGAGGGGAGGAATAAAGGAATGTTACCATTTCTATATACTAATGCCATAAATATCAGGAATAAAAGGGCGGAGTTTTTGGCATTGGTTAGTGCAACCTCACCAAAAGTTATAGGCATTAGTGAGAATGGCTAACAGTAGATGATGTAGTTACAGGGATTGTATGCAAAGGGTTTAGTATTTTCCGGAAAGTTAGAGAAGATAGGATGGGGGGAGGAGTGCTGCTGATGATAGCAGATGAATTGCAACCAAAAAGAATAGGAGACAGGTGGGAGGATGGCTGTTCATTTCAAGCAGCAGCACTTGGTTATTGCTATAGGTCAGGGAGTTCCACAGATAATCTGGAAGACATGCATTGCCAAATCAGTACAATGAGTACAAGTCGAGTGATTATTATGGAAGACTTCAACAATAGAGATGTAGACTGGAAGGAAGAAATATCACATTGCATAAATTCTATTTCCTTTCGGAAATAGAATTTATTCACCTACTGAGAGATAATTACTTAAGCTGGCATATGATGGAGGGGAATAGGGGTGGGAGAGTATTGGACCTGGTCACAGGATCAGAAGAGCTATCCATAACCAAGGTGAGAACATTGCCTAAAATTAGTGAAAGTGACCATATGGTCTTGATTTAGGAGATTGTAAAACACAAGGAATATTCTACCAAGGAGGAGTATTTGTGGAACTACAAGGGAGGTGATTATGACATGCTTAGGGAAAAGTTTAAATCTGTACCATGGCATAAAATACTGCAGGGTAAGGATGTTTGTAGTGCATAGGATATAGTTAAGGGTCATCTAGAGCAGTGTTTCTCAAACTTCAGATATCCACGGACTCCTTCTTAAATTTTCATTATTACCAAGTACCCCTAATTAATTAATTAAAACAAATTAATTAATTAAAATTAATAAATTAATTTAAAATATTAAAAAATTAAATATCTATTTTATTTTAATTTATATATTCATGTAAATAAAAAATATGATTTATTTTTAATAGAACAAACTTTATAAAGATACTATAAAGTTTTACTTACTTGAAATAATTTATCATCAATGAGAGCAGTGAAATTGCTTATGGTGAGATAAAATTTCAGCAAAATTTGGCTCTATAGTTGTTAATTTCAATCTCAGATGCAGTTCGACATCTATAATGAGATTCCTCTTCTTCATCTTAATATCTACAAGGGCTAAAAATCCAACTTCGCACAGATATGAACTTGGAAATAGAAAAATGAACCTTAGAGCTTTATCTGTTAATTCAAGAAATTCATTCTGTATTTGTAGCCAAAATGATGATAACGTATTCTTGCTATATTTATTTTTTAGGAAACCATCAGAAGCTAGTTCTAAAAGTTGTTCTTCTTCTATTGACAATAGACCCTTTGGCATAAATTTGTTTTTATTGAAAGGGTATCTTATCCACTCAATATTAATGTCCAATTCAGAGAAATACTTTTCTAGATTCATTTATAAGCCTTTTTTTTTTTAAATGCTGCATGATAGTAATTTTCACATCATCATCATCAATTTGTTCATTTGAACTTGCGAGCAATTCATGAAGCGATGGAAATGCGTCAAATTCTCCATTACCAACCCGCTTTTGCCATAACTTCATTTTTGCCAACGTGGCGTTCACTTTATCTTGGACATGAAATATAGAAATTTCCTTGCCTTGTAAAGATAAATTAAGACTATTTAATACAGTAAATATATCTGCCAGGTATGCTAATTGACTGAGCCATTTCCAATTATGTAAATGCTTTTTCAATTCAAACTTTTCATCAAGAAAAACTTGTAGTTCATTCCGAAGTTCAAATAAACGAGTAAGGACTTTTCCATGAGAAAGCCAACGAACATCGGTATGGAAAAGAAGTTGTGTATAGTGGCTTCCCATTTCTTTGCAAAGTTGAGAGAAAAGTCTGGCATTTAGAGGACGGCCTTTAATATAATTTATGATTTTTACAGCTTCATCAAGAACTTTTCTTAGGTCTGTAGACATCATATGTGTAGCCAAAGCCTCCCTGTGTATGCAGCAGTGTGTCGACTTTGCATTTGGTGCAACAGCTTGAATCCTTGAAACAATCCCTTTTTTAGATCCGACCATGGATTTCGCTCCGTCCGTGCTTATTCCAACACAACTTTTCCAATCAAGCTTGTTTTGATTCATAAAGGTATTTATACTGTTGAATATTTCTTCTCCTGTTGTATGTTCTGACAAGGGTTGGCAATATAAAAGGTCATCATGAATTTTTTTATTTTTTTCATACCTAACGAACACTAGAAGATTTGCAAAATTTGTAATGTCGGTGGATTCATCTACCTGCAATGCATAATAACAACTCTTACATATATTGGATAACAATGTTTGTTTTATATTTTCAGCTATTTCAGTGATTATAATAAATTTAGTTTAATCCTTTATCCAAGTGTGAGCAAACAAAGTTTGCACCTGAAAGTATCTTCAGGACTGGGGTAAGGTAGTACAGCACTGGGCAACTCAATGCAAAGGTGGAGCAAGCTAACATCACTCCTATCTTAGTATCTCCCATAATGCAAAACACATCTCCTTGCGGATATGTATAATGTTATGCAACTCCTATAGGTAGGAGTGCAATTCATTAGTTAGTGCCAGTTGTCTCTAATTGCACTGTTTGTTGAGAAACATATTACACAGCCTGCAGATGTCTCTACCTTATTCAGTGATACAATAGGAACGTTTTACGATCTCAAACTTTTTCTCAAAGTGTGGTATGCGGACCCCCGGGGTCCGTGTTCCACACTTTGAGAAACACTGATCTAGAGGATGCAGTATTAAATTGTATACCTAGGGTAAGGAGAGTTAATCAGGTAGGAGTTAGATGAATGAGTAATATCATTAAGCATGAGCTGCAGAAGAAGAAATTGCTGTGGAGGGTATATAAAGAGAAAGGTGACCCTCAAACTCATGAACAGTACAAGGCTCAGGCAAGAAAGATGACCAGCATGGTAAGAAAGGCAAAATCAAATTATGAGAAGAATTTAGCCGAGCAGGCCAAGATGGTGAGTGAGGATAGATTGAAAGTGTGTATGGATTGCAGAACTTGGGTTTATAGGAGAAAAAGAGGGGATGTGATAGGAACATTTAAGTTGCTTAAAGGATTTTATAGGATAGATGCAAGGGAAATGTTTTAGCACTTGGCTAGAGGGACCAAAACATGGGGTCAACCCTGGAAGTTGAATAAAGTTGTGGTCAATAGGGGTTTGAGGACTAGATTTTTTGCTTGGAGAGTGGTGAATGAGTGGAATGGGTTGCTAGAGTCAGTTGTGTGTGCTTTTTCTGTTCATGGGTTGAAGGAGAGGTATGATGATATATATAGATAGATATATATATATATATATATATATAGATAGATAGATGATATATAGATTGTGTGGATAGATTGGATCTCCTCCAATGAATCTTTGAATTCCATGGAGGTGCCTTTATAATAATAATATGTTACATTGAATTATCTATGTTGTAATTAATCAAGATTTATTGTAGATTTATAGACTATTATGTTTGCTTAATGGGAAACAGTCTAGAATGTTCTCATTGATCCTTCCACCCCTGTTCCACTCACCCTGAAAAAAAAAAAAAAATTAATGAGCTATTAAACAAAGGATAGGAAAACTCCATTATCACTTTATTGTTTTTCTTGGTGAATAAGAAAGCAGTTTTTTAGATTCATTTCACTGAGTGCATCATGTGCTATATTCATTTTGTCTCTGTATACATGTTATCCCAGGCCTCTGTAAGCATAGATATATTGCAATTTTATATTTGAAACCCTTACAGAAGTCTTTTGAGCCATTTCAGTTTTGTTTCAGTCAGACCTTTAACAAAGGAGTACATTTTGATTCCTTTCTTTTAGGCTTGCACGGTGATCCGAATGCATTTTTGGAAATTATGGAGACAACTACCGTGTTTGAATAAAAACTTTAGTTTACTATTACTAAAATTTTACGATTCGACGTTTCGACCTTTATGTCAAGGTCATCTTCTGGAGCGTACAAATATACACAAGAAACAAGCTATACTACAATCATACTGGTTCGTTAAAGACACTGACTAACCGCTACCACAATTGTTGGCCTGACCTCTGGTGAAAAAAAAAAAAAATTATACATCAACGCTAGAGTCCTATTATTTGTGTTGTCTACTATATACATATATTAACATCATTCCAGCCAGTTGGAGTGGAATGGTTTCTAATAATAGCAGATTGGCTAGAGTCCTGACTTATGTTGAATCTTTCAAATTAGGTTGGCTGAATGTGTGCCATCCAGATCCTTGGAATTTTTATACCATCTTTATTGTTGATATTTGGGTGGTTTATCAGGATTTCGCAGGATTCTTTAAATTTTCTTTCGTACCATGTTTTTGTGCGGTGTAAGGAGCAGGTGCTTTTCCAGTTGATTTGGTGTAAGGTGTTGAGTGCATGGTCTGAGAGGCCTGCTTCACCATAATGGTTATATTTAATGTGTCTAATGTGTTCTTTCTTGCGTATAGGGATTGTCCGTCCTGTTTCACCAATGTACGGTAAGTTACAGGTGCAGCGGATGCAATAGACTCCAGGATGTGCTAATGGGAGGAGAGGATCCTTAGAGGAGCTGAATATGGTTTTAAGTTTAGTGGGTCGTTTAAAGGTGGCATTGAGGTTATAATGTTGTAGGATTCTGTTGATTTTTTCTGATAACCCTTTAATGTATGGGATGGCTATGGTTTTACTGTAATCTAGATTCGTTTTTGTTGTGGTTTTATAGAGTATTTTATTGACAGTATTTTTGTTATAGCCATTGTTTATGAATGTGTCACTAATGATTTTTAGTTCTTGTTTCAGGGCTTGCTGGTTAGAGCAAATAGTTGTGGCTCTGTTTTTAAGGGTGTTTATGACTCCATATTTTTGTGCTGGGTGGTGATATGAATTCGCATGTATATTGGCCCGTGTGTGTCGGTTTTCGGTAGACCGTGAAGGATAGATTGCCTGAAGGAAGACGTGTAACTAGTGTGTCTAGGAACGGGAGCGAATTTTGGTTTTCGATTTCGATGGTAAATTGTATGCGTTTGTGTTGTTTGTTTAGGTGGCTGAGGAATGTGTTTAGCGTTTGTCGACCGTGCGGCCAGATCGCGAACACGTCGTCAACGTATCTGAGCCAGATTGTCGGTCGAAGCGTGGCGGAATCAAGAGCCCTTTGCTCAAAGGTTTCCATGTAGAAGTTCGCGATTGGGGGGATAATGGTGAGCCCATGGCCGTACCTTCCTTTTGTAGGTAGAATTTGTTTTGCCACACGAAGTAACCGGACTTTAGTACGTGGGCAAAGAGGGTCGTAATGTCGGGCGGAAATTTGTTCTGTAGTAGGAGAATTGTGTCATTGATGGGGACATTAGTGAAAAGGCAGAAACATCAAAACTGACTAATAAGTCGTCCACCACCACCACTATCTACACAATATGTCACTATCCATCACCTACACATACCATGATGTCTACTGCCCACAAATTGTATTTCATCTGGATCATTGTGATTGGCAGAATGATTCAGACTGATAATGCTAATTCGTTCATGGCCTTAATGAATTTATTTATGATCTCTATTTTTTTTTTTTTTTTTTTTTTTTAATTTTGGTTGTAGTGGTAAATTGTAGTCGAAAATTAGGCAAAGCAAAATTATATGTCTGGTAGTACATAAGCAAAAATTGTGGTAAATTATTAAATATCAGTTAAGTGCATCTAAAGTTACAATGCAATCTTATGAAACATAATTTTTTCATTCAGAGATTCGAATACAACAGATCTCTTAGATGAATCTCTTCAGGATAGGTCTTATTACATTGAAAATAAGGAGACTTCGGAAATTCAAGCCTGAAGAATTTCAAATTTTATTATGTGTAAACAATTGTGGGTCTCTGCCGATCTGACTTGTTAATGAAAGATTCTTCTCTTCTTAAGCTATTAAGCCATTTTTATTGGCAGAACAATTGGAAGAACAACATTGTTTCTGCCCTTCAGTTGAAAAAGCCAAAGTTTGATTCTCGCCATGACGAGAGAAATCTTTATATGGTTTCTCCAATTGAAGATGAATTAGCCAATCTCGTATTGAGGTATCTTTGATCCCAAAAGCTCAGATTTTAATCCTGCATACAGACCAATTGACCTTGAGAAAACACGCAATTTACGGAAAAAACTACTAGTGATGGTGGTAGGCAGTAGATGGCACTGTGTGTGTGTGTAGATGATGATGGTAGTAGCAGTTCTGTAGTTGGTGGATTAAATGGCAGAGACAGAGAGTTGGAGAGTAGAGTGCCCTCCCTCGATGAATCCTCAGACTCCTTGTAGGTGTCACATAATAATAATAAATTAGATAAAACAAAATTATGCCTACTAGTTCATATGTATGTAAAAGTACTTTGTTCGGTGGTGTTGCTATGTGAAAATGCCTAGAAAATGCATCTTTTTTTATGATTTGCTATGAGCATTATCATCCTTGTTTAATTAATATGGAGCCTTCCTGCAAAGGCTTAATATAGTATACTGTGGTTAACTCTTGCTCTAGCAACTAAAGAAACAGCTCATTTCATTTAAATGAACAGTTAATTTAAATTAAAGTTAATTCAGAATAGCATTATTGCTATGGAGCTATTTACTTTTTAGTAGTTTTTTATTAGAGTAAGTGAACAATGACGGTGTTTGCTTTTATAAGAATTGACTGCATACAATGGGATACTCAAAAATAATTGGAATTATTTTTTTTTTTAAAATGTATTCAAGTTTATAATACCTTATTCTAATCTTCTTCAAAGTATTCTCCATGTAAGTCAGTGCACTTATCCCTATGTTTTTTCCCTGCTAGAAACAATTCTGGAACTGTTCAACTGGAATACTCTTTATGGTCTCCAGTGACTTTATTATTATTATTTCGTGTGACTCCAGGGAGTCCTTAGACTCATCGAGGGAGGCCCTAAACATCATGTCCACACAACTATACGACATTCTCAAAGTATCTATCATACCTTGCTTTGAACTCGCTCACCGTCATAGCGCCCACAACAGACTCTGGCAGCTTATTCCATTCATTTACCACTCTAAAAGTAAAGAACCCAGCTCTAACACCCCTGTTAACTACACTCTTGCCCAGCTTCCATAGGTGTCCCCTAGTTCTCCCACCACCAGTCCTGATCTCAAAAATATCCTCTGAATTAATCCTATAGAATACCTTTAGCAATTTGAATGTCTCAGTCATATCTCCCCTTTTCTGCCTATCAACTAGTTTCTGCAACCCACAAATCTTCAACTTGTTCTCATATGGTTCATTCCATAGACCTGCTATCATCTTGGTCACTCGCGTCTGGATCCTCTCCACTTCCTCCCCATCAAGAAGGAACCGAGGTGACCAAATCTGGGCACAGTAGTCGAGATGAGGTCTTATCAAGGCTCGGTACAGAGGTACAATAACTTGCTTGTCTCTGCTCATCAAGGTATTTTTCAACAACCAAGTGAGTTGATGAGCTGATTAGCTACTTTTGCAATGTGCCCCATAAACTTCATCTCCCTATCCACCAACACTCCCAAGTCCCTGGCCTCATCAATCTCCTGGAGTACAGTTCCACCAATGTGGTATACTGCTGCTAATCTTTTCACCCCAAAATGCATAACCTTACATTTTGTCACATTAAATTGACATCCATTCTCCTTAGCCCAGAACTCCAGTCTATCCAAGTCATCCTGCAAGATTTTGACATCTTCTGCATTCACTATCGCCGTACCCTTTTCTTTCTTTCACTTTTCTTTCACTTCATCCACATCAACAAATTGCTGCCCTTTCATGATTTTCTTTATCTATAGGAATAAAAAAAAAGTCATATAGAGAGAGATGGAATGAGTAAGGAGAGTGCAGGACAACTGCTGTTGTTTTGCATCAAGAACTGTTGGACAGATAATTCTGTGTGGGCTAGGGCCTTGTCGTGGTGCAGCAACCAATCTCTGGTACTCCACATTTCTGGCCGTTTTCATCACACATTATCACAGTCTTCTCAAAATGTTGAGATAAAAATGTTGGTTCGCCGTCTGTCCAGGAGGAACAATTCCATTCATATAAAAAATAAAAAAAAATCAACATTATCTTGACATTCGATTGAACTTGCTGTGCCTTTTTGGATCTCAGTGAATTTGCATATTTCCAATGGTTTGATGCTTATTTTGTTTTGTTTCGTTTCTGGATCAAAAAAGTTCTGGTCATTAAGAACTTGCTCCCTCAAATAACAACAAACATTCACATGGTTCTTTTTTTTTTTTTATATCCTATGTGAGCAAATGAGGCCCAAATTTAGCAGACACACATTTCATTTGCTGTTCTGTTAAAATTCACTGACACAAACTCCATGACAAATTTGCCTCTTCAGAAACTTGCTCAATGGTCTTTTGACAATCTACATTGATTGCCTGGCAAACCTTTTCAATGTTTTGATCATTTTTGCTTGTCGACAGTTGACCAGATCGTGGTTGGTCTTCAACTGACATGCATCTATTTTGGAAACAGGGAAAACCACTTGTAAACCCACATTTTACCTAAAGCATCATCCTTAAAGGCTGCTGAAGCATAGTAATGGCTTTAGCTGTAGTTTTACCCTAAAGAAAATAAACTTTCCTGCACAATCTCTCTTCCATGTGGTCAGCCATCACAAAATTGCCAAACTTGCTTGTAGGTGCTAACAAAAACGCAGCCAGTACAATGAACCAGTTCCCAAAGGATGACACCACTTGCCAGACTGGTGCATAAAACTGCACACTCATGATGCCTAGTGGCATCATCCATAACTAGAAAATGCACATGCACCAAGTTCAGATTCTGGTTATTTTGGGGTGTTTCACCCCCCCCCCCCTTGTGAAATTAAATTTTGTACTTATCAAGTACAAAATTTTAAACTCAAACTTGACTTAATAATTTATATATGCTCCTTTGTTCCTAATAAGTTCATTAATTCGGTTAGGCATGGACTCTACCAACCTAGAACACATTTTTCTTATTTCTGCATCTCAAAACCATACTTATATAATGGATTGTATTAAGTTTTCCTTTGTATCACAATTTCATTTTTCAAGTCTCTTTTTCACTATAGCCCCCAAATTTTCTATTAGGTTAGTCTAGAGAGTTAGCTGCCACTGAAGCAACTGGATGTTGTGATTTTTGAGGAACTCTTCCATTTTTTTTGAAGTGTAGCATGGAACAAGATCCTGTCGGAAGATGAGTTCTTTGTCTTTCTGTATCTGTGGGACCACTCGTTTTTCCAATAATTTTATGTATTGGTCACTATTCATCGTGCTGTCAACAGGAACAAGTGACCCTGGACTGTCATGTGTTAAACAACCCCAGAACATCTTTTTAGCTGGGTGTTTAGGAGCTTGTTGAAGGTGGGTGAGAGAAGACTTATCAGACAATTTGCAAACATAGGGTACTTGCTTTCCTCGGACAAAGAAATGGCTCTCATCTGAGAATATGACCTTCCTTCACTTCTCAAAAGTCCAATCTTTGTACACTGGAGTCTCTTTTTCTGCATAGCCCTCATCAACAGTTGTTTCTTTTTTGGTCTGTGGGCAGTTCTCCCTGCTTCCAACAATCTTCGAGACTGTCATGTCAGAAACATTAATTCCACTAGCAGCCAAGTTTCTATAAGTCTTCAGCAGACAACCTTGGATTAATTTTACTTTTGCTAACTAGTAAACAATCTTTAGTAAGTGTAGTTTTCCTTTATTGCCTACATTTTCCTTTTCTGTCAGGGGGAAAAGGTATCTGTGTCCCTAAACCTCTTTAAAATTGCATTAACAGTACCCAAATCAACACCACATTCATTGGCAATTTGTCTTTGAGTTATAGATGTGTGCTGAATGCTTTCTTTGAGATGTATCCATTTTATAGCTACACAAAATGAATAAAACACTACAAATATCAACTTGTTTACACTATTAATAAACATCATAGAGCCAGTTAAAATGTACAGCAATCAACAAAAATAGTGAACTAAAACCAAAACTGTAAACTTGACAACAATTCGGCTTGTTCGGATTAATTTGTTTTTTACTGTAGGTATTGATTCAAGCTTTTGTTGATAGACTTCTTATAAAAAAAGCAATAATTATTTTTCAAGAAAAACGCTGATGTAATAATGGATTACTAAAGGTGGTTTAGATCTATTAAAGAAAAACATCATTTATTTTACTACTAACTACGTTTGATGGTAGTATCACACTGCACAATGAAAATCATCTGTCACTCAAATCACTAAGATCAAAACATTCATTAAGTCAACTTATTATTGAAAGATAGTTTGATTCTTATTATATGTAATATGTATAATTCATGTCTCATTCAGTATAGTCCTTTTTTTTACTCCTTAATCCATAAATTATAAATGTTGTATTTGATTTAATAGACATTGTCTCATAATGTTTTGGAAGAAAGTGCTGTATCAGATGATGTTTTATCACCAGATGAAGAAGGAATATGCACAGGAAAATATTTCACTGAAAATGGTTTAGTTGGCTTATTAGAGCAGGCAGCCACTTCATTCAGTTTAGTATGTATTTCATGTTTTTAATCTTTAGAAAGAGAATTAAAAAACCTGAATGCTTGTTATGTATTTATTAAATATTAATATATCAGTTCCATTTCAGTAGCTTCTATCAAATTTGCTGTTAAAAGAATTATTTAAAACCTAAAATTCACATACAACAGAATAAAATCAGCATGTGTGGGAGGTATGTTTGCAAGTCTGTTATCTCTCACTGCATGCCCCACTTTATCTCTTCCTCACCAAACATTATAAACCACAATCCAAAGAAATATGATTTTATTCAGAATTTCAAAAATTTTCCCACAAAAAAACAGTTCAAGAAAACTTCATAAAAAGCATCAAAAATCATAAAAAAAACAACAGATATCCAATCAAACAACCCAACACTAATTCTTATTTAAAAAAAAAAGAGAGAGAATTCAACATCCACTTCACCAACATCTGTGGCCTAAAAAGCAATATAAGCAATGTGCACAGTCACCTAAACCAGAACTACTATTCATATCAGAACTCTAACTAGTACTATCAACACACTTTCCATCTCAACTGCCCAAACTACATACTACATACAAACAGCTCTTTCCACCACAAGAGTGGCGTGTGCATTCATCATAACCAACATACCATGCCAGAGAATACAAATCCTTGAAACCTCACCGATTGATCTGCTTTGACTTAATATTTCTCTAACAAATCAACCTGCCCTTTTCATATGCTCTCTCTGTCATTCTACAAACTTCATCAACCACTCTGACCTCTTCAACTATCTCTCTCTCTACAGCTCAACTTTCTGCAGTTGAAATATCCCAATAGTGAGGTCATCCTGCTTAGGGACTTCAATATCCACAACTCACATTGGTTCCCCTTCTCCAGTTTTACTGACCAAGCAGGCAGGGATGCTGAGGTGTTTGCCATCAGCATTGACCTATCTCAGATCATCAGTCTTCCTACCAGAAATACCAGACAACACCTTTGACCTCTTCCTAACAAGATACTCTTCCAAGTATACTGTGGTTGTCGGTTCTCCTCTTGGTAACTCAGACTACAAACTAATACAAATCTCTTTTGCCACAGAACAGCCTTCACCTACCAATTCATAGCTTCTTGTCCCAAAGGACAAGGAACTATGAATTGTTGGGTAAAAAACAAACTATGTCCAATTGGGAGGACCTCCATGACTTCTATTCCTTCTTCTTATGTTCTGGCTACTGCTTCCGTTCTTCTGATCCAAACACCTATTCAGACCAAATAACAGAACTCATCCTCACAGGAATGAAGGCTTCCATCCTCATTCTGCTCCAAATTCTCAGTCACCATCCAAGCCTTGGTTCTCAAAAAAGTGTGCTGATGCTTGTCCAAATTGTAGTTGCATCTTCTGGTTACCAAGACCATTAGGCATAACTTCTGACCATCTAGGTTTCCACCACTCTCACATATGGATGGTACCGTAGTTACCTCACCTAAAGACAAGGCCAACTTACTGGCATCGCTCTTCAAATTCCTGCATTGATGACCTGGGCAAAGTTTCCTCCACTCCACCAAGAATGGCCCCTTCATGCTCCCATAGTCTTCTGACAAGAAAAAATTCGAAGAATGCTTAATAACCTGAACACAAACAAGAGATCTCCTGATGCATCTGGTCCCATGTATAGTGCTAAAAAATTGGGCACCAGAACTAACACCTATTTTGTATTGTATCTTCAATCTATCCTATTCATCTAGCATCTATAACATGCAAATAGTTCCACATTCAGCCCATCCCAAAGAAAGGGGATAAAAGTCAACAAACAAACTACTGTCGAATTGCTCTCACTTCTATTCTCTCTAAAATTATGGAGAAGGTCATCAACAACCAACTCCTGAACCAACTAGAGACCAACTAATCATTGACCAGCAGAATGGATTCCACTACTTGTGATCTATAGCTGTCACCACCCACCTCTGGACTTGGGCTATGGAGAAATTTGGAGAAACTCACGTGGTCGCCCTCAACCTTTGAAAGTCGAGGGCAACCACAAAAAAGAAACTGCCATCCTATTGTCTGCCTTCCTCACTCTGCAACTGGATTGCCAACTTTCTCACTGGTCGCTCTCTATGTATCATGGTGGCTGGTTTCCTCTCCTTAGATTTCTCCACCAATGCAGGAGTATCCAGGGTTCTGTTCTTTCACCCATTCTCTTCCTCTTGTATATGAATGACCTGCTCTTACAGACTTCGAATCCTATCCATAGCTTTGCTGATGGATAGGACAAACCTTGTAGTTCTCAAGTATTAGAATTCTCAAGATCTATCATGACCAGAGATCTGAGTTCAGGTCGCTGGTCATGGTAGATCTTGAGAATTTTGGTGCACCACCTCACTAACTATATCCCAGTGTAGCAAGGACATCCTTTTAAAGTTCGGTGCCACCAGTACTCAGTTCTGTCTGATCTTTCTTAAGAAAGAGCTCACCCCCCCTCTTACCTTCAGCAATACTGCCAGTGGCATACACCTGGGGGGGCCTTGCCCCTTGTCCCCTCAGGAATCACAGCCGCTGTGAATGCAAGGTGAATGAAGTAGTGCTCAGGCAGACCAAGCGCTACTGAAACCCACCGAATCAAATTCACTGCTTCCTCTTTCATTCCCTCTACTTCTGTTCTTTGGAACAGTCTATTCACTCTATCTTGCCCAAAGATTACAATCATCAGCTGTCGTGTTCAAGCAAAATGTGAACAAATTCCTTCTTTCTTCTATTCCCCCCCCCCCCCCACACACACAACACTAATGTGCTGTTGTATATAGGTCTTTCATGTTTGGATCAGTAAAAAAAAATAAAATAATAAATTATTATTAAAGGTTGATTAATATTTCAATAGTTGTCTCAACAAGCATCATTAGACAAATTCCATATGAGTAAAAAATAAACTTAGTAGGTAGCACATAATAGATTTATATCAGTTTGTATTAAAATTTCAGTTATATTTCATTAATTGTCCCAATGCATATCAGCAGGTAAAACAGATTTATGAAATACATCATAAACAAAGAATAGCATTTTAGAATATTAAATCACCTATCATGATATACTGGTTTTCTGGTAGTAGCATGAGTTCAAGTGCTATTCAATTACATAATTGAAATTTATGATTTTCCTTGGCTATTACAAAAATCCTTTGAACACATTCAGAGGAAATTCTGTAGATTGTATTCTAGTCTTCAGGAGATACAATCACATATTAGCTCAGCAGAAATAGTAGTAATTGGTTAATAAAATATAACTGATTTTTGACTTCATAAATCTGCTATAAAAGAGATCAACTTCCACACATTTTAGATATAACGTATTTGAGAAGATTAGACAATGTGTTTAACGTGTTAACGTGTAAGAATTATTTGCATTTATTATTATTATTATGATGATGATTCAGGTCTCCATGGAGTCATAAGACTCATTGTGGATGACTTACCCTAGAAAACACAAAATTTCTGATACCACTTCTTAAACCCATTGACTGTTCATGCTCTCACCACTATATCAGGCAGTGCATTCCCAGGTTCAATCACACTGCATGCAAAGAAACCACTTCTTACCCCTCTTGCTCACAACTTCCTTTCACAACTTTCAAGGATAGCCCTTGTCCTCGCACCATCCACCTGTTCCACCAAATGAAAGAACTCTATAGTGTCAATTCTGTAACTTCCACTCAACAGTTTAAAAGTGTTAATCATATCACCTATCACCTTTCTTTCTTCCATCCACCAAACTCTGCAATCCACATTCCCTCAGCCTATCTTCATAACTAACATTGTACAGTCCTGATGTCATCTTTGTTATCTAATTCTCCACTCTTTCCATGGCTAATTTATCCCGTTCAAGTCCTGGGGACCAAATTTGAGTCTGAGTATGGTCTGATTAGGGCTTTATACGGTGGAATGACAACTCTTTTATCTCTGCAAGTCAGCATCCTTCTCAGTATTGCAGCAATCCTCTGGATTACCTTCACTACCTTTGCAATATGTTCCCTGAATTTCAAGTTTCTATTAATCATCACCCTCCAAATCCCTTGCCTCCCCCACTTCCTTCAGTACAGTTCCTCCAACAGAGTAAGCATCCTCCCATCGATGTATTCCTAAATTCAAGACTTTATATTTAACTGAATTAAACTATCCCTTCATTTCCCCCTCTGTCTATTTATTCAGTTCCTCCTAAAGGGCTTCCACATTTGCACTTTTACTAATAACCCCTCCCAGCTTCACATCATCTGCATCCCATGTGCAGCAACTTAAATATGCCAGAATATGCCTTTTCCTCATAAATCGCTCTTGTTACTTTATTATAAAAGGCAATCATATTACTAAAACAAGAGCACCCCCCTTAACAAATCCATACTGACTCTCACAGATAACATTACTTACCCTCATCTGTCCAACAATGTAAATGATCCCTCACTAATTTCTCCAAGATTTTAACAACTATTAATGAAATACGAACTGGTCTATGGTTTGACACTTCCAGTCTGTTACCCCCCACCCCCTTATGCAATGGTACAATCTTACCCTCCTTCCACTCCTTAGGTACTTTTCTCTTGGTTGGACTTCATTGAAAATCCAGGTTAACAGCTGTCAGTTCTTTTGCACATTCTTTCAAAACCCATGGCAAAATCCCATCCAGTTCCATTGCTTTATTGCCATCCAGGGTACTCAGTATTTGAAACAAACTCTCTTTTGAACTTCTAAACTCAAACCTGTCCTATCCTTCTAGTATTGGAAATGACTGCTTTAGGATGAAATACTTCAATAAAGTGTTCAGTGAACAACTCCACTATGTCATTTGCATCAGTCACTCTGTTCCCATTTTTATCCAACAGTATCATTCTTCCACAATTATTTCTCCTCCTACTGGCCACATAATGAAAGAATTCCTTAGGATTATCTTTAGATCTCAGGGCTAGTCTCTTCTTATATTCCAGTTTTGCCTTCCTTACCATACTAGTCGCCTTCCTGGCCTGAGTCTTGTATTCTTCATACATCTGCTTTTCACCCCTCTCTTTATAGCCTCAGTATAGCCTCTACTGGCATGGCCTTTATCGAGGCCCTTCACTGTATGCCCTGCCCTGAGAAATGAGCAGTTTTTGCTGATGGCTTGTGGAGGATAATGCTTTGCCTGATAGTGCACTTTCCCATCACTGGGTAGAGCTGAAGTCTGCCTGGTTTTAACTGGCAGAACCACTGCTGAGTTTAATTGAGTTTATTGAGTTATGTGATCCTTCGTGTTACTCATTGAGATTAGAGTGATTAAAAGTCATCTAGTTTTTGGAGATGACCCTTTATTTATACAAAGGTAGACTGGGTGGTAGCTCTTCCCATAATGCATAGCACACAACCAAAAAAAAGTACACACCAAAAGGATGTGTGCTTTGCATTATGGTATACTAATGCAATTAATGTGAAGTCATTAACCTCTATATATAAGTAGCCTGGTCATGAAGGTACTTCATGCATAAATTTTGTTTGCTTACACTTGGATAAAGGATTAAAAAAAATGTAATTTCTTGGCATCTTTAATTTATAGCCAAGTGGGAAAACCTTCAACAGTGTTTTAGCAATCTTCAGATTTGAAATTTACAGCATTAGTAGTTGGCAAGGTGAAAAATAGCACCTTCAATAGAAAGGAATGCCTAGTTTTTAAGAATTTGAGGAAGCTATTGATATGTTTATGCCAGGAAAGACTACAGTTAAATGTCCAAGGAGAGAAATCTGATCCTGTCTGTGATATCTGTATTGTAGAAGGTAAGGGAAAATTAGTTGCAATTGCTCTGTGAGAAAGAAGGCATGTCTGAATTTTAGTAGCATTGAAGTTAACAAGGTTATCCCATCCCATTGAAGATTGGTATGGATATATGATCTGGGACTGTGAGATGTTCATTGCACTGCATGATTTATCCAGTGTCAGCAGGATAAATAACTTGACATATAGGAATGTACTCTGATAATTAATAAATAACATAAAACAGATTTATCTTATATATATATATTTTATATCAGTATAAAATTTTTGCCCTAGTATCAAGGGCATCTTCAGTATGACTCTCAAACAACGAGAACAGAAACTGGTATATTCATCAGTGACAACTTCTTAGATTCATTGGGCTATGAGTGTCCTTCTGTCCTATCAACAAAATATCTACTTTTCTAGGCTCAGCTAAAGATAAACTTCTGCTTTAGCCTGCTCCAGAGTGTATCAGATTCCTTGCCAGTTTGGATTGTCATATTTTGGCCAAACAGGTAGATCTGCAGGTGTACGTCGTGATGAACATTTAGACTATGTTAAGTTCCATGAACAGAGCAATTGTGACTTGAAGAATATGCTATCACCATCAGATACAGAGTTCTTTGGAAGAAAATTAAGGTTCTCCATAAAAGTAATAATCTCTTGGAATGTTTATACAAAGAGTTGAGACCTTACTACATTGACTGAATCTAAATAGAAACAATGGACTTCAGTTATCCCTCATATGGGAGATAGTTCTTCTTCACAAATTACAGAATTAACTTAAATTTAATTATTTTTTTTTATTTATTATTAGTCTTGTTAAATTTATTTTTACTAGAACCTTACAGTAAGGTTCTAGTAAAAATAAATGCATGCAGCTTATGCATGTCAATGTTAAATATACCAATTTCTGTTCTTGTTTAATTTGAGTCATACTGAAGATGCCTATGTTACTAGGGCAAAAATTGTATACTACTAAAAATATATACATAAGATAAATCCATTTTGTGTTATTTATTAATTGAGTAGGATGAATGGAACATACTATTATTGACAAAACTGTGAAAGGAATATGGGTCAATGAGAAAGCATCAGTTGTGTATAGGAAGAAAGGGAGTAAGTGATAGAATAGGATCTTCTGCATTGGTGGAGATGCTTTAAGCCATATGCTGTGACACATACTAAATGATCCAAAAGCTGACTACCTAATTACATATAGTGAAAGGTATGTGAAGGATGGCAATTTTCTGTGCAGGCTGTGATGCTAGACACAATATGCTATGGATTTATAATGATAGAATTTCAACCTGGTATACCCTCAAAGTATTAGAGAAGCTGACAGTTAATGGCCTTTTACATTATTTTGGAGAGAAGACATGAATGAATGGCTGGTATTTTGACAGCAAATTTTATCTCCACTTCTTTGAAGTCAGTTGGATATATTCTTGTTTCCATGTATTGAGATAACTGTGCCAGCTGAGTATAACAGATTATAGAGATGATATAAGACATTTCTTAGTTTTGGAGTACAACTTTCAAACGAGTACAGTTGAGTACCATTAGGACCAGAAGAATTTTTGCTATCTGGATTATTTAAGATTAATCTGATGTCTTTTTGATAATGGTATGTTGCACCTTTTGGATAGTAAAAGCCTAAGTTCGATTCTCATTGTGATGAGAGGAATCTTTATATGGGTGTTTTTTAAGTTGAAGGGTGAGTTAGCCGATCTGATATGGAGACAGTAGGATTTTTCCTCAGAGACTTAGGTTTTTCATCCTGCATACACGCAAATTGGCCATAAGAACACATGCAATTTGCAGACAAAAAATACTGTTGTTGTTGTTGGTAATGGTGGTGGCAATGAGCAAGAGCAATAGATGGCATTGATAGTAGTTGAGTGTGTGGTGGGAAAATTAGTGGCAGATGAGACGGTCAGATGTGTGTAGCGTAGTTGAGTAGAGTGCCCTCCCACAATGAGTCCTTAGGCTCCTTGGAGGTAACATGTAATAATAATAATAATAATAATAAAAGACCACAGAGGACAGTAGAAGGTGATTTGCTTTGATCAATGATTCAGGAATTGAAGGAAATTATGCCAAGAAGTCATCATTATTGTTAGGAGATAACAGTGGTGCACTGGGATGAGATAATCCAGATAATCCCATCCATATGTGTATCTGGATGGGATTTTGTCAATGGATTTTGAGGAAATGCACTAAAGAACTGATAGCTTAATTGACTTGACTTTTCAGTGAGAGTCTAGCTATGGGAAAGATACCCGAGGAGTAGAAGAAGGGTAGATAGTACCATTGCATAAGGATAGTAGTAGAATGGAAGTGACAAACTACAGACCAGTTTGTATTTCATCATAGTAGTTGCTATGATTTGCAAGAAATTAGTGAAAGATCATATACAGCATTGGGCAGTTGAGGGTAATGTTATCTGTGAGAGTCAGCATGGATTTTGTAAGGGCCCTCATGTTTTAGTAATCTGCCCTTTATAATAAAGTAACAAGAGTGGTTAGTAAGGGAGAGGTATATACGACACTTTTTTTACAAAATGCTTTGTCAGGGTGCCATATGATATGCTGATATTTAAGTTACAGCCACATGGGTCCCCTCCATGTGGGGCACCTGTTCATGGTGGAAGGGACCTCCCTACTGGCCCTTTTCATTCTTAATCTTTTTTTTTTTTTTTTTTTTTGCTTTTCTTCTCCTGAGTTTTTTTAACTGTCCTTTTTCCAGACCACCATCACTGGGATCCAATGCCCTGCTGCCATGTTTGCCATGCAGTGCAACTGGTGGACATCTGGAAAGGTCGGGTCCTAGTAGTCTTGCACTACTTTGGCCCCTGCTTCGGCAAGACGGGTGGTCCTGGATGGCCCAGCCAGGATCAGTCAGCTAGTGGGCTTGCCTGCAAGAGTCAACGGTGTTGCAGTAAGTCTCTATGATATGGGGTTGGGATCCTAGACCTGCTGCAGTGGCGGTATAGCATCCAGGGTAGCTCTGGCGTTCCACTCCTGAACGCAGTCTTTGCTTGCCGGGTAGTGGGCGTCCATGTGTGGCTCCATGGTGAGTGGGGAGCTCTCTGGTGCCAAATTAAAAATTCCTTAAATATGAATTCTTCATCCTCAAATGTTTCAGGGACCCTAACAAAGTCCCAACCAAGTACTGATAATATAGACACATCATATGGAAACAGAAGTAATTAACAAAAGATATCGGATACTAACATAAATGTACCAGCCTTTTTAATCATTCATGCAACAGGTGAAAAACCAATTGGAAAAATGTCCCCCTTCTTTATCCAAAAAGGTTTAGGACTGGCAGGACCTCCTAAAACTGTCAAGAAATTGTGTTCTGGTGATATCTTTGTGGAAACAATGTGCAAACAACATTCCAAGAAACTACCAAGAGCAACTGACCCTAACACATTTGATGTTTTGAACACTCTACCAGAGGAAGAGATGGACATTGGCCGTCCATTCCTCCCTAAAACAGTGGATAAATATAAATCTGACAAAGGAATACAAATTGCAGTAACACCTCACAGAACACTCAATTCCAGTAGAGGAGTGATATCAGAATGAGATCTTCTTGATGTTCCTGATGAAGAGATATGTTCAGAGCTTAAAGATCAAGGAGTGATGGGTGTGCGCATCCTGATACACAGGGATGGTTGCCTGGTCTCAACCAAGAACATTATCCTTACTTTTGATACACCTAGGCCTCTGAGATCTGTAAAAGCAGGGTATCTCAGCTGTCCTGTTAGAATGTACATCCCTAACCCGCTGAGATGCTTTAAATGTCAAAGATATGGACATGCCCAAACTGCCTGTCGTGGTTCTACTACCTGTGCCTGACGTAGTAGTAAAGAACATGATAATAAATCCTGCTGTAAAAAAAAAGTTAAATGTGTCAACTGTCAGGGAGATCATCCAGCTTACTCTCGTGCATGTCAGAAATGGAAAGATGAATCGAAAAGAAATGGAAAGATGAATGGAAACAGAACAAAACATAACATATCAGGATGCAAAAAGAAAGCTGGCCACCATTACACCTGTTCTACAATCCTCTTATGCTGAAAAAGTAACAATTAAAAAAGTGCCAATCAGCAACTCAAAACATGTATGTCTATTCCACCATTTGATAACTTCACCGTACCTGAACTTTAGGATCACAAGTGCTTCTATGTTGAGCACATTAATCACAAGACCTATGTCCTTACTCCAGAGACCACTTCAAAAATGGTCCCATTCAATGAAAACTCACCTGTCAAAAAAATTATGGTGGAGACTTCACTCAAAGATAAACCACCAGACACTCGCACAGAAAAAATGGATACCTCTATACCCACTGAAAGCAAACTAAACATACCAACTGACCCTAACACATTTGATGTTTTGAACACTCTACCAGAGGAAGAGATGGACATTGGCCGTCCATTCCTCCCTAAAACAGTGGATATATATAAATCTGACAAAGGTAAGCTGTCAACCTCTTGAAAACCAGACAAGTCAATAAAATCAAGACAATAGGCAAATTTTTACAATGGAACTGTAATGGGATCTGCCAGGATATTGACAATATCAAGATGTTGTTGCAGAAACACAAACCTTTCTGTTTCTGTCTACAGGAAACTTACTTAATGAGGACCGTACCTTTAGGAATTTCACTGTTGTACGTAAGGATAGAACTGGAGATCGTCCTGCTCATGGAGGAGTAGCTATCCTAGTGGGCAGTCATATTCCTTTCCATCAGGTCCAACTTAATACTTCTCTGGAAGTAGTAGTGATTCGCTTCTCTGTGGGATTTCTTATTACAGTATGTTACAGTATTTATTTACGACCAAATGCTGAGTTAAATGAAATTGATTATTATTATTATTATTACTACGGATAACTCCAAGGAGTCCATAGACTAATCAAGGGAGGAACTAAAAATCATGTCAAGAACAATTCGACATTTCACACAGTATCTATCATACTTCACCTTGAACTCATTTACAGTCATGGCACTCACATCAGACTCTGGCAGCTTATTCCACTCATTCACCACTCTCCAATAAAAAGCCTAGCTCTAACATCCTTGCTAACCACACTCTTGCCCAGCCTCCATGTATGGCCTCTAGTCCTCCCACCATCAGTCCTATTCTCAAAAATATCTTCTGAATTAATCTTATAGAAACCTTTCAGTAATTTGAATGTCTCAATCATATCACCCCTTTTCCTCCTATCAACCAATTTCTGCAACCCACAAATCTTCAACCTGTTCTCATAAGGTTCATTCCATATTGGTCACTCGTCTTTGGATCCTCTCCACCTCCTCCCCCATCCATAAGAAATCCTGGCACCCATATCTGGGCACCCTAGTCTAGTGGGGTCTTATCAAGGCTCGATACAGAGGAACAATAACTTGTTTGTCTCTGCTTGTTAAAGTATTTTTCAGCATCAAATTCATCAAGTGATTTGATGAGCTGATTTAGCCACTTTTGCGATGTGCCCCCTGAACTTCAACTCCCTATCCACCAACACTCCCAAATCCCTGGCCTCGTCAATCTCCTGGAGTACAGTTCTACCAATGTGATATGCTGCTGCTAATCTTTTCACCCCAAAATGCATAACCTTACATTTTGCCACATTAAATTGACATCCATTCTCCTTAGCCCAGTCCTCCAAACTATTCAAATCATCCTGCAAAATTTTGACATGCTGTGCACTCACTATTGCTCAACCCAACTTTGCATCATCAGCAAATAAATGAACAGTTCCTCTCAGATCCTTTCCTATATCGTTAATGAACAAGTTGAACAGTAGTGGTCCAAGAACAGAACCCTGCGGCACATCACTAGTCACACCACTGATCTTGATAACCTTATCTCGCAACTGCCTGAACCCATACTTGTGATGGGTCACTTTAACAGTCACAATACTCTATGGGGTAGTGCCAGCACTAGACGAGGTCGAATCATTGAAAACATTCTTGATAATAATAACCTTTCCCTTCTAAATAATAAACTCAATACTTTCTTCCATATGCCTACCCGCTCATATTCTGCAATTGATCTTACAGTCTGTTCCCCTTCCATTCTTCCACTGCTCATGTGGGACGTTGAAGAGAACATATATGAAAGTGATCACTTTCCTATTCTTTGTACAATGTCTTCACAGGAACCATGTTCACCCACATGGATACCTATATGGAAAATGGACCAGGCTGACTGGAACACTTTCTCTCATCTTGCAAAATTTAATGCTGATGCCATCAGTCAAACACCTATCAACGAAGCTGTAAAATATATAACAGAATGCATTGTCCAGGCAGCAACAACCTCCATCCCAAAAACATCATCTCGGTTTCCAGTCTATCCAAAGCCTTGGTGGAACCCAGAATGTCAAGCAGCCAAAAAAGATCTACACAGAGCATGGAGCATATTTCGTA
This sequence comes from Typopeltis vanoorti, assembly GCF_054136105.1. NCBI lineage: Eukaryota > Metazoa > Arthropoda > Arachnida > Uropygi > Thelyphonidae > Typopeltis > Typopeltis vanoorti. The sequence continues at coordinate 64,864,718 of NC_143566.1, forward strand.
GATACCCCACCACATCAAATTTAATAACTTTCAAGCATGCTCGAGCCAAAGCTCGTTATATAAGACATCAGAGTCAAAAACAATCATGGATCCAATTTACAATATCAATTAATCAAATGACCAGTCCAAAAATTGTGTGGGATAAAATCTAGAAAATGAAAGGCAGTTATGGTACACACTGTTTGTCCACCTTAGACTATAATGGAAGTGTTCTTGCTGATCTCAAAGCTATTGCAGATACTTTGGGAGGAACTTTTGCTAAAATCTCAGCAACAGCTTCATATTCTCTGGAATTTTTAATACTGAAAGAGCAGCAAAAGAAACAAAGGCTTAATTTTTCTACCAATATTCTTCAGCCATATAATCAGCCATTTGTTAAGGAGGAACTAAAATGAGCTCTCCTACAATCTCACCCTAGTGTAATAGGACCTGATGACATTCCATTATGAAATGATAAAACATCTATCATCATCTTCTATGGATCTCCTTCTCTTACTATACAATAGAATACTTGCAGAGGAAGAGTTTCAAATTCTTGGCATAACTCAATTGTCATTGCTATCCCAAAACCAGGAAAAGATCCAGCACAAGCAAATAATTACCGACCCATTGCTCTGACCAGCTGTCTTTGTAAGATACTAGAGAAAATGGTTAATGCCAGACTTCTCTGGTATTTAGAAAGCAACAATCTTCTCTCCAGTACACAATGTGATTTCCATAGACATCGATCAACTTTAGACCATTTGGTTCATTTAGAAACTTGTATAAAAGATGCATTTCTGAAGCAAGAACATCTTGTCTCAGTTTTTTTTACATGGAAAAAGCTTATGACACAGCCTGGAGATATGGCATATTAAAAGACCTCTATAACCTAGGTCTCAAAGGACCTAGGTTATAGAGGACCTAGGTCCTTTGAGACCTTCCTATATTTATTAAAAACTTTCTGTCCAGGCAAACTTTCCAAGTCAGAGTGAGAAGTACGCTATCTCGACCATATCATCAAGAACAAGGTGTTCCCCAAGGCTCTGTCTTAAGTGTGACCCTTTTTGCTATTAAAATTAACTCAATCATTGAACAGCTTCCTCCCACTATAGACAATGCTCTATATGTTGATGACTTCACAATTTACTGTCACTCACGTAACATGAGGGTAATTGAAAGACAACTTCAGTTGTCCAGCTTATTCAAATCAGCAAGGATTTGAATAAGCTGGACAAATAGACAAATGAATGAGTATGTTTAATTCAGCTAATGTAGTCTTGAAGTTTGGGATACATTGAAGGGAGGCTTCATACTCTGTTCTAGGAATTGTACTGGAGGAAGTGGGGGGCAAGGGACCTTGGGGTGATGACTGATAGAGACATATTGCAAAAGCAGTAAAGATAGCCCAGATGATTGCTGCAGTACTGGGAAGGATGCTGATGACCAGCATGGTCAACAGCATCCTGATGGACCTTTCACAATGAGTCCTGTGACTCCATGGAGGTCCTGAATGATAATAATAATTTGAAAGAAAATTGCGATAAGAGATAAGTAATATCTAAACTTAATCATGTACTTCTGTCATAGTACCTGTACACCTCTTGAGGGTTCATATCAGGAAATTGATGGCAATGATGATAAAATCTAGAAAATATCCTTAGCCCATCCACAATACTATGTGCTAAAGGTTTATAACATTTTGTGGATGAAAGTAACATAAAAAAAGATATAGATCTAGTCATAATCCAAATATGAACATCCAGTCCAATTTCAATATACATTTGGCCTTTAAGTTTCCTTTGTCTCTTACTCTCCTTTTTATTTTATGGTCTTAATGTAAGAATTTATTGTATAATTATCATTTATTTAGTGTTCCTTTACTTTTTTTTTGTTTTTTTTCTGCCTATTCCTGACACATAAATTATTTTTTTTTATATATTTATCCCTCACATCTGAACACATTATGAGGAATGTGTTCAGAATAGAGGTAGATGAAATAAATGAAGAATAAAAGTAGGTTTGATGCATTTGCTGTTCTACTGAAAAGAGGTATTGGGCAGCTGCTGCACTTGTAACATGGCCAACACTAAACGGGGGGGAATGTTGTTTGCCAATTCACCTGTGACCATTGCATCTCTGAGATAGAGATTGAAGTGAGTTTGTGAGAGAAGGCTAATGAGCTAAATTGCTCTCTTCTGAACAAACAGTGAGAATTTTAGCAAAGTTTTAGGTGTACCACCTCAAATGTGAGAACAGAAAGAGATAAATGTTTGTCTTTTATATCTAGATGATGATTAGTATAGTTAAATGGTGTTCGTTGTTATTAAATGTCTCTATTTTTAATTTCTCTTTTTATTTATTCAGATCATTTTGACTTGATTTATTCCTCCCTTCCTTGTTCATCTCTTACAAACCCAATTCCAATTTTAGAATCAAACTTAATAATGTGTGTAGTCCTGTTGTTTATTCTGACCTGTGCTGTTGTATAATATATTAAAAACATAGAGTTGACTGACTGTACATGTGATTTGATGTAGACAGACTGTTTAATGATCCAACTCTGACTCCAACTTAATGATCCAAATCTAAAGATCTAATAATCTGCAACCTTTTTCCTGGAAGGACTTTTAGTCGCAATGAATGGAAAAGGGGTGAATGCTGATCAACAATTCTTGTGATTAATGTATTGCTGGCTATATTGTAACATTGTTATGTAACAGACTTATATCCCTTCCAGTGCTGCAAGGTACCATATCCTATCATAATGTAGTTGGTATTGCATTTACATTAAGATTATATGATAAAATTTGATAACATTCCACTTTTTTGGAATGAACTCGAATGTTGAATGCAGGTCAGATCAGTGCTTCAAACAGTGAAGTGTGGCGTAATTGCAAAAGTTATGAAGACAAGCCAAAGAATTTTTGCTGCAATATTGAGGAGGACATTGACCAGCAGAAATAAAAGGATGGTGGTTCCATTTTATAAAACTCTGATCAGACCACACCCAGATTACTGTTATGAAATCTGATCACTGAGATTTGAATGAGATAAAGTAACTATGGAGAGTGTGTTGAGACAGATCACAAACATAATATCAGAATTGTACAATGTTGGTTATGAGAATATACTGAAGGCATGCAAACTACAGAGTTTGGTGAAAAAAAGATGAAGGAGGGGGATACAGTTGAGACATTTAAGCACGGTACTTAGTGGATTAAGATTGGGGAGATTTTTCATATGGTAGAAAGAACAAGGACAAGGGGGAACCATCCTTAAAAGTTGCAAAAAAAAGTAGTAAGAGAATGGGAAAGTATGTTGTTGGCATGAAGAGTGTTTGAAGCATGGAATGCATTACCAGAGAAGGTGGAAAAAGTGCAAATACTTTAAGAAGTGGTACAATGGACTTTTTGTTGTCTCGGGTGAACCTCCCACAGAGTCTTATGACTCCATGTAGGTTAATAACAATAATAATAGTAATTCACACTGATGGAAGAACTAATGGAAAAACCCCAATATGTTATTGAAGTGTATGCAATTTAAGTTTATCTGAAATATACTGCTATCCCAATGCTTATTTCAAAGGTTTGTAGTTAAGATATGTTATTTATAATTTTGTAATCCATACTAAAGCTTTCCTGTCCTTTGTCATTTTGATTGGGAGAAAGTTTCTGTGTTAGATGTAATTCTGTGATAAATCACTGACTATTCCATGGAAATTGATAATAATAATATTCATAATATGCATTTTTTTTTTTTACAGGGTGGGCTCTATGAGGCTATGAATGAAGTTTACAAAATATTAATTCCTATAGCTGAGATGCATAGGGACTATAAAAAATTAGCAAACATTCATGATAAACTGCATGAGGCATTTACCAAAATTGATCAGCAAGTAAGTTAATCAATACAATTATATCATCCATTCTATCTAGATGTGTATTAAAATTGTGCACGATTCTTATTTATTTTTTACTGTTACTATTTAAAAAAAAAAAAAAGTACATCAAAGAAATAGATATTTACTAATTCAAAATAGTCCAATGAACTTGAGTTATTTTAAGAGCAAATTGTTTTATTTCAGTTATAGCCTGCCAGGACATGTTGTTTACTTTGAAATTACCAAAAAGGCTGGTACAGCAATATTCATTATATAGTGACCATTCTCTATTGTCCATCTTCTCAATCTAAAGAGAACTAAATTGTAAAGAACTCTTCTTGATCCTTTTTTCTTTTCTGACCTAAGCCCCAAAACAGAACAATTCATGCCGACTGAGAATTTTTTTAGGTTTATTTCTGTGTATATTCTGTGACCATCCCCCTCCACACACACACACACACACACTTTTGTTAATCTGCTATTTTGTCTCTCCTTCATTTTGCCTTTTCTTGATCCTTTCTATGAAATATGCTAATAATGACTTCAAAAGCAAGTTTCCTACTATAAATTATATATTTAGTTTAATCCTTTATCCAAGTTCTTGTTGAGAAGCTTATACGCTGGTTATACATGATAACTAATAATTAAGGAATTGACAGCGTACACTGGAAATATAAATTAAATAAACTTTAATATATACTTTCCGATATTTCGGCAAACATCACGTTGCCATCTTCTTGAGAACTTAATACAAAGACAAGTGCACGCAAGTACTACATAACAGCAAATGAGAACCGAAGCTAGGAAGCTACCGTTTTCCTAAAGTCCTGATGGTGCCCCCTGGCGGGCTATATTGGTAGTTCTTGGCCTTTGTGCTGAAGTTCTTCTGATAAATGTTTCCCAAATTTGGGGCAGTCTTATGCATCCAAATTTGTTGAGGTTTGGCATGTTCCTAAGAGCTGAGGCTGATTCCATGAATAGTCTTTCATATTTGAACTTGCTGCGGTGTATTACTGTGGCTTTCTTCCATCTTATTCTGTGGCGAGTATCCAGAGCGTGGTCTGCAAGCCCAGAGTGGCTGTACTTGTGAAATCGGATGTAATCCTTGTGTTCTGAGATTCTGATATTTGCTGTCCTGCCTGTTTGGCCAAAGTAGGACAGTTTACAGCTGCAAGGGACCTGGTATACACCAGGTAGGTCTAGGGGAAGTGATTGGTCTTTAGTGGAGCGGATAAGGGATGCCAATTTTCTATGTGGTCTGTAACAGGTGGTCAAGTCATGTTTTTTTAAAATTTTGTTGATTTTTTTCCGAGGTGCCTCAGATGTAGGGAATGGTGATGGATTTAGAGTAATCTTTTTTGTGAGGGGGAGGGGATGGTGGGTTGTGGATAACTGGGTTAAGTATTTTTTGGATTCTTTTTTTTTTTTGGTGGGGGGGGGGAGCTGTTGGCTGAGAAAGTGTCACAGATGTGATTTAGTTCAGTGGTTAGGGCTTGATCATTTGAACAGATTATTTTTGCCCTGTTGAATAGTGTCTTAATAACTCCATATTGTTGTGAGGGGGGGGGGTGATGGGATTGTTGGTGAATGTATCTGCCTGTAAACCCACAAACAAAAAAACCCACCCATACATCTAATGTATGGGTGGGCAATTCAAAGCAAAGGTGGAGCAAGCTCCCTCACTATTCTTGAGATTTTCTCCCAATGTAAAACACAGCTCCTAGGAGATGTAATACTGTCATTACATTATGAGGAGAGGTCACTACCCAGACTGGTTTCAACCTTTTTTGAGGTCTCATCAGTGAGTAGGTAGGCATGAAACTAATATATCGTAGTTCGCGATCTTAAGTTTCGCTTACTGGCTATAAAACAATATAAAACAACAAGGGATTTTTATCCCCTTAATTTCTATTAAGGTTGCCAGAAAACTAGCCGTTTGGCTTTTTATCTTAACTATAAATATTAATACACCTTTATGGCATTCGTATAGTGAAGGTATGTAAGTTCTTTTCACTAAGCTTTGATATCTTCCAAGTCTACCTACTCACTGATGAGACCTCAAAAAAGGTTGAAACCGGTCTGGGTAGTGACCTCTCCTCATAATGTAATGACAGTATTACATCTCCTAGGAGCTGTGTTTTACATTGTGAGAAAATATCAAGAATAGTGAGGGAGCTTGCTCCACCTTTGCTTCAAATTACCTACGCTGATAGTTTTTCAGCATGAAACTCATAGATTGTAGTTCGCGATCTTAAGTTTTGCTTACTGGCTATAAAACAATATAAAACAACAAGGGATTTTTATCCCCTTAATTTCAATGTTTAATCCTGTCATCATAAATAGAATTTAGCTTGATATAATTTATAAATAATTTTTATTTTATTTTTTCACTAGAGGTCATGCCAGTAGAATAACATGTGATGAAATCATTGTTTCTCTAGCTTTCAGTGAATAATGTAACTCAGCTTGCCTTGTATATTTATATATGCTCCAGATGATGATCTTGATATGAAGATCGAAACGTTGGGATAATAAAAAAGTTTTTTAACACGGTTGTAAATTCCATAAAATTTTTAAATGATTGCTGATCACCGTGTAATGTAACACTAAAAGAAAGTTTTAAATGAATGTAAAGCCTGTTCTTGAGCCGCTAGAATAAATCCTTGTGTTTCTTTTTTTAATATGTCCATATTGTAACCATTGCCACATCTTGTTCATGTTAATTTTTTCCTCAGTATCTCGAAGAAATTGGCCATGCAAGGGTTTATTTTTCTAGCATACATATCAGTTATTTTGCTGTTCCTTTTTGTAATCAGATTTGTTTCCTGTTGCATTTAGAAGGCCCTCTTACATAATTGCTTGAAGCATTTGCTCAGAGCTGTTGTCGATGTAACTTTTTAAACTAATTTCTGCTTCTTTTACAGTGTTTCTCACTTGCAGCAGACCTATTCTCTTATGTTATTTCTATTCTCCTATATTGCAGCAGACCTATTCTCCTATTGTCTGCCTATTCTCCTTCGTAGGTACAACTGATCAACATCACTTCGTGGATGTAATGCATGATGCATAGTCATTAACTTTCTAGTTTTGCAGTCTAATTTGTCCAAGTCTTTTTTTGTCCAGTCTATTATGCCAGTATTTATTATTATTATATATATGGAGTCCATGGACTCATTGTGGGAGATTTACTAACATTTCACCAAATAGTAGCCATTATTTGCACAACATTGTAGCACAACAGCTATCCTATTTTGGTTTGAACTCATCCGTTAGATCTGTCATCATCTTGATCACTCAATTCTGGATCCATTTACACATCTGCAAGAAACCTACACGACAAGATCTGTGCACAGTAGTCCAGATTGGAGCTGTATCAAGTTCTTATAAAAGATATAATAAGCTTTTTTTTTTATCTCTGCTTGTCAGTATGTTCTTCAGTAACCAAATAATCCTATGAGCTATTTTAGCCACTTTTTCAGAAGTCAGATATGTTCATTAGTATTCCAAAATTCCAGCTACATTTATTTCTTGCAGCCCACTGCCCTCACTGTAATGGAAAGATTACCACCTGTACATGGGTGGTAATCTTTCCATCCCAAAATGCATAACCTTACCCTTTGCTACATTAAGCTGCCATTCATTCTTCTTTGCCCATATTGTCAGTCTATTTAAATTGTTCTACAAGATCTCTACATCTTCAAAAATTTCATCAAACATCAGATAACATCCATCATACACATCATATAGCAAATTGCTCTTCCCATAATACATGGCAATATACAGATGTGAAAGGAAGGTGCTATGCATTATGAGACACTAGGGTGATTTCCCATCAAATTGTTTTTCTTATAATGCATGGTAATATACAGGTAATGCCACAGAACTGACTGACAATTCTGAATTTGCATTTGTACCAAAATCTGATACAAATGCAAATTCAAAGAATCCTGTGAGATATTAATCTACTAATCCATTCTTAACAAAAATGGTGCCTTAAAAGTCCCAAGATTTTGAATGGCTCATTTGCAACCCACCTAACAGCTAGAAAAAGGACAATTTTTGCAAAATCTATATATTAGATACGCAAATCAGCAAGAACAGAAAGTAATTGTGAACAGTGGTCTTTATAACATAAAAAAAAGGACTTGAAAATAACAGGACTATAGGAAACTGAACCCCAACTAGTAGCCAGTGATGTAGTTTTATTTATCAAAAACACAATATATTTAAGTGTTTAATTATTACTAATTTATTTTTTAATTTTTCTTGAGATAGAGATCAGGCTAGGATTAATGGTTGATCTATGCAATTATGCTGTTGCTCACTGTAGTGTTTGTATCTCATTGGGTATAGATGTATATTCCCATAAATTAAAGATGCCAATAAATGATATTCTTGGTTTAATCCTTTATTCAAGTGTAAGCAAATAAAAATTTGTGCATGAAGTAACATTGCAACTGGGCTACTTGTATGTAGAGGCTAATAACAAAATAATTTTATCAGACAATAAAACTCGGACTCATGATGAATGGTAAAGCTGGTGAAAGTCTTGATCATTACGCAGAATGAATGCTCGCTGAAATTAACTCATAGCTCTTTTTTGCAATGCCGATGACCTATTATACTGTAGTATATGATCTAACTAGAAAATTATATTTACTTTCAAACACTAATGTTGTACTTGTTCTCTCACTTCGGGCACATTTTTTAAAAAAAAATGGATACCACTCGGCGGAAACTTTGCTAAAAGAAGTCCTAAGCATCGTCTGCCTCTGTTGTTACGACTGCCGCGCCATCAGTACACAGTTTAAAGAGAATTCGCAAGTCTTCGTGACAAAAATCCTTACAACTCCCTTTGGGGGAAGCACATCCATCACAGGAGTGTCGATGTTGCATCTAAAAGAAAACTCAGGCGAGTAATTGACTCTAAAATACAAGAAATGAGGTGAAAGCTTTATGGTGCGATGCAGCTCCCACAAACAAACAAAACAAAAAAAAACTATATAATCATCATTAACTAAACATCAAGAAAATATATAATCATTATTAAGAAACAAGCCAATAACATTAATTAATTATATCAGTTTTTAATCTGGAAAGGGCATCGACGTTACCATGACGACTACCCTTTCTATATGTAACGGTCATATTATAACGTTGTAGGGCTAAAGCCCATCGGGACAACTTGGCACCATGAGGGGCACTTTTAGTTAGATAGGTCAGAGGGTTATGATCTGAAATTACCTGTATTTCAGCACCAAATACCCATGTGTCAAATTTTTTCAACGCCTCCAAGATGCAAAAAGCTTCCCTTTCAATGGTTGACCATTTCATTTGACAGGAATTTAGTTTCTTACTGAAGAAAGCAATGGGCAATTCTTTTCCTTGTTCGTTGTTTTGAGCTAAGCATGCGCCAATTGCTGTTGCTGATGCATCCATATACAACTGGAACGGCTTGTCGAGATCTGGAGTATGCAAACAAGGCATTTTTATAAGCTCTTCTTTGAGTTTCGTAAAAGCTTCATCAGCATCAGTAGTCCAAGGAATATTGTTTGGGACACTTTTCTTAGTCAGATTTGTCAGTGGTAATACAATTTGGGAGAATCGTGGTATGTAGTCATGGTAGTAGCTAGCCAGCCCAAGTAGACTTCTTACTTCCTTCTTTGTCGCTGGTGTTGCTAAACCTTTTATAACCTCGACCTTCTCTGGGTCCGGGGAATGTTGACCGGATCCAATCAAATGACCTAGGAACTTCACTTGATTTTTCCCGAATTCGCATTTTTCTAGGTTTACTGTTAAACCCACCTCTCTTAATGTTTTGAAGATTTCATCTATATGGTTGAGATGTTCAGACCATGTTTTAGAAAATATAGCCAAATCGTCGATATAAGATCGGCAGTATGCCTTATGAGGAGCTAGTGCTTTATCCAATGATTTCTGGAATGTACTTCCAGTGTTCTTCATTCCAAACGGTAAGACGTTCCATTGATAGTGACCAGAATGTGTCACGAATGCAGTGAAGGGCTTTGCTTCCTTTTCCATAGGGATTTGCCAATATGCCTTGGTGAGGTCAACTACAGTGATCAATCTTGCTTGTCCTACCTCAAATAATAAATCTCTAGCTATTTTCATTGGATAAGCATCTGGAATAGTAAAACTATTTAGCAGTCTAAAGTCAATGCATAGTCTGACACTTCCATTTTTCTTAGCCACACAAACCACGGGATGAGCCCATTCACTGACACTTGGCTCAATGAGACCCATATCTAACAGTTCTTTGACTTGTCGATCTACTTCCTTTTGTAGAGTGATTGGCACCCTATAAGGTTTGAGTCTCTTAGGGGAACAGTTCTCTGTAACTTTGATGGAGTGCCCATCAACTTTGCCATGACCAGGTTTGGAACTAAAAACATCTACATATTTCCGGAGGATGTCAAAAAGTTCTTGTTTTTGTTCTCCCGTCAAGAGAGCTTTCATATCCTCAAGGTGTTTCCTAATATCTTCGACTGATTTATTCATCTTGTCAGCGGGTGCATAGTGGAGTGTTCCGAAATCTTCATCTAGCTCGAAAACTAGACCGACATGATTAATTCTTTGAATATATGGTCGAAGCTTATTTATGTGGAGCTCCCTGATACTTCCATCCTTCATCTCAACCTTCGCAGAATGTGGTCTAGTAAGTTGGACGACTGTAGCAGGTCCTGTCCAAGTATTTAGAAGCTTATGAGAGGATGAAGGTAACAATACTAAAACCTTTTCACCAACAATGAAGGATTTTTCTTTGGAACGAAGATTATATCTGGAGGAGTATTGTTCTTGAGACCCTTTGGCGTTCTCGGATGCAATTTCATGAGCTTTTCTTAGATTTTCAAGAAGCTCTTGTAAATAATTTTCAATCGAGCGAGAGGCAGTGGTTGGGATGCCTCGTCCACCAGTCCAAATTTCCTTTAACAAAGATAAGGGGCCTGGAGGTAATCTTCCATATACCATCTGGAAAGGTGATAACCCAGTAGTGTTATGTGGTACTTCTCAGTATGCAAATAGAAGATAGGGAAGATGTAAATCCCAGTTTCTTCCATGCTCCTGTATATTCTTATTCATCATCTCTTTTAAAGTTCTGTTCCAACATTCGACAGCGGCCATACTCTCAGGATGTCCTGGAGTGGAAAAACGTGGAGCTATACCTAGCAGATCTTCAAAAGCTTGAGCGAGTTTAGATGTGAAATTTGTACCTTGTTCGGTACAGACCATTTTAGGAAATCCCATCTGAGTAAAAATCCTCATCAGAACATTACATGTAGTTTTAGCACTTATTTCCTTGACAGGTATAGCTTCGGCCCATCTAGTGCATAAATCAACAGCACATATTATGAATCGATGTCCTCTTCCCGATGGAGGTTCTAACGGTCCGACACAATCCATACTCCATACCTCAAACGGAGTTTCTGGTCTGACGATAGGTCGTATGGGGATTCTATCTCTATATGTAGCAGTCCTTCTCATTTGACATCCCTTGCAGCTTTCGCAATATTTTTTCACATCTTGTTTAATAGTAGGCCAAAAGAATGAGTACTTGATTCGCTGACAGGTTTTCTTTTCGCTGAGATGGCCAGCAAGAGGGATTTCATGTGCCATCTTTAAGACATTTTCTCGTTTCACACACGGTAGCACTACTTGTCTAATATTCTTGCCACAAATATGTTCGTTATGAAGTAGAACCCCATTGTCAAACGCATAGTCATTTTTCTGCCTTTTTGCCCATTCAAAACACCTTCGGAGCATCTCATCATCCTCTTGAAGTTTGCCGAATTCGAATTTGGTTTTTTCTGGTATACACTCATTTTCTGCACCTGGTGGGGACTCTATCGTACTGACTGCCAATGCTGTATTGGTTATTTTCGAAGGCATGTCTTCGTCTTCATCATCTTCTGACCGTTTATCACATAAATCTTTTGATTTCAGAACTGGTGTCTCCCAATGATGACTACTCTCATGTAGCTCGACGCTTTCGACCAGTATTTTATAGGCAGAGGAGCTCAGTAGCAGATCGGTAACCAGTCTTCTTGAGACGGCACATGTGACTGGAACATTACCATGTAAATTATCATCAATTTTAATTTCAAAAATTCTCAAGGGTGTTATTTAATTTTCTCCGAAAGCAGAAGATATTTCTATCTTACTTTCTCCATCATGGGGCGTATCTGCCACTAAATCTTCGTGCACTACCGATATTTGCGCTCCCGTATCTATTATTCCATTTAAAACCCTACTTCCGCATTTGATTTTGACGACCTTCAAATCATCTACTTTTCGACCAATGTCCACTGATTTGGATACTGGAATGGAAATTTTGGCAGTCAACACACCTGATTTATTGTCATCCCCAGTGGTAGACGTTTGAACTAGGTTACTGTGTGCTGTAGCAGGAGTACCTTTTGGCTGACTATTTTTCATACAAAACTTGGCGATATGACCTTCCTTTCTACAAGTAAAACAAGTTGGTTTGTAGTGAGGCTTGTATGAATCATCAATTCGCCGCGGCTGGTACCATCTCGGTGGACTTTGAGAGGGAGATAATAACTTATTCTTGAATGTTCGCTCAGCAGGTGGAGTATAAGGTCTAAACTTTTCAGTAACCTTGTTCTTCGGAATAGCTCCAATGGGCTTCCTTGATGTACTACGAACACTGTCGTATTCGTCCAATCTGTCAGCTAACTTGGTTGGAGAAACGAATTTTGCCCAGTCGTCTAAGAGATGTTCTCTCACTTCATGTGGTACTTTCTTCTTCAGTTGATCCGTAATAATTAGAACTTTTAACCCTTCAAAATCCTTGATATCAAGGCCACCAATCTACTCTTCAAAATAATTAGTTATTTCATAACAGAAATCCCTCCAAGATTTTTCAGCAACCTTTTGGTGCATCACAAACTTTTTTCTGAAACTTTCAGGATTCAGTCTAAATCTCTTTAGTAGAATTGTTGTAATATATTCATAATCTTCACAATTTTCTTCTGACTCTCTACCAATTAATTGGACAATCCCAAATGGTAACAAAGTCAAGAGACACGATATCCAGTCTTTAATATCTATTTTGGTTCTCTTAGCTTGTCTTTCAAACAAGGATAGGTATATCACAATGTCATCCTCTTGTAATCTAAACCTAGGCATTAGCTTAATTAGGACAATATGGTTTATTGTCACTGGATACTGGAGTTGAGGTTGGTTGAACACGTGCTTCAATTTCCAGTTTCTTCAACTCAAACTTCATTTGTTCTCTTTTCTGTTGGGCTCCCAATTCATCTTTCCGGCATTGGGCTTCTAGTTCTTCCTTCCGCCGTTGAGCTTCTAATTCTTCTTTCTTCATCAGTTCTTCCTCGAGTCTGGTACTAATAATCGTCTCCAACATCCCTTTAACAAATTCTTCTTCATAAAATTTACTTCCCGTAATAATTATTTTAAGATCTATCACTTTCATTTCAACAGTTGGCTTCTCTCCCAATTCTTCAGCCAATTTACGTAAATCTTCCTTTCTACCTTTGGTTAAATAAGCCATGGTGCTTAACAATAACTCTCTTTACTGATAAAAAAAAGTCACCCTTAAAAAGGAATCAATTGCATTTTTTTTTTTTTTTAAATGCCCAGAAAGAGATGTATATATTTGGCGATTATGGGACTCATAACTAAATTCAACATATCATTTGTAAACATAGATAAATCTTACAATATTATCAGATAAAAAAAAAAAAAATTCACCTACACAATTTACTACACTTTCAAATACACAAATATATATATATATATATATATATACATGTGGATATATATATATATATATATATATATATATGTGTGTGGATATATAAAAACAAAACAAAAAAGAAATAGTTTCGATTTTACACCGCTATTATATAATAACTTAAATCTCGAAACAGAACTATCAAAACAGTATGCAAAAATGAACTATGATAACACTGTCGTGTTCTTTCTCTGGCAAGAAATCACAAGTACTGACTGTTCCAAGACAAACATGCAAAACAGGACAAATCGGTAAATGCAGAACAGAACAAAATAAATTTAAAATGAAAAAAAAAAAAACTATTCTGATTTATCTGGGACGAAAATATAGCTTGAACACTGCCGTGTTGTTCTTTTATCCAAACTTTTGTACTACTGTTCCAGGATGGAACAAAATTTGAATACTGATGTATTCTTTCTCTGGCGAGAAATCAAAACTACTACTGTTCCAGGATGGAACAAACTCCGAACGCCACTTTTTTTTTGTTTTGTATTAAAACAGACTTTCGCCCAAATAATCAAAATAGAACTCTAAAACATGGGAGCATGCATTTACATAACGAATTGCTCTCTCACCTTGTAGGTCCTATCGACTGCACCAGTAAAACTCGGACTCGTGATGAATGGTAAAGCTGGTGAAAGTCTTGATCATTATGCAGAATGAATGCTCGCTGAAATTAACTCATAGCTCTTTTTTGCAATGGAGATGACTTAATATACTGTAGTATATGATCTAACTAGAAAATTATATTTGCTTTCAAACACTAATGTTGTACTTGTTCTCTCACTTCGGGCACATTTTTTTAAAAAAAATGGATACCACTCGGCGGAAACTTTGCTAAAAGAAGTCCTAAGCGTCGTCTGCTTCCGTTGTTACGACTGCCGCGCCTCCTCGCCACCAGTACACAGTTTAAAGAGAATTCGCAAGTCTTCGTGACAAAAATCCTTACAATCTTATAACATCATCATCATCAAAGTCCTGACATTTACCCTCAAGGGTTGTACAGGATATGATAGTACAGCATGAAAAATTTACATCATTACTAACTTCCTACCTATAATTTTCTGCCAAATCAATCTGTTACCTGTCAAAGCTACAACATTGTCAGATCTTATATTTATATGTCTATCTTCTAAGGCACTTTTTACCATATCAATCCACCTATATCTTGGTCTTCCTCTGGGTCTTTTTCCTGGCAGAGAACACTTGATTGAATAATCTTTCCTCACCCATTCTGTTTAAGTGACCATACCACCTGAGATTAACTCTGCTGACGCATTCCTGGATATTGACAATGTCAGTTTCTTTCCTAATATCTTCATTTTTTATATGATATTGCCATTGATGCCATCTGTTCATGCCCCTAATCTTTCTCAGGACTCTCATATCTGCGGTCTCTAGTCTTTGGTCAAGTGTTTTACTTCTGACCCAGCTCTTAGATCCATAAGTTAAAATTGGTTTGAACATTGTCTTGTATACAACTAATTTAGTGTTTTGACTAATTTCTCTCTTATTCCATATAAATTTATTCAGTTGACTTCCTACCATACCATCTTTGTTGATTCTGTTGTCTATTTCCATATTTAATTTAGCATCTTCACTAAAAATCGTGCCTAAGTTGCTGAAATGTTTTACTTGTTCTATAGGTTCTCCATTCACAACGCAGCTGATATTTTCAATGCTTCTGCCTATTTTCATTGTCTTTGTCTTGTTACTGCTGACCTTCATACCATATTTATCACAACAGTTATTCAATTTAGTCAGGGAATCTTGAGGACTTGTAGCAGATTTATTTAGAAGTATGACATCATCCACATAAAGCAAGGAGCTGACATTAACATCTCCAATTTTGATATCAGGTTTAATACCACTTTCCTTCATAATGTAATCCATATAGATAATGAATAACAGAGGTGGTAATGTATACATCCTTGTTTGACACCAGATTTAACATTAAACCATCTCCCTGTACTTCCTTCAATTCTAACTGCTGACTTACAACTCAAATAAAGACTAAGTACTGCTTGATATAATGATCCACTGACACCATACAACTGTAGCGTTTTGAATAGCTTCTCTCTTTGCACCTTGTCATATGCTTTTTCCAGATCTACAAAACTTAAATACAGATCTTTGTTATATTCCCTTGACTTTTCAACTATTTGTCATAAAGTGAAGATCTGACCCTGACAGCCTCTATTTGGCCTGAATCCAGCTTGTTCCTCACCATGCTTCTCTTCCACAATCCTTCTCAACTGTTTCTCAAGTATACTGGCATAAACCTTACCAGGAACACTCAGTAGAGAAATACCTCTGTAATTCTCACAATCAGTTTTATTTCCCTTTTTATATATGGATACTATGAGAGCTCTACTCCAATCATCTGGAATTCGTCCTTCTGTCCAGGTCCTCTGAACTATGCAGTGTAGCCCCTGTAATACTTTTATACCTTCATACTTGAGCATTTCTAGTCTAATATCATCTACTCCAGCTGCCTTTCCACATTTCAGACTTTTGATGGCTTTTTCTACTTCAAGCATGGATATGTATTCCTGACTTGCATGCCTGGTCAGTGTTTTTTACCACTGTGCTGTCATCACTGCATGTTTCATTTAGCAGTTTTTCAAAGTAATTACTCCATACTTCAAGGATATCTTTTTCTCCCATTTTCATGTCACCTTTATCATCTCTAACTCCTTTTACAGCATTCTTTCCTCCATTCCTAAGTGTCTTCAACAACCTGCAGAATATCTTGCCACCTTCTTGATATTTATTTTCTATGTACTTACCAAAGTCTTCCCATAACTTCTGTTTAGCTAATTTTACACAGTGTTTAGCTTTCTTACATTTGTCTCTGTATTCTCTAAGAGCAAAAGCTGACTTATTTTCCAGGAACTTTTGATATGCTTTCTTCTTTTCCTTCACTGACTCTTCAATGTTTTCTTCAGAGCTTGCCACTGAATCTCCAAGATTTGATTCCTGTTCTCAAACTCTTTCATTTTTTCTTGAATAATGTTTGTATATTTTAGTCTGCAGTTCACATCTGAGAACTGCTCAACTTTTATTCGCTTTAAAACTTTCTTACTTGTTCTTCTTTTCAATATGAAATTCAATTTTATCCTGCTTAAGACTAAATGGTGATCACTTCCAATTTCCAGTCCTCTGTACACTCTAGCATCCTGCACCAGAGAGAAAACATCACTATCAACAATAATATACTCAATGAGACTTTTCTTATTCCTTGCCTCTTCTCTCCATGTGAATTTTGCACATTTTTATGTTGGAGCATGGTGTTAGTAATAACCAGTCCATGTCCTGAGCAGAAATCCAACAGACATTTGCCATTATTATTAGCTTTGCTCTTTTCTCCAAATTTTCCCAAAATATTTTTGTATGTCTGACAATCATTTCCTACTCTGCTATTTAGATCCCCAACAAGGACCAACTTTTCATTTTTCATTGTGTCAGTTGCTTTTCTAAAGCCTCAAAAAAATTCCTCCACTTCTACCTTAGGAGAAACTTCTGAGGGACCATAGGCACAAATAAGTCTCATTGTCCAGTTCCCCATTGTGATATTTGCCTACATCACTCTACTTGAAATTGCCTACCATTCAAGAAGATTAGCCTCATATTTAGTGTTGAATACTATATGTACTCCTTCTTTTCCTTGATTGTCATTTCCTGAATATAACATTTTGTATTTATTGCTCAGATAGATCTCACCAGTTTTGGTCTTTTTTGTTTCAGTCACCCCTATTATGTCAATCTGGTACTTATCTAATTCCTCAGCTAGCTCCATTTCTTTGCCATTCAGCAATCTTCAATTCTGGCAATATTGAGTTGGGGTGTGTTTTAGGATTTGTTCCAGTAGCTGACTTTTCGCTGTTCACCCTGGTTCCCTGGCAAAAACAACAGGGGGCCTTGTTTAACCAGGCGACGCTCCAGCCGGCATGAAATTCTATCATGCTGTACCATCATTTAATATTGTGGTTTAAGCCAATAAGAATACAATTTGGTCAGCTAAATCCCAAATTATGTTATATCTTATAACACCCATTTGGAAGTTTGTGAGCCTTTATCATATCACCCTCTTTCTCCTGTTAGCCTGAGTCTATAATCCACATACTCTCAATATCTGCTCATAATCTTAATTCTGCAATCCCAGAATAATCTTTGTAACTCTTCTTTCCACATATTCACAGATTCTTTATCCTCTTGGAACCTAGGACACCAAATCTGCACATAATAGTCAGGTGAGGTCTTATCAAGCTTTTGAGACACGAAAGACTTCCTTATCCTTACTTGTGAAACTTTGCTTCAACACTCAATTATTTTATGAATTGTATTTGCAATTTTTGTTATGTGACTTTTGAACTTATAACCATCAGTTTTTATAACATAACCCTGCTAATATAATATGCCATTGGAAATCTCATCACACTAAAGTACATAACTTTACACTTACCAATATTAAACTGATGAATATTTTTATTTCTCCAAGTTTCTAGCCTATTCATACTATTCTGTTAAGTTCTGGATATCAGTAGCATCCCTAATTGTCCTGCCTATCTTCACATCATCATCAACAAACAATTGCACATCTCCTGTTAGACCCTTCCTATATCATTAAAGTATAGATTAAACAACAGTGACCCAAGAGCTGCCACTGGACACCTTAAACTGGCATATTCACACCCACCTTGTGACACTTTTTGATATTGTCTATCTGATCCACTTATCTAAGTTAAGAAAGAGTTTATATTCCAAATCCATATTCTCCAGTTTATGCAACAGCCTTTAATGTGCCTTAGCAATATTCAACAGTATCATAGTGTATCCATTCCCTTTATCCAACTCAACCATAACAGTTAATAAAATATAAGAAAATTGCTAAAGTCTTACCTTCCTTTAATAAACCCATGCTGTTCCTTACGGATTACAGCATATATGTCTACCCATTTCTGTATGTGGGTTCTTACCAACTTGTCTAAAATATTCACCACCACACCAGAAACCAATCTTGTACAATGGAACTATCACATATTCCTTCCTTTACTGTGTTATCTTCCCTGAGCTGAGATGCAGTTCATATAAGCATGTCAAAGGCCTAGCCAATTTGGCTGAATATGCCTTTAGCATTTGTGCTGATATTTCATCTGTTCCTATTGTTGAATTCTTGTTCAGGTTGTGCAACAGTCTTTCAACCACATTGTCATGCACCTCTAACTGTGCATCCAATGTGATAGTAGCACTGTACACCACATTACATACTCCTGGTTGATATATCTTAGCAAAGTGAGCACCAATTAATTGAACAATCTCATCAGCTTCTGACACAAGATTACCATCTACATTCTATAAAGCTATTCTTTCACATTCATTCTTTCTTTTGCTTGCAGCATAACAATAATTCCTTTTGGATTGCCTTTAGCCCTGAACAGCCAATTTCTTCTCATACTCCGATTTAGCTTTCTGCACAATACTTGTTACTTTTCTGGGCTGCATGTTATATATATCATGACTCCTCTCACTCTTATTCTCATGATTTTCTTTCTACGTCATATTCTTCCTGTGGATCTCTTGCTTAATAAGGTTACACATCCATTTCACTCCCACCCTATTTATTCAAACTCCTCTAGGGATATATTTTGATACCACCTCATTTAAGCACTTTTCAAAGATTCCCAGCATTGCTGATATTTCTCCCATTCAGTCACTGATACCATGGGACCAAAGATAGTTCTCCTAAGATGATCATAATTTCCAGCTTTCTAGCTCAGCATGTAACCTGTCCTAATTGGAATGTCAAAATAGTTAGCTACTTCCCAGGAAAGCATAGCATGATCAATGTCACCAACTGGCGGTGAAATAGTCATATTCTTAACAGAAACTGCTTCTGATGCGATGAACAAATATAACAATCTTTGATCTTGAGTTCCTTCTTTCGTGCATTGCTTGATTTGTCTCACAAAAATTCAATAAATTCTGCTTCATTCTTACCTGATATTTCTTTTCTACCTAGTCAGTGTTTGGAAAATTAAAGTCACCATATAATGATCACTCATTTAGTACTCACGAAGCTAAATTGGTTATGCATTCATTGTTCCCTGCAACTGAGCTTCCAGGTCTTAACAACTCCTAAGCAAGCCTACAATTTTTACTCTCTCATATTTCTTTCTCACTTCTTCCAGCAGACCTTTCATATCCTCTCTAATACTGTATTCAGTGCAACTTAAATTATTAGCTTCAACAAGAACTACCATCTCTTTTACTTTTCTTTTCTGCTTTTATATTATGCTTATCATATTTTTAATTTTTTTTCTCCCAGGAAGCTAGAAGGAGCTTATCTTGTTGTTACTATTATTATTATTACCAAGTTCAGTGCTTTCTTTTCTCTTCTTGTTTTGATCCTTTTTTCTTATCATGACTAAATTTCAATAAATATTTTTCCAATTCTCTCATCAATTTTCTGACAATCTTTTTAATTGAGATATTTCCAATGTTAGATTATCCTTGGCTGTATTATCATCATCACTGCAGCAACATTTCTGCTCATCAGGAGAAAGGTTTCCCTTGGTACTAACAACTTAACTTCTGCTTTAGACACTGCCCTGTTGTGGCAAGTTTTCAGCACCATTCTTAAAACTAATTAAAATATTTCTACAGTTATGTTATTAAATGCACTATTACAATAAATACACTTTAAAACCACAATAATAAACTAAAGATACACCAATTAGTCTAAGAAGATCCTCAATAAGTCAACAAAAGTCACTGATCTTTCAAGACCTTCATAACAGCACACCTTTTTACCCAATTTTGTTACCTTTTTATTCTCTTACACAAATGTACTTGTTGACAGATGTTTCTGAAAGCAAACTTTTATTGCTGTGATTCATTTCAGACAAATTATGGAGACTACAACCATGTTAGAAATAATTACGTGAATTTCCAGACATTTCAACTTTCATATTAAGGATATCATCTGGAGTATACACATATACACCCTCTGTCCAAAAAGAAACTGAACTTTTCGAAAATAGAAGAAACTAGTGGCAGCACATGTTGTATCTTTTTGTTGTCGAAAGCGGCAACCTTCATTAGTGTTGTGTCAACTGTTTATGACATTTGTTTCATTAGAAGCTAAGTTATAATGCCAAGAGTGACAGTGTGTTTTGACAAATGGTCAGAAAATGAGTTTCAAACAGAGAGCTGTGATTGACTTTTGTGTTAAACTTGGTAAACATTTTACTGAAATGCATCAAATGCTTCAAAAAGCATACGATGATGAATGCTTATCCCATACTCAAATTTACGAGTGGTTTAACTCATAGATGGAAAGGTTATATGGGTAGAATAGGTGCCTTCCATTGGGATTTTTAGACCATCATTATTGTTAAGATTAAGGTGGTCGATAAGAATTTCACAGGCCTCATTAAATTTACATTCATACCACATTGTGATGTAATGTAATTTTTTTTTTATCACATAGGATTACCAGGGTCTTAACTCTAATATAACAACTCTCACTTTAAATTAGGACACCACTTTTGCTATAAAAAAACTATCTATATGAAATTGTCCTCCATAATATTTTATTTTATTTTTTTCACTAGAGGTCAAGCCAGTAGAATAACTGTTGATCAAATCATTGTCTATTTGGCATACTGTTTTAAATGTAATATAGCTTGTCTCTGTATATATGTGTATACTCCAGATCATCATCATCATCATCATCAAATTCCTGCCATGTACCCTCAAGGGGTGTACAGGATATGACAGTACTACATGAAAAAATTACATCATTACTAACTTCCTATCTACAATTTTCCTCCAAATCAGTCTGTTACTTGTCAAGACTCCAACATTATCAGATCTTATATTTCTATCCTCTAAGGCACTTTGTACCGTATCAATCCACCTATATCTTGGTCTTCCTCTGGGTCGTTTTCCTGCCAACCTGGCAGAGAACACTTGTTTTGCTAATCTTTCCTCTCCCATTCTATTTAAATGACCATACCATCTGAGATTAGCTCTGCTAACGCATTCCTGGATGCTGACAATGTCAAGTTCTTTCCTAATATCCTCATTTTTAATATGATATTGCCATTGATGCCATCTGTTCACGCCTCTAATCTTTCTCAGAACTCTCATATCTGCGGTCTCTAGTCTTTGGTCAAGTGTTTTACTTCTGACCCAGCTCTCAGATCCATAAGTTAAAATTGGTTTGAACACAGTCTTGTATACAGCTAATTTAGTGTTCCGAATAATTTCTTTCTTATTCCATATGAATTTATTCAATTGACTTCCCACGATACCAGCTTTGCTGATTCTGTTGTCTATTTCTATATTTAGTTTACCATCTTCAGTAAAAATTGTGCCTAAGTAGCTGAAATGTTTTACTTGTTCCACAGGTTCTCCATTCACAACACAGTTGACATTTTCAATGATTCTGCCTATTTTCATTGTCTTTGTCTTTTTATTGCTGACCTTCATACCATATCTATTACAACAGCTATTCAATTTAGTCAGAGAATCTTGCAGACTTGTAGCGTATTTATTTAGAAGTATAACATCATCCGCATAAAGCAAAGAGCTGACATTAACATCTCCAATTTTGATATCAGGTTTAATACCACATTCCTTCATAATGTGATCCATATAGATAATGAATAACAGAGGGGATAATGTACATCCTTGTCTCACACCAGATTTAACATTAAACCATCTTCCTGTACTTCCTTCAATTCTAACTGCTGACTCACAACTCAAATAAAGACTAAGTATTGCTTGATATAATGCCCCATTCACACCATATAACTGCAGCGTATTGAATAGCTTCTCTCTTGGCACCTTGTCATATGCCTTTTCCAAATCGACAAAACTTAAATACAGATCTTTGTTATATTCCCATGCTTTCTCGACTATTTGTCGTAAAGTGAAGATCTGATCCTGACAGCCTCTATTTGGCCTGAATCCAGCTTGTTCTTCACCAAGCTTTTCTTCCACAATTCTTCTCAACCGTTTCTCAAGTATACTTGCATAGATCTTGCCAGGAACACTCAGTAGGGAAATACCTCTGTAATTCTCACATTCAGTTTTATTTCCCTTTTTATATATGGGTACTATGAGAGCTCTACTCCAATCATCGGGAATTTGTCCCTCTGTCCAGGCTTTCTGAACTATGCAGTGCAGCCACTGTAAGACTCTTATACCACCATACTTCAGCATTTCTGGTCGAATATCATCTACTCCTGCTGCCTTTCCACATTTCAAGCCTTTGATGGCTTTTTCTACTTCAAGTATGGATATGTATTCCTGACTGCATGCCTGGTCAGTGTTTTTTATCACTGTGCTCTCATCACTGCTTGTTTCATTTAGCAGTTTTTCAAAGTAATTACTCCATACTTCAAGGATATCTTTTTCTCCTGTTTTCATTTCACCTTTATCATCCCTAATTCCTTTTACAGCACTCTTTCCTCCATTCCTAAGCTTCTTCAACAACCTCCAGAATATTTTGCCACCTTCTTGATATTTATTTTCTATATTCTTGCCAAAGTCCTCCCATGACTTTTGTTTAGCTAGTTTTACACACTGTTTAGCTTTCTTACATTTGTCTCTGTATTCTGTAAGAGTAAAAGCTGACTTATTTGCCAGGAACTTTTGATATGCTTTCTTCTTTTCCTTCACTGCCTCTTTAACTTCCTGTGTCCACCAGGGAGTTCTGATTTTTTTATCCTTGCACACAACCTCACCACATGCCTCTCTGGCAGAATCAATCAATGTTTCCTTCAGAGTTTGCCACTGAATCTCCAAGGTTTGATTCCTGTTCTCAAACTCTTTCATTTTCTTTTCAATAATATTTCTGTATTTTAGTCTACAGTTCACATCTGAGAGCTGCTCAACTTTTATTCGCTTTAAAACTTTCTTACATGTTATTCTTTTCAATATGAAATTCAATTTTATCCTGCTCAAGACTAAATAGTGATCACTTCCAATTTCAAATCCTCTGTACACTCTGGTGTCCTGCACCAAGGAGAAAACATCACTATCAACAATAACATAGTCAATGAGACTTTTCTTATTCCTTGCCTCTTCTCTCCATGTGAATTTGTGCACATTTTTATGTTGGAACATGGTGTTAGTAATAACCAGTCCATGTCCTGAGCAGAAATCCAACAGATATTTGCCATTATTATTAGCTTTGCTCTTTTCTCCAAATTTTCCCAAAATATTTTTGTATGTCTCACAATCATTTCCTACTCTACTATTTAGATCCCCAACAAGGACCAACTTTTCCTTTTTCATTGTGTCAGTTGCTTTTTCTAAAGCCTCAAAAAATTCCTCCACTTCTACCTTAGTAGAACCTTCTGTGGGACCATAGGCACAAATAAGTCTCATTGTCCAGTTCCCCATTCTCATATTTGCCCACATTACTCTACTTGAGACTGACTGCCATTCAAGAAGATTAGCCTCGTATTTTGTGTTGAATACTATGGCTACTCCTTCTTTTCCTTGATTGTCATTGCCTGAATATAACATTTTGTATTTATTGCTCAGAAAGATCTCACCAGTTTTTGTCTTTTTTGTTTCAGTCACCCCTATTATGTCGATCTGGTACTTATCTAATTCCTCAGCTAGCTCCATTTCTTTGCCATTCAGGCTTCTTACGTTGATAGTACCGATCTTTAACTCTGGTGATGTTGAGTTGGGGTTTGTTTTCAGATTTGTTCCAGTAGCTGACTTTTCGCTGTTCGCCCTGGTTCCCTGGCGAAAACAACGTGGGCCTTGTTTAACCGGGCGACGCCCCAGCCGGCATGAAATTTTGTCACGTTGTACCATCATTTTTTATTTTGGTTTAACCAATAAGAATACAATTTGGTCGGCTAAATCCCAAATTGCCAGCCCATCCTCGTTCGTTCAGTATCAAAGTAGATACCCAACAGGGTGCACCACGAGAAGGTGAGGATTGGACATTAGGTCAGAAGCCCTGGTCGGTTCTCTGCATTCCTTTAAAGGCTATGTGGAGGTCTCCTCTCAGTTCTTAATGTGAAGGTTGAAATATCGGGAAATTAAAGTAATTATTTCTAACACGGTTGTAGTCTCCATGATTTTTCTGAATTCTGATCATGGAGTAACACTAAATGAAAGGATTTTTATTGCTGCCCTGGTTGAACATGTGGAAAGTATTACTGCTCCAACCAGCAAAATTTAGGAATATCACTACAAGTGATAGATTTTTTTTTTTTTTGTGACATGTGTAATCCAACTACCCTACTTATCAGGAGATTCATGTGGCTTTAAAATATTTCATGTTTCATCCCTAGAGCAGACTGCATTATCTGACCATACTATTAGATAATGAATTCTACTACTATGCTTATTCTAATGCATTTATTATAACACTTTACATATGATAACAAAAAATATGTACTGATTATTGTACAAACAGAACCTATTTTTGTAGTTGTCAGTGGAAGCATTACACATCTCTTTTGTTTTTGTTGTCAGATAAAATGTGTTTACAAATTTCACTTCTCAGTAAAAAATTTAATGCATCCATACTGATAAAGAATAAATGTTTATTATTTATATGTACTGCAGTTATAGTATTTTAATCTGCCTCTTACCTTTCTTGAATAAAAAATGTAATCATTTAAATTTTAGGCTGGAAAACGAGTTTTTGGTACTTACTTTCGTGTGGGTTTTTATGGTAGCAAGTTTGGAGATCTAGATGGTGAAGAATTCATTTATAAGGAACCCACCTTGACCAAATTGCCTGAAATATCATACAGATTAGAGGTAAGCTGTATATGACTTTTTAGTTCCCGTCTGTACACTGAATTAGTGTTTTCTGCCTTTGTCATATGGAAATAATATACAATTCATGTTTAATATAATAGGATTGTGATATTGACATAATGTGAGTGACTTCATTAATACCTCCTTCGTTCCTTCCTTCTAATCTTATATTGAATATGCATTTTCTCACTTTGTCATAAGAGAATAATAATACACTGGTGTCCAAAAGCTAAGGACAAACTATATTTTTACCTATATGAAAAAATTTTAGGGGTGCTTAAGGGTCAAAGCTGTATAACTGAGAGGAGACCTCCACATAGCCTTTAAAGGAATGCGGAGAACCGACCAGGGCTTCTGACCTGATGTCCAATCCTCATCTTCTTGTGGTGCACCCTGTTGGGTATCTACTTGGATACTGAACGAACGAGGATATGCAGGCAATTTTGGATTTAGCTGACCAAATTGTATTCTTATTGGTTAAACCAAAATAAAAAATGATAGTACAACATGACAAAATTTCATGCCGGCTGGGGTGTCGCCCGGTTAAACAAGACCCCCCCCCCCCGTTGTTTTCACCAGGGAACCAGGGGGGCGAACAGCGAAAAGTCAGCTACTGGAACAAATCTGAAAACACACCCCAACTCAACATCACCAGAGTTAAAGATCGGTACTATCAACATAAGAAGCCTGAATGGCAAAGAAATGGAGCTAGCTGAGGAATTAGATAAGTACCAGATCGACATAATAGGGGTCACTGAAACAAAAAAGACAAAAACTGGTGAGATCTTTCTGAGTAATAAATACAAAATGTTATATTCAGGCAATGACAATCAAGGAAAAGAAGGAGTAGCCATAATATTCAACACAAAATACGAGGCTAATCTTCTTAAATGGCAGTCAGTCTCAAGTAGAGTAACTATGAACATGTGTATGGGCAAATATGAGAATGGAGAACTGTTGTGTCGTACTTTCTGCTCATATTTATATCTTTAGTCTCTGGGTCAGATCCCTGTTAAACTCTCATACGGGTATCACGTGGTACCTCTGGGGAACAATGGAATTGCCTCGAGATCGAGACAACACCAGAGTGTCTGAGATCTACCGCTCGTAAAACACCAAGAAAATTTATATTTCACTGCGTCACTTAGCACTATTAGATTAAACAATATTATCAATCAAGAGGTGATCTCAAGACAGTATTTAAGTGATACCTTGCAGCTTTGCAGACATGTCCAAACTCTACCTTTCTGTAGTCTCCCGCATAGGTTCGTATTACTTTTATAAGAGGTGCATCGGATTCCAAAATTCACAGATAGTCTTAGTTAGATACAAAAGCAAGGTTTATTAGATATCATAAATATGTACATACAATACAATAAGCTTAATTCCCATTCTTAAGGGAGTTCCTGACAGTCAGGATAGAGTTAAAATAATACAATAATATAAGTATATTTAAAACTGATTATGTGCTGTAATTCTCTGAAGTAAGATTCTTCTTTATACTCTTAAATACCTTAATCATGCATGATTATCACAATAACTCTAATTTTCAGTAGTTCACTCAAACCTCACAAGATAGTATTTATATCTTTTACAATCCCTTCATAAATTAGCAATTCCTCACTCTAGACATATTCATAACCTCCTATAACATATAATGCAACTCTATCACAATAGGAGACAGTAAGATTTAAGGTAACCTTCTCTAAATCATAGCAGCACAGTCCTAATTAATATCATTAATGTTCTTTCTTCTGTTTTTTACAACGTGGTACAAATCTCTCATTCACAATCAGCAAAATACAAATAAAGTATACTTATCTGCCCTTTTGTTCTGCATCGCGTCAATGGTCTACCAGAATCTGCTTTTCCATAAACGAAATGTCCATGTGCTCCAATCTGGCTTTCTGTGTACTGCCGGGCTTATTCCTTCTGTGGAGATATGACCGCCGAGTTCCGCTGCTGCCTTTATCGAAACCCTCCAAAATGGAGGTACTGCCACCCTTCACCTGCTCACGGCACCTCGAGATGAACACTCTAGGAGATCCAGGAACAAAAAGCCTCTTCTGAGGGGTGCATGACCCTTATATTTCCACTTTTCTTTCTCGGCATTTCTCGCATTCCGCAATATCCAGCCAACATACTCACGTGGTCTTACGTCACGGCATCCAGCCTTCTCGGCTATATCGCACGTGCAGTGACATCACTCTATTGCTTGGGGCGAGCCGCTCCCCAACATTACTGCTCCATGACCTTTGGACTTCACTCCCCCCCATGTTGAATTTGTGCTAACATTCTATATCTTTTAATACATATTACTTTATAAAACTCTGCTAAAGGCTTACACTTCCATTATTGATTTTAACTCATTCGTGAGTGATACTAAATGCACATTTATTTGTTTTCTCAAAGTAATAATTGCTTGATATATTTATATAGCATTAATTTAATACTCAGAGGCAATCACGTGTATTTATATTCCATTTTTGTTTGGAAATGCATGTTAGATTGTGATAAGATAGGAGTTCCAAAAATCCCAATCTATCACAATCCAACAGAACTGGACAATGAGACTTATTTGTGCCTATGGTCCCTCAGAAGGTTCTTCTAAGGTAGAAGTGAAGGAATTTTTTGAGGCTCTAGAGAAAGCAACTGACACAATGAAAAAGGAAAAGTTGGTCCTTGTTGGGGATCTCAATAGCAGAGTAGGAAATGATTGTGAGACATACAAAAATATTTTGGGAAAATTTGGAGAAAAGAGTAAAGCTAATAATAATGGCAAATGTCTGTTGGATTTCTGCTCAGGACATGGACTGGTTATTACTAACACCATGTTCCAACATAAAATTGTGCACAAATTCACATGGAGAGAAGAGGCACGGAATAAGAAAAGTCTCACTGACTATGTTATTGTTGATAGTGATGTTTTCTCCCTGGTGCAGGACACCAGAGTGTACAAAGAATTTGAAATTGGAAGTAATCACTATTTAGTCTTGAGCACAATAAAATTGAATTTCATATTGAAAAGAATAACATGTAAGAAAGTTTTAAAGCAAATAAAAGTTGAGCAGCTCTCAGATGTGAACTGTAGACTAAAATACACAAAGATTATTGAAGAAAAAATGAAAGAGTTTGAGAACAGGAATCAAACCTTGGAGATTCAGTGGCAAGCCTTGAAGAAAGCCGTGATTGATTTAGCTAGAGAGGCATGTGGTGAAATTGTCTGCAAGGATAGAAAAATTAGAACTCCATGGTGGACACAGGAAGTTAAAGAGGCAGTGAAGGAAAAGAAGAAAGCATATCAAAAGTTCCTGGAAAATAAGTCAGCATGTGCTCTTAGAAAATACAGAGACAAATGCAAGAATGCTAAACACTGTGTAAAACTAGCTAAACAAAAGTCATGGGAGGACTTTGGCAAGAATAGAGAAAATAAATATCAAGAAGTGGCAAAATATTCTGGAGGTTGTTGAAGAAGCTTAGGAATGGAGGAAAGAGTGCTGTAAAAGGAGTTAGAGATGATAAAGGTGACATGAAAATAGGAGAAAAAGATATCCTTGAAGTATGGAATAATTACTTTGAAAAACTGCTAAATGAAACATGCAGTGATGACGGCAGTGGTAAAAAACACTGACCAGGCACGCAGTCAAGAATACATATTCATACTTGAAGTAGAAAAAGCCATCAAAGGCTTGAAATGTGGAAAGGCAGCAGGAGTAGATGATATTCGACCAGAAATGCTGAAGTATGGTGGTATAAAAGTCTTACAGTGGCTGCACTGCATAGTTCAGAAAGCCTGGACAGAGGGACGAATTCCCGATGATTGGAGTAGAGCTTTCATAGTAACCATATATAAAAAGGGAAATAAAACTGAATGTGAGAATTACAGAGGTATTTCCCTACTGAGTGTTCCTGGCAAGATCTATGCAAGTATACTTGAGAAATGGTTGAGAAGAATTGTGGAAGAAAAGCTTGGTGAAGAACAAGCTGGATTCAGGCCAAATAGAGGCTGTCAGGATCAGATCTTCACTTTACGACAAATAGTCGAGAAAGCATGGGAATATAACAAAGCGCTATATTTAAGTTTTGTCGATTTGGAAAAGGCATATGACAAGGTGCCAAGAGAGAAGCTATTCAATATGCTGCAGTTATATGGTGTCAATGGGACATTATATCAAGCAATACTTAGTCTTTATTTGAGTTGTAAGTCAGCAGTTAGAATTGAACTGATGTGAGACAAGGATGTACATTATCCCCTCTGTTATTCATTATCTGTATGGATCACATTATGAAGGAAAGTGGTATTAAACATGATATCAAAATTGGAGATGTTAATGTTAGCTCTTTGCTTTATGTGGATGATGTTATACTTCTAAATAAATCCACTACAAGTCTGCGAGATTCTCTGACAAAATCGAATAACTGTTGTAATAGATATGGTATGAAGGTCAGCAATAAAAAGACAAAGATAATGAAAATAGGCAGAATCATTGAAAATGTCAACTGTGTTGTGAATGGAGAACCTGTGGAACAAGTAAAACATTTCAGCTACTTAGCCATGCTTTTTAGTGAAGATGGTAAATTAAATATAGAAATAGACAACAGAATCAGCAAAGCTGGTATGGTGAGAAGTCAATTGAATAAATTCATATGGAATAAGAGAGAAATTAGTCGGAACACTAAATTAGCTGAATACAAGACAGTGTTCAAACCAGTTTTAACTTATGGATCTGAGAACTGGGTCAGAAGTAAAACACTTGGTCAAAGACTAGAGACTGCAGATATGAGAGTCCTGAGAAAGATTATAGGCGTGAACAGATGTCATCAGTGGCAATATCATATTAAAAACGAGGATATTAGGAAAGAACTTGACATTGTCAGCATCCAGGAATGCGTTAGCAGAGCTAAACTCAGGTGGTATTGTCAATTAAACAGAATGGGTGAAGAAAGATTAGCAAAACAAATGTTCTCTGCTTTGCAGCAAAACGACCTAGAGGAAGACCAAGATATAGCTGGATTGATACGGTACAAAGTGCCTTAGATGATAGAAATATAAGATCTGATAATGTTGGAGTCTTGACAAGTAACAGATTGATTTGGAGGAAAATTGTAGATAGGAAGTTAGAAATGATGTAATTTTTTTCATGTAATACTATCATATCATGTACACCCTCTTGAGGGTACATGGCAGGAATTTGATGACGATGAAAAAATTTTCATGACTACAGCCAAATGTGGACATGAATTTATTGCCAACATACTAATAAATTACATTACACAAAAATTGTTATAAATTTCATATAAATTAAATCACAGTGCATTTTTGGCAAACGTTACAAATTTCCTAAAGACATACTTAAGGAATTAATGTACAGTGCTCACAGAAAACTGTGTAGAGACAATAATAAATTTAGTTTAATCCTTTATCCAAGTGTGAGCAAACAAAGTTTATGCCTGAAAATATCTTCAGGACTGGGGCAAGAGAGACAATTCAATGTGGAATATATTCACTCCAAACTGCAAATCAGCTCTCACAATGTCATACTTGTGAGAGCTGATTTGTATATCCATTCTTAACACTAAGTGATTCGGGAGTTTAATTTCCTCAGTCTCTAGATGTATCGCCAATGCTTTTTTGATGTGGTCTGGCATTCTCATTCATAAAAATGAATTCTTCACCTACAGCACCACAGAAAAATCAAACATGACATTGTAGAACCCCAATGCAATATTGTTCACTAGTGATAGTCCCTTTTTCCAGCACTTGTAGCTCTGTGCATCCATTAAATATAATGCCATCCCACACCATGACCCCAGCACTGCTGTATATATCCCTTTCATAAACATTCTCACGATGGTAAGCAGTACCACTTTTGTACCTGATCACGTGTCATCTAGAATTGGAGGAAAGACTAAAACGACTCTCATCTGTAAAGAGTACATTAGCCGATTGGTGTCTTGTCCAATTTCTATGAATACAACACCACTGGAAATGTGGTGATGAGCTGTGGATAAAGAGATGCCGACTATAGGCCTTTGGGGGATACAGACCTGAACCACTCTGATCTCTTCAACTAACTCTCTCTCTAGAGCTCGACTTTCTGCAGTTGAAATATCCCAATAGTGATGTCCTCCTCACAACTCACGTTTGTTCCCCTTCTCCAGTTTTACTGACCAAGCAGGTAGGAATGCTAAGATGTTTGCTATCAGCAATGCCCTATCTCAGATCATTAATCTTCCTACCAGTATACCTGACAACCCCCTCTAATTTTCGAACACACTTGACTTCTTCCTAACAAGCTTCCCTTCCAGGTATACTGTAATTATCAGTTCTCCTCTTGGTGGCTCAGACAACAACCTCATACAAGTCTTTTTTTACCACAGAACAACCTTCACTTACCATCTCACAGTCTCATTTCCTTTGGTACTACAAGGGTGCCAACTAGGAGGACCTCCGTGACTTCTATTCCTCTTTCCCATGGTCCAACTGGTTCAGTTCTCCTGATCGAAACACCTGCTCAGGCTGAATAACAGAAATCATTCTCATAGGAATGAAGGCTTTCATTCCTCATTCCACTCCAAATTCTCAGCCACCATAAGTCCAAACCAGAAACTGAAAGAACCAAATGCTACAAACTTGCCTTCTACCCAATTTGCAGTTGCTCCTTCTGGTCCCTTGACAAGACCATTGGCAAGGGACCAGAAGGGACCCACTACTCTCGCATATGGTACTGTAGTTATCTCACCCAAAGACTGGGTCATCTTACTGGCATTACTATTCTCTTCAAATTTATGCATTAATGACCTGGGCAAATTTCTCTCTAAAACTACCAAGAACAGTTCCCTTCATGTTGCCCATAGTTTTCTGCATTAAGAAATCCGAAGGATCCTCAATAAAATTGTACCGCCCAAAACTAACACCTGTCCTGTATTGCTGCTTCAATCTGTCCTATTCGACTGGCATTGACCTAACAACATGGAATCAGGTCCACATTCAGCCCATCCCAAAGAAAGGTGATAAAAGTCAACCTATGATTTACCTTCCAATTCTGTTCTCTCTAAAATTATGGAGAAAGTCATCAACAAACAACTCTGATACCAAATCATCAGTGACCAGCAGTATGGATTCTGCCACTCGCGATCTACAAGACAACCATCCCAGTGCACTTTACTAATACTTTACTAATGTAAGTGGAGTCCCAATGAGGCAGGTGGAGAAGTTTAAATACCTTAGGTCCATATTCATGAATGATGGAAAATGGGACGTAGAGCTAGATGCTCGAATTGGCCTAGCAAGTTCAATATTGCTGGAGCTTGGCCGTTCGGTAGTATTATAGCGGGATTTAAGCCAGAAGGCAAAGCTGGCTGTCTTCAATACAGTCTATGTCCCCATCCTCATCTATGGGCATGAGAGTAATGGTCATGAGAGGTCATGAGAGTGTCTGCATTCTTTCGGTAATGACCGAAAGAATGCAGACACGAATCCAAGCGGCTGAAATGAGGTTCCTTCGAGGGGTTGCAGGGCTGACGGTTACAGGCAAATTCATCGAAAAACAGTTAATCGAAGGACAATTCATCGAACAGCAATTCATCGAAAAAGCAATTCGCCGAATAAACAATTCGCCAAATGACAATTTAACGAATGGCAATTCGTAGAATGACCAATTCCTCAAATGACAATTTAACGAATGGCAATTCGTAGAATGACCAATTCCTCAAATGACAATTCATCGAACGACAATTCATCAAAAAAACAATTCACCGAAAATTTTTCGATGAATTCTTTCATAATTCATCGAAAAGGCATTTTTCTTACAAACTATTATTTAGAAAATGTTCAGTAACAATGCGGAACGTTACTCATGATACAGACAACATATGGAAGCGGTCATTGAAACGTAATAATTATTTTCTTGCATTTTAGAGCATTTAATGTAAGTGTACATCCTGCTTCATTGTACAGTTAGCGATTTATCTGTAGGGAAGACAGGAGTACCACATGCACTTATCTCCCGAATAACCTCGAAAACATGTAATTGCAGTTAATAAGGGGAGGAATAGGCTAAGAAATTCGTTCTACCAAATTTTGTCACAATAAGTCTAGTCGATTGAAATTAAAAATTTCATTAATTTCATCCAGCCAGAGTGAAATTGCTAATATCATTTAGGAACTTCTTTACGGAAATATCATGATAAAAGTGATCCATTACGAACTAAAACTGAACCGTGCATTCAGCTTCTTGTACTGAAAACTTCTGCTAAGTCAGCGAGTTATTGTAATTCATAATTTCGACATTTTTCTTTGTCGCCCCGAATATAGCTGAACTGAAAACTGGAATGGTTCGATATTTTTTTGTAAAAGTTTCAAATACGGAATCCAAATAAAATTTTTTCATTAATAAATGTAATAAATAAATAAATTTACTGAACGTAAGTTAGTAGGCCTAATACTGAGATGACTAGGCTTTTCTTCCTGGAAATAGGCAAATCGGACAAGAAAGACAATAACAATCCATATTGTTCTGTAATTATTCCTTAGTAAAGCAGCATTGCTATACCAACAATCATTATATTGAGGAGGATGAGGGAAAATAGTATTAATCATTAATATTACTACTACTACTAATAATAATAATAAATTGATTTTTTGATGTAAATATTTTTCACAATATAATAATAAAATATACAGGAATTCAGAGTAAAAATATTGGAAAACTTGAAAAAATTCATTCCTGAAGATTTTTCAATCATGTTTCACTTATTTACTCCTATTTCTGTTATTCCTCAACGACAGGAGTGCCACATGCACTTATCTCCCGAATAACCTCGAAAGCAAGTAATTGCAGTTAATAAGGGAAGGAATAGGCTAAGAATACTAATGAGTATATGTGTGGGTATATTTCTGGGTTTTGAGGAGGTAATCGGTGCAGTTTGTTAAAAAAAAATATAAATAAAAGGTTAAAATATTCTCTAGGAAAGGAAAATAATAAAATAAGGAATGATGAATAAAGAGTCTTAAAAAACAAACCTGTAAACATTTTAGAAGCATACTTATCTAGTGTTATATTTAGATGAGCAGCGGTTGGAAGTCTTATTCATCTTTTGAAGGACGCACCCCCCCCCCCCCCCACCCCCCCCCCCCCCCACCCCCCCCCCCCCCCACCCCCCCCCCCCCCCACCCCCCCCCCCCCCCACCCCCCCCCCCCCCCACCCCCCCCCCCCCCCACCCCCCCCCCCCCCCACCCCCCCCCCCCCCCACCCCCCCCCCCCCCCACCCCCCCCCCCCCCCACCCCCCCCCCCCCCCACCCCCCCCCCCCCCCACCCCCCCCCCCCCCCACCCCCCCCCCCCCCCACCCCCCCCCCCCCCCACCCCCCCCCCCCCCCACCCCCCCCCCCCCCCACCCCCCCCCCCCCCCACCCCCCCCCCCCCCCACCCCCCCCCCCCCCCACCCCCCCCCCCCCCCACCCCCCCCCCCCCCCACCCCCCCCCCCCCCCACCCCCCCCCCCCCCCACCCCCCCCCCCCCCCACCCCCCCCCCCCCCCACCCCCCCCCCCCCCCACCCCCCCCCCCCCCCACCCCCCCCCCCCCCCACCCCCCCCCCCCCCCACCAAATAAAAATTAATATACTAATAAAGTATACTAAGAAAAGTGATCAGAGCTTCATCCACCTTTACCACGAGTTGCCTCGACTGGCATTACCAAGAGTTGCCTTGGACTTCCACTACTTACAGGCGCAAACTTGACTTTCTTGTCTGTTTGCTTACTTGGGAAATAGGATTAAAACCAAGTTAATATAAAATTACTTGGTATCTTGAATATATATATATACAGGGTGTTCGGGATAAATTTGACAGTTTCGTAAGGAAAAAGAAAATCTTCTTTGTATCTATTAAATTTAATAAATTGACAAAAAAAACTTTACAGGCAGAGTTAATTACAATACTATCAACAAGATTTACTCAAAATAACCACCATTAGCATCGATCACAGCTTCAATTCTGCTTCGGAACCTCGAACAAGCTGATGCTACAGTCTCCCTGGGAAGGGCCGCAAAAACTGTTTTAATTTTATCCATTAACTGGGCTTTTGTATTACTGAAAGTGCGATTGGTGTCTTTTTCAACTGCGCCCCATACAAAATAATCCATGGGGTTAAGGTCTGGGGAGTTTGGAGGCCAAACATTTGGACTGGTGAAGTCGTAGAAATTTTCAGACAACCATTTTTGACTTTTCCCAGAGGTGTGGCAAGGGGTCGAATCCTGCTGCCATACATACGGCCTACCATTGGCTACCCTTGTTATCCAGGGCTTGACTACAGTTAGCAACTCCACGAACAAAGCCCGAATTCCAATGCCAGGGTTCTTCAACACCTGTTCCTGCAGATTTGCGAGGAATTCTGCTGTACGAACGCAATCAGATCGTCTGCTAGGGATCTTTCTTCTTGCTACATCCTCGTAGTCACCATTGCAAGTCTCTAGTTCATGCCTGATTGTTTTTACTGTATTCAGGGAGCATTGGGCAGCAGTCGTAATATCCTTATTTTGATGGCGGGCACGAATCATCATGATACAAGTTA
This sequence comes from Typopeltis vanoorti, assembly GCF_054136105.1. Classification (NCBI taxonomy): domain Eukaryota; kingdom Metazoa; phylum Arthropoda; class Arachnida; order Uropygi; family Thelyphonidae; genus Typopeltis; species Typopeltis vanoorti. The sequence goes on from NC_143566.1 coordinate 64,900,753, forward strand.
TTCTCTTCCATGATTCAGGTGGGTTCCAGCTATCCATCCTTTCTGACATCTTGTATATGAATGAAGAAGGGTCCAAACTTTTAAATGAAGAGAAGTGTGTGTTAATACATGTAACTTACGGAAAAATATAATCAATTATAAATATGTCAAATTTATCCCGAACACCCTGTATATATATATCTTCTTTCTTAGCATAAACTTTCATTTCCTGATCATGTTATCAGGAAATGACACTGTCTACCAGCAATTTATTCTTACAATTCATTTGTAAATATGTAGGCTGTGTATTTTTTAATGCCTGGAAAAGAAACTTTTTTTTCCTGGAATTATTCATTCATTATTTGGTGCCACAAGTAAACATGTGGAGAGCAATTAACTTTTCTTAACAATTAACTAGAATCTACACAACTCTTAGTGACTGATCTTCAGGGCCGTTCCGTGGGTTTGCGCGGCCTGAGTGCAACATTTTTGTGCCTCCCCCCCTCCCTTTAAAAAATTAAAAGATCCCGAAGTACAATAACACGTTTCGAATCATTTTATTATACTGCACATTAAGAGGAAATCTCTCTCTCTCTCTCTCTCTGTAAAAATATATAGTTTATGATCCTTTTTCATTAACGTATGAATTTTTATTAGCTAATGCTGCTATTTAGAATTTATGATCAGAGATGTTGAAGCCTAGATTAATATCATGGCTTTTAAGACGTCATTAAAAGAGTTTTTTTTAAGGGGAAGGGGCGGAAAAATATGCTACTGCACATGGCGACAAAATTTCTAGGTTTGGACCTGTGGCCAGTCCTGGTGAATATGGTGTTTGAGGTAGATATTGAAATTGCAAGTCGTATATTATCTGTTGGATTTCATAAGTAGGTGCATTATCCTGCAAAAGCAACACGCCTCTGCTTAGTTTCTCGAACCGATTTTCCTTCAGTACCTCCTTCAATTCCTTCAGAGCTGCTGTAACAGTTTCACCTTTCTTGAGGTAAGGTAAGGATTACACCATCCATATCCTAAAAGACAATGGCAAGAACTTTCCCTGCTGACTGTTTGGTTCGAAACTTCTTTGGCCATGGAGAACCTTTGTGTCTCCACTCCATTGACTGTTGTTTGTTCTCTGGGTCATAGTGACGAAGCCATGTTTCATCAACAGTTAGAATATGAGCTAAAAAATTTCACGAGGATGAAATCCCTTTATGAAATGTTCTCTTAACATCTCAACTATACCCGCCTCAGTGGCTATCATTCATTGCAACCAGTATGCCCCACCAAAAAATCGCTTTCCGAACGAAGTAGGATAAATAGTAGTTATAAATAGTAGGATAATAAAAAGATATATACCTCTCAAAATAATCCAAAACAAATAAAAAAAAAAAAATGCACACACATCTTCGCCCCCACACGCCTTATAATTCATTTTTCGGTGAACTGTATTTTCGATGAATTGTTGTTTTTCGATCAATTGCGTTTCGATGAATTGTCTTTTCGATTAACTGCTCATCGGTGAATTGCTTTATCGGGGAATTGTCTTTCAATGAATTGCTTTTTCGATTAATTGTTGTTCGATGAATTGTTTATTCGGTGAATTGCTTTTTCGATGAATTGTTGTTCGATGAATTGCCTTCGATGAATTGTCTTTCGGTAAACTGTTTTTCGATGAACTCTCCGGATACCGGGGCTGACATGACTCGACAGAGTCAGAAACTCTGCAATTCGGGAAACCCTCAATACTCAACCGCTGCTTCTTCGTGTTGAGAGATCACAGTTACGTTGGTACGGGCACTTGGTCAGAATGCCACAAGAGAGGCTCCCTCAGCAGGTCCTCTTTGCCAAGCCGGAGGGTGGGAGGCCACATGGAAGACCGAGGACTCGCTGGATAGATTATATCCAAAACCTTGGGCGGGCACGTTTGGGAATCCCACCAGAACACCTGAGCTTGGTGGCAGAGGATCGTGACCATTGGAAGTTCCTCTTGCAGCTGTTGCCCCCACAACCCAATTAGGAAAGGTGGGCCTTGAAGATGTATGTATGTATACAATCAAAATAGTTACCACTTTAAAAACTACAATGTTCATAAAAGAAAAGTTAATTTTCCGACGTGTAATAATAAACAACTCATCTCACGAGACGGATTGATCACCCGATTATCGGAATGGATTCTCCTTCTTTTGGCATGTGTAGAAGTGTCGAAAGGTCTCACATCTGTGGGCATACAGTAAGGATAATAATTTCCCAGACTTTTGGGATAATGATTTCATTATAATTACAGTCGAATTTTTTTAAGTCCTCAAACACACTACTGTACACATAGAGGGATTCCAATGTTAAGCATGTGCGCTAACTGTTCCTTTGTATGTAATTCCTAGTATTATTTGTAAAAACCATACAGATGATGTCCTAAGATACTTAAGATGAAATATCTACATATTATTAAAATCTAATTACTGTGGTATATCTTGTCTTGGTTGTCTTGAGACCACAAATGTTTCAGTTTTTTTGACCACACTGATCTTCATTCTGGCGTCTGCACAAACAGCTACAAACTTATCCAGGGTCTGCTGGAGGTCATCTGTGGAAGATATAAGCAGAACTAGGTCATCTGCAAAAAGCAGACGTCCAATGCTACATCTTCCAAGTCTAACACACTCACTGCCTCGGCTGTGCCTATCAATCCAGTCCATGATATTTATGGACTGGATTGATAATCACAATACTTTGAGAGCCCTCTTAACCCGGGTGGCCCAGCGATTTTATTGCTAAATGGACCTCTTCTGCTGTGAGACTAGTCATTGCCCACATCTGCTGTCCACAACGGCTGGGCCACCCGGGCTAAGAAGGCACTCAAAGTATTCCCTCCATCTGTGCAGGATATCCTTCTCGGTTGTTAAAAGTGCACCATCAGAGGCCTTAATTGCCCTTGGTGTGCACGATTTCCTCCCTCGAAGGCGGCGGATGGTCTGCCAGAATACTTTATTTGCATTTGCATAGGATGAGTCTAATCTTTCTCCAAAGGATTTTGATTGTATAACAGTTGGAAAATTTTACGTATAAAGCATGTGATTTTGCATGTTGGTGACCAATTCATACATCCTTTATTTCTTTTTCTCCTTAAGCATGAATTGACTCTTCTTGGCAGGGTGTTGCCAGACTAGGCTCTCGGATCTGTGGTCAGACAGTCTTCTTCTTCAACCTTCTGGTTCTGTCCACTGCTGGACAAAGGTCTCCCCCATGATTTTCCAGACCACTCGGTTTTCTGCCTCTCCCATCCATCTCACTCCTGCAATTTGTTCCAGTTCGTCTCTCCACCTTCTTCTCGGTCTTTCTCTTTGTCTTGCTCCATCCATTAGCTTCACTCTGTTGTTTTTGTAGTCCATCTCCCATCACTGCATCTGGCAATATCTTCCAGCCCATCTCCACTTAGCCTGTTTAATGTATTTTACAATATCCATGACACCTGTTTGAGATCTTATTCAGATATTTGTCTTCCTATCTCTTAATGTTATTTTTAGCATACTTCTTTCCATGCGATATTGTGTTGTTCTCAGCTTTTTGTTTAGGGCCTCTGTTAAAGTCCATGTTTCTCCTCCATATGTTAAGACAGGAAGTATGCACTGGTCGAAAGCTTTCCTTTTTAGACCCTTCTGAATATGTCTCTCATTTTCCCATAAGCCATCCATCCAAGGTGAATTCTTCGTTCAATCTCTTTTCTTTGGCACTCCTCAAAGGATAACAATTGACCCAAATATTCATATGAAGTAACTTGTTCTATTTCATGGTTTTCAACTTTGATAGTTCTATGGTTTATGTATTTATTCATCATTATTTTTATTTTTTTCTCTATTTATTTTTAATCCAATTTCTCTGGAGGCTTCATTTAGTTGATTTAGCCTTTCTTCCAGATCTTCAAGATTATCTGCTATTAGGACAATATCATCTGCAAATTTCAGATGATGCAGCCTTTCTCCATTTATGTTTATTCTTTTTGTTTCCCAATCAAGGCTTCTAAAGACTTCCTCTAGTGCAGCTGTAAATAATTTGGGAAATATGGTGTCACTTTGCCGGATGCCTTTTTGTATTGGGAACTTTTCACTGTTTTTATATAATTTAATTATAGAAGTTGCATTATTGTAAATATGTTTTAGTGTTTCAATATATGGTTTCTCAGTTCCCTGGGTTTCAAGTGCTTTTAGTGTTGCAGATGTTTTAACTGAATCAAATGTCTTTTCATAGTCTATATAGGCCAGACATAAGAGTTTATTGTATTCAACTGATTTTTCAGTGAGCTGTCTTAATCTGTGAATAAGGTCCAAAGTATTGTAATTCTTCCTAAATCCAGCTTGTTCACAGGATTGCATTCCCTCTAGTTTAGATCTTATTCTATTATTTATAATTTTTGTGAAAACTTTATATATGGTGGGGAGTAGGCTTATAGGTCTGTAGTTCTTAATTTCTTCCTTATTGCCCTTTTTTTATATAAAATAAATTCATCATATATATTTTAATTTAATTTTAACTACAGTCGAATTTTTTTAAGTCCTCAAACACGCTACTGTACGTATAGAGGGATTCCAATGCTGAGATTATGCACTAACTGTTCCTTTGTATGTAATTCTTAGTATTGTTTGTAAAAACTGTACTGATGATGTCTTAAGATACTTAAGATGAAATATCTACATATTATTAAAATCTAATTACTGTGGTATATGTGTGAATTTTTTAGTTATGAATACTCCACAAGTTTCACTGTATAATAGAGTCGTGATCTACATCTGATCTTCTTGCTTTCACTACCCACTTCTGGACTCAAACTATGGAGAAATTTGGAGAAACTCACATCACATAGTGCCCTCCACATTTCAAAGGCATTTGATCAGGTTTGACACAGGGGACTACTGAACTAACTGCCATCCCAAGATCTGCCTTCCTCACTCTGCAACTGGATTGCTAACTTTCTCTCTGGTCACTTACTATGTGTCATGGTGAATGGTTAACTCTCCTCAGATTTCTCCACAGGTGTACCCCCATGGTTCTCTTCTTTCAACCATCCTCTTCTATATGAATGACCTGCTCTCACAGATCCTATCCATAGTTTTGCTGATGACAGTACATTCCATTCCTTCTTTTCATTTGACAAACCTTGTAGTGCTCAAGTATTAGAATCCTCAAGATTTTCCACAACCAGGGACCTGAACTCAGATCTCCTAACTATATGTCAGTGGTGCAAAGACAACCTTCTAAACTTCAATGCCACCAAATCCTTTTGCTGATGACAGTACATTCTGACGACTTTTGCTGATGACAGTACATTCCATTCTTTCTTTTCATTTGACAAACCTTGTAGTGCTCAAGTATTAGAATCCTCAAGATTTACCACAACCAAGGACCTGAACTCAGATCTCCTACCTATATGTCAGTGGTGCAAAGACAACCTTCTAAACTTCAATGCCACCAAATCTCGAATCCCTCCCCTTTACCTTCAGTAATACTGAGATATTCAAACATGATTAGATTTCACTACTCAGACTGATCTGCACCTCTGATCTTTCCTGGCACAACCACATATTAACTATAGCTTCTGCAGCTGCCAAAGAATTTGGTGTACCTTTTTGTACACTTCACAGCTGCTAACTGTATACAAAGCTCAAATCCACCCATCTATGGAATATTGCTCCCATATTTGGGTTGGAGCATCAAAATTCTTTCTAAGATTGCTCATTTCAATCCAGGTAATTAACGATCCCTCTCTCACATACTCGCTTCAATCCCTCTCTCACAGATATTCAGTTTCTGCCTTGTACAAGGGTGGTCTGAAAAGTTCTTGTCCTCGACCATAGATGGCAACACTATTAGCAAGATTTTTTTTTCTAAGTTGGTACATCTGTCATAAGCATCCATTTGAAATTGCAAGTCTTTCTATCAAGTAGTTTGTTTTATTCAGCTGTCTGAAGCAAAAATGTTGTCTTTATCCTTTGAAATGGATAAAATTGAGTATCGTGCAGTTATAAAATTCTTTGTAAAAGATGGTATAACGCCAAAAGAAATTCATTCGAAGTTCATAAAAGTTTATGGGCACTCTTCTCCTTTGTTTTCGACAATTAAGAAATGGGCTGCCAAGTTTAAATGTGGTCATACCAGCCTTGAAGATGATTCACATGAAGGATGTCCAAAAAGTGTAACAACACCAGAAATCATTAATCGAGTGCATGATATGGTATTGGATGGCCGGCAAGTCAAAGTGTGTGAAATTGCTGAGACTATAGGCATTTCAAAAGAATGTGTAGGATAATATATTTTGCATGAAGAACTGCAAATGAAAAAGCTTTGTTCAGGATGGGTGCCGTGCTTGCTCACAGCAGATCAAAAACACACTCACATGAAAATCTCTGAACAGTGCTTAGAGCGTTTTAACAAGAATAAAACTGATTTTGTGCATTGATTTATTACTATGGATTGGATTCGCCATTACATACCAGAATCCAAGCAGCAGTCAAAACAGTGGACATAAGTGGGTTGTTCAGCACCAAAGACAAAGTTGGTTCCATCAGCAGGAAAAGGTCATGGCATCGGTGTTTTGGGATGCTAAAGGCATTTTATTAATTATCTTGAAAAGGGTAAAACAATAACCAGGGAATATTATTCTGATCTTTTAACCATACTAGATGAAAAAATTCATGAGAAAAGACCCAGTTTACAGAAGAAAAGAGTAATCTTTCATCAGGACAGTACACCTGCCCACAAAGGTGTTTTAGCAATGGAAAAATTATGGGATCTACACTATGAATTGTTGGAACATCCACCCTGTTCCCCAGATTTGGCACCCTCTGACTTCTATCTCTTCCCAAAACTAAAATTTTTCCTTGTTGGTCAGCATTTTTCTTCTAATCAAGAGGTGATTGCAGCTGTAGAGGGGTATTTTGCTGATCTTACTGAGAGCCACTACAGGGATGGAATAAATGTATTAGTCTTAACTGAGATCTTGTTGAAAAATAAAAATAATTTTGAAATTATAAATTCATTTTTTCATTGTTAGGCCAAGAACTTTTCAGACCACCCTCCTACTTCTTCTGTAGATACTTTCATGGACAGTACGCTGCTGAATTTGCCACTATTATTCCTCCACTCCCCCTCCTAAATCATTAAAACAAGAGCCACTGCTAACCAACACCCCTTTACATTCCATCTTGTAAGTCATGGAACCACCTCCTCCTTCATTCCATCTGTCCTTGGGAACAGTCTTCCCACTCTGCCTTCCCAGTCTCTACAACCCTCAGCTGTTCAAAAAAATGTAAACTACTCCTTTTTTCTATTCCTCTTGTCCACACATGGCACTAATGTGTCATGTGTGGACAAGAGGAATAGAAGAAATTTATTGAGGTCTCATCAGTGGCTCCCACTGACGAGACCTCAATAAAGGTTGAAACTGGTCTGGGTAGTGGCCCTTCCCTTAATGCATTGCATTATACATGTCTGCAAGGAGATGGGCTTTGCATTATGGGAGATACTGAGACAAGGAGTGATGAGAGCTTGGTCCACCTTTACCACGAGTTGCCTCAGTCCTGAAGATACTTCAGGCGCAAACTTTGTTTGCTTACACTTGGATAAAGGATTAAACTAAATTTATTATATATATATATATATATATATATAAAACCTGTGCTTGAGTGGAGCTGACCTGCTGCAGTCTGTTGATTATGTTTTGCTGTTATAACCAAAAATCTGTCTTCATGCTCTGTGCTAGAGCAAGGGTGACCTCTTAGCAAATGTCTGGAACAAATTTCATTGGCTTGAAGCACTTCCCAGAGCCTGGATACAATGCTATGTGAAATTTCAAACTTTCTGATAATATCAGTAATTCTGTGACCTTCTTCAAGCTTTCCAATAATTCTTCACCATGTAAAATCACATAGATGATGTCTTTGTGACATTGCAAGACAAACAAGTTTGCAACTTTATTCCTTAACAAAAAAAAGCATCCTTCAAACACAATTCATATAGTGCAGCTTTTTATCCTGTTGAGTACTACCACTTGACCCCTTTGCATGCTGTTCAAATATTTCAACGTGTACCCACTTTCTACTCGAAATCATCATTTATATAAATTGCCACAAACTTGACTGATTCGTCTGAATTTATAGTTGTAATCTTCAGTCATGTTCATCCTTATGTTCTAGACATCAGTGTAATTTCTATTCCTGTTTGATATAATAGAAGCAGTTTCACTCATGCTGCTTTCCTTCCATGATGATTTTCTTCATATATAAGCAATGTATTTATGAGCTGGTTGGTTGAGAAGCATTCTAGAGAGAAAACTAGTGTGTATGTGTGTGTACACACACACACATCATACATGTTTGAATATAATGTAATGTAATCATCTTTATACAAATTTTTGAAAGTAATGAATCATTTTGATATAAAACGAATGTGTGTGTGTGTGGTTTTCTAATATTCCTAGTCAACTTAAAATGTCCTTACTATCCACTTCAGTCCATGTGCATCTGTGTAAATCACAAGTTTTAGCAAATTTAGATCATCTAAAATGCGTAATCATTTTAGATGCTTTTTGGGATGAAGAATTGGTGGAGAGGATCCAGAGGCGAGTGACTAAGATGGTGAGTGATCTGTGGAATGATCGCAATAAGGATAGATTGAAGGTTTATGGATTACAAAATTTGGTTACTTGGGGGAAAAGAGGGGAGATATGATAGAAACATTTAATTTACTTTAAAGGATATTATAAGATTGATGCAGTAGAAATGCTTCTGTCTTCACTTGGCTGGTGTGGACAGAACAAGAGGTTATTCCTGAAATTCGGGTAACCGTGTGATTAGCAAGGGCATGAGGACTATATTTTCACTTGGAAAGTGATGAATGAGTGTAGTGGGTTATGTGAGTCAGTTGTGAGTGCTTTGCCTGTTAATGGTTTCAAGAAGAGGTATGAGAGATATTGTGTTGATAGTTTGGGTCTCCAACGATGAGTCTTAGGACTTTATAGAGGTACCCATGCGATAATAATAATAATAATAATTTAGATGTTCATTCAATAAAAATTACAGGAAAACCTCACTTCATGCGAATTCGATGTGTGGTGATAATCAGTTAGTGCAATTGAGTGAAATGATACTATTTTGCATATTAAGTGAGTGATTAATCAGTTAATGCAATTTTTTTATGTTACGTGATAATCAGGTTTTGCTTATGCTAGTAATCCTTGGATAGAATCACTTGACCAATGCAAAAAACTAAACACCCTTTTTTCAGAGATTCATTGTATTAGAACATAACAATTTATGTGAATTCTAATGATATTACTCTTTGTATTTCCTCACTAGTCCATGGCCTTACCAACCATTCCCCTCCCACTCCTGTGCCTTCTATATTTGACCAAATATATAGAATTGGAGATATTTAAGATCCAACCCTAGAAACTTTGTAGAAAAGTGGTTGGAAGTTTTTCCACTTTGAAAAACTTCAAACTTAATTTATACTATACAACCAATTTAATATTTACTATAAATTAAAGATGCCAAGAAATTATATTCTTGGTTTAATCCTTTTCCAAGTGTAAGCAAACAAAGTTTGCACCCAAAGTATTTTCAGGACTTGGCAACTCATATATAGAAGCTAATGACTTCACATCACTTGGCTTGAAAATCACAGTCCTGAAAATACTTCAGGTACAAACTTTGTTTGCTTACACTTGGATAAAGGATTAAATTGAGAATATACTTTCTTGGCATCTTTAATTTATAGTATAGCCAAGTGGAAAAACTTCCAACCACTGTCCCTAATCTAAAGTAATTTAATGATAAGGTGTGACACCTTTTGACTACTCGTATATGAAAATATGACTTTTGCATTACTTCAACCATGGTATAACCTCCCAGCCTGGAGCCACACATCCAACACCAACATCCTCAGGCTACAGAGAGTGCAAAATAGGTGTTTACGCATGATATTGGATGCACCGTGGTTTGTAAGGAACGTACAACTGCATAGAGATACAAACATCCCTTACATCTACTCCTTCCTACTAACTACAGCAGAAAAATTCTTTTCAAAGATCTCTACACACCCCAACGATCTAGTTAAACAGGCGGCAAACTATGAAGAAACTGACCTCTTCAAATACAAGAGGCCAAAAGCCATCCTAAATACTTGCAACAATGACTAATCTCCATGCCCCCCCCCCCAGGGCGAGCTCTCAGCTCATAAAGTTTTCCTTCAGTTCATCCTCCCTATCGGACAACGGGGAATAAAAGCATCTTGCTTCACCCTTCTGGCCAATGATGTTATGTTATGTTATGTATGGTATAACCTCTGGATCTTGCTCCTACTAAAGAGACCTCAATAAAGGTCAAAACCAGTCTGGGGTAGTGGCCCTAATGCAAATATCCCATAATGCAAAGCATTATGGATACTAAGGCAACTCATGTGAAGTCATTATCTTCTATATACAAGTTGTCCAGTCCAAAAAAATACTTCAGGTGCAAACACAGATGCCAAGAATATAATTTCTTGGTATCTTTAATTTATACTTTGTAGAAAAGTTTCAATAATTTGGCCAGAGGGCTTATGAGAATAAATTGAAAATTTCAGGAAATCATATTCTTAGTTTCATCCTTTATCCAAGCATAAACAAACACTGTTTGTGCATGAAGTATCTTCATGACTGGGCTTTTTCATTAAATATCTTCACGTTTTATTTGAACAGCTGAGTATTGTCATCTTTGTGGAAGACCATCCCAAAGAACAGAAGTAAATGGAATGAAAGAGAAGGTGAAGTTGGTTCTGTGAGCTTCAAAAAGAGGCACTTATATATAGAAGCTAATGACTTCACATCAATTACCTTAGTATACTATAATGCAAAGCACACAGGCTTATAGGTGTGTATAATGCTATGCATTATGGGAAGAGTCACTACTCAGGCTGGTGTCAACCTTTATTGAGGTTTCATCAGTGGGAGCCAGACCCAGAAGAGATTACCAAGGCTGAAGTAATGCAGAAATCATATATTTCACATATGCAAGTAGTATATGTGAAAGTGTCACATATGCAAGTAGTATATGTGAAAGTGTCACATATACTACTGTATCACTCTGGATTAAATAGATATTGAAAGTTTTTTTCCTTCAGTTTTACTATAAATTAAAAATTCCAAGAAATTATATTCTTCGTTTAATTCTTTATCCAAGTACAATCCTCGGCATCAGAGATGCCTTAGCTTGCACTAGTTAAAAGACAGGATAGTAGCACTGCCAGGCATCTGTATATTTGTCTTTTATTAGTGTATTTGTAATAGTAATAGTAATTATCAAAGAAAGAGCCAAGAATGCAGTACTTGTTACCCCACAGCTTCATTTCAGTGATGTAAGTTCACTGCCCAAAAATTTTGAAAGTTTCTGTATTTATTCCTCTTTGAAATAAGGTTTGATCTTTAATATCCCCTATTTCTATATAATTTACATTACCAATATGAAGATGTATTGCTCTTTCTTTCATAAATGCTATTACACACTGACTGAGTAAACTTATGAAAAATATAATTCTCTGACATGAATGGCTTTGGTATTCAACAAGAGTTTTTGCTCTTTTAAGGTTTCTGCTTGGTCTCCAAAGAGAAAACCAACCAGTTTGAAACAGCTGTCAGGCCAGTGAAACCTTTCTCAAATGCACTAATAAAAGACAAATATATGGAAGCCTGATCAGCACTCATGTCTTTTATATAGAGCAAGGTCTCTGGTCAAATTTTGAACATTCAAAGTTTGTATATTTATTCAGCTTTGAAATTATGTAGGATCTTTAATATCCCTATTTCTATACACAATGTTGCCATAAATACTGTTACAACTTCCACACACTCCAGCACTGCCTACAGAATTGTGCGAGCTCGGTTCCATTATTGGCGGAGTGTGTTGCTAACATTCACATGCTTGTCAGTAGAGAGAGAGAGTTGTCTAGCTGCATGGGTAAACATGCAGTGGGGAGATTATGAGAACTGTGTAGCTGTAATAGCACTTCACAAGGTTGGAATGCAGCACTTGTTATTTTCAACATACAAAAAACACATGAGATCATCAGGACATTTGTGTATTGGACTATTAGCCATTATAACAAAACAGAGGACATACCTGCCAAAGAACAGGTCAACCACACTGTGTTAGGATACAACAGCTTATTAGGGCTGTGAGGCACACCTCCACTGTAATCCTGTGAGAATGCAGAAAGTGATGTCACAAGAGATGAATGTTTCACAAGCAATGATGTCACATATACTAACCTAGGGGTTAGAGTCTGTTGTCGTTCTACTGGACACTTCCTAGCACGGTGTCTTTATCAAACATACCATCTTCGTCTTCTCTGACGGTATGTTTGCATACAGAGATGCCCTCTTCTCATCTGCGAAGATGAGAAGAGGATATCTTTACCATGATATTTTCACCATTGAAGATTCATTTAACTGCTAAAATAGTAGGATGCTGTGCAACCTCCAGATGGTCGCAAAACACATGCCATAGCACCCAGCATTAGTTATGGTTGGTGATGATGTATTGGGGGGGTATCCAAGGTGCATTTCTGCAAGAAAGGGGTCAAAATCTCTTTTTTAAAGTGTATCAAGACACCATGCTGGAACCTGTGGTATACAGCCCTGAACAACACCTTGTTTGACGGTAAGCTGTGGACCTTCCAACAGGACTCAGCCCATGCACACAAGGCAAGGACCACACAACACTGGTTGGAGGCGAATGTGCCTGACCACATATCACCATCTGAGGCCGCCTGGAAATTTTGGTTCGGAGCTTGAGAGAGTAGTCTGCAAGAAATGGAAAAGAATAATGACACCTCTGCATTACCAGCCTTGAGGTAGATTTGGAGCAAACAGTGGCAGCATTTCTATTGGATGTTGTGTGTGTGCGTGTACGCACGTGTGATCACTGCGATATTGATATGTGGCCTCACAGACTTCGGGCATGCATGAAGGCAAAAGGGGGACATTTCAAACATTGAGTGCTGCTATATTATTATTATTATTACGTAACACCTCCAGGGAGTCCGAAGACTCGTCGAGGGAGGGCACCTACTTTACAACTCTCTGTCTCTGCCAACCGCAACTACCTTCATCATCTACACCAACGCCATCTATCACAGACAATCGCAAACATCCATGCCTAGGCAGGATTCGAACCCGCAGCCTTTTGTCTGGAGAGCGGATACCCTAACCACTCGGCCAACAAGGCTGGCATGCAAAAAAATTCCTCTAGTCAGTGACTCGAATCAAACTCTCACAACACTCTTTTTTCAGTCAGTCTAGCACTTAGGAGTGCAAACATCACTTCCACTGAGCTACACAGGCTTCCATGTACATTATATACAGGGTGTTCGGGATAAATTTGACAGTTTCGTAAGGAAAAAGAAAATCTTCTTTGTATCTATTAAATTTAATGAATTGACAAAAAAACATTACAGGCAGAGTTAATTACAATACTATCAACAAGATTTACTCAAAATAACCACCATTAGCATCGATCACAGCTTCAATTCTGCTTCGGAACCTCGAACAAGCTGATGCTACAGTCTCCCTGGGAAGGGCCGCAAAAACTGTTTTAATTTTATCCATTAACTGGGCTTTTGTATTACTGGAAGTGTGATTGGTGTCTTTTTCAACTGCGCCCCTTACAAAATAATCCATGGGGTTAAGGTCTGGGGAGTTTGGAGGCCAAACATTTGGACTGGTGAAGTCGTAGAAATTTTCAGACAACCATTTTTGACTTTTCCCAGAGGTGTGGCAAGGGGTCGAATCCTGCTGCCATACATACGGCCTACCATTGGCTACCCTTGTTATCCAGGGCTTGACTACAGTTAGCAACTCCACGAACAAAGCCCGAATTCCAATGCCAGGGTTCTTCAACACCTGTTCCTGCAGATTTGCGAGGAATTCTGCTGTACGAACGCAATCAGATCGTCTGCTAGGGATCTTTCTTCTTGCTACATCCTCGTAGTCACCATTGCAAGTCTCTAGTTCATGCCTGATTGTTTTTACTGTATTCAGGGAGCATTGGGCAGCAGTCGTAATATCCTTATTTTGATGGCGGGCACGAATCATCATGATACAAGTTATTCTCTTCCATGATTCAGGTGGGTTCCAGCTATCCATCCTTTCTGACATCTTGTATATGAATGAAGAAGGGTCCAAACTTTTAAATGAAGAGAAGTGTGTGTTAATACATGTAACTTACGGAAAAATATAATTAATTATAAATATGTCAAATTTATCCCGAACACCCTGTATGTTGAAAACTGTAAATGATATACTGAATAGATTAAAGGTTTATGCACTGTTCAAGTTGTAACAGTATTTATGGCTGGACTACATAATAATAATATGATTTGTAAGTCTTCATTGTATTCGATGCTGTTGTCCTATCGTTCTCTTTTGAAACATATAATTCAATTATTGTTGAAGTAGCAACTGTTATTTTAAATCTAACTTCTATTATTCTTTTCCGTTATTCTTTCATTCCAATATTTGAATAAGATTCTTCTGAGCAAAATTATTCAAGTTCTGAATTTGATATGAATTTTCACAATTTATGAGGGTTTCATTATTATTCACAGCTTATTTCCAAATTGTTTAATTTCTGATTTGTTTTACTGACATTTTAATGTTCAAAAATGTACTTTATTGATGATTGATGATTTATTGAAGATGGCAGAAGTTTAAAATGCTTATTCTATGGTATTTTAACTGCTACTCACCACTCAAATGTAATTTATTGTTTCAGAGGATACTTTTTATCAGTTTTAATTAGCAACAATTCTCACATTCAAACATGCAATTTTAATAGGTTTGAAGATGAGAATTTTAGTGTTCTATATAATTCTTGTTCTTATCCTGCTCTTTCCTTGAATAAATTATTACTATGATTGAATTCTAAAACAAAATATGTCATATAACCTTCAGGTGATACAGGATGGTATCAGTTCTAGAGCACAGATCTTAAGCACAACTGGAGGAATATCATCTGGACCAGCTTTATTAGTATGTCAAGTTTAATGAGGGTTTTTTTGATGTCCTTTTGACAAAAGTTCAGAGGAGACATGCAGTGGAGAGTTTGTGGTAGTATGCAGGGCCATACTTCACTTTTCCTGAGGCAGGTGGGGCCTGAGGTGCTAGAGTGTTCTGATGCCTCCCCCTCATTACTTAGAGCCCTAAATTTTATGGGGCCCCAGCTAGAGCCTCGTGCATCTGTGTATAAGTACAGCCCTTGTAGTATAGGAGGTTATTTGCTTTGGTTGTCCAGGTAAGATTTAGAAGAAAACAACTAATGCCAAGAGATTTGCCTTTTCCTTGGATGAAGTTACCATGGTGCATTTTGGATACAAGAGAGGTGGAAACAGGGAAGGACAGAAGTTACACACAACAGTCTTAGCAAAGGACCAGAAGATTTGACTCCCAGTTGAACAGGAGGCAAGTTCATTACATTTCATTCTTATGAAGTCTGAACATGGACCAAAGGCACATTTTATTTTTGAGAACCAGGGATTGGATATAGATCGGGGGATAGGGGGTTGATTGGAGTTTGTTATGAATGCTCTTGTTTCAGTGAGGATTATTTCAGTAATTAGTTGAATGCAGTCATTTGGATCAGAAGAGCAAAAGAAATAATCTGACTTGAAAAGCAGCATAAAAATTCCAGAAGTTATCCCAGTTGGTACAATTATAATGTCATAGAATATGAAACCGAGATTGGCTGAGAAGAAGATAAACTGTAGAGGAAAAGATGAATAAGATGGTTGTCAGAATTGCCAAGGGGAGAGCAGACATTCACAGTGTATTTGGAGGGAGAGCTAGTTAAGAAAAGGTCAAGAATGTTGATAGAATTATGAGGATTGTATAGTATTCTGGTTGGTAGACTGATTATTTGTGTTAGGTCATGACTGATGGCAAATGATTCAGCTTCCTTTCCAGCTTGATTTGTGAAGTTGGAGTAAGGGAGCCAGTTTGTGTTATGGATGTTAAAGCTCCCGAAAAGAACAATCTCACAATTTCGGTAATTAGTTTGTAAGAAATCAATTTTTAGTGATAGGTAGTCAAAAAGGAAAGCATGATTCAGAGTTAAGAGAGGGGTAAAGGCAGCAAATTAAGTCTGCAAAGGGAGGTAAGAAAATCTTGAGCTAGAGCATATCGAAAAGCAGAGATTCCAAGTTAAATAGCCTATAACAAGTAATATCATATTTTACAAAAGCACGTTCCGCCCTTTTAGCAGCATGCATTGTGCAGGATATAGTTGGGAAGCCGAGATGACTGTGGTTGTGAAGGATGCCAATTGAGGTTCTGTTGGGAAAAAGTGTTAAATGTTTTTGTGCTAATGCCTTGAATGTTGATAAAATGAATGTGGAAGTGTTTTTTATTGGAAACAGTTTTAGTGTTATTTTGGGTGGGTTGGGCATATTTTTATTATTTGTTCCATATTTTTTTGTTATATTTTTCATATTTTTAGATTTATTTTGTTATTTTTATGGGAGGTTTTTTTTGTATGCCACATAGATTGAAATGAAGAAATACGGGAGGGCATTTGAGTCTTAGATCTAATCACATCATCAGTGTAAGTAAATGCGAAATAAGGTGTCACATATCCCTTCAGTTGGCGAGAGTGATCACGAGATAATACTTGGATGGTAGTCATCCATATAAAGACATCTGTGAAGAAAGAAAGGACATGTGTTTGTAACTACACAATATGTAACCATGGTTATGAAAAGCTTGGGAGATAACTTGGAGCTATTGCATCTAAGATGCAACAGTCATCTTATTATCACCAATCCTGGAACTATAGCATGGAAGGAGGAGTTCAGAAGAATTAAGATAGTTGCTGCTTAGATACTGACAAAAAAGTGTTTAACAGCATCACTATGTGAATATATTCCAAAGGGCAAAAGACAGAATAAGCAGGCATCATATGGATGAATGAAGAGAATAAGTATGAAATCTGGAAGAAGAAGGTACTGTAAATGCCCCACAAGATGAATGATGACAATAATCATTTGCTTGAAGAGTATAAAAAACTGGCCAAGAAGGTGACTCACTTGGTAAGGACAATAGAAGTACAGTATGAGCAGAAATTAGCAAATCAGGCCAAGAGAAATTCTAAAGACATTTTTTGATTATGTAGCAAGAGAAAGAAGAATGATTATGATGAGATGATGTTAATGTATGAAAATGGTATATTGGTAACTGCTGCAATGGATATAATAAAGGTATTCATTGGGAAGTTCATCAGGGTGTTGCATCCTTATCAGTGTGAAATTATGAGAATCTCAGGTGTAGAGGAAATGGGAGATGATTGCTTACTGGTGAAGAAGCAAGATGTATATGATGAGTTAAGTAAGTCCTATTGCCTTATTGATGTCAATGAGGCAATAGGACTTGATAACATGGCATCATGTTAAGTCAATTTTCCAGGGAGTTAGCATCAGCCTTGTCTTAGCTTTTTACCAAGTGTCTTGCAACAGCACAAATCCCAAAGGAGTAAGAAAGGCAGAATTGTTGTACTTCTCAATAGTAGTAATAAGGCTGAGGCTATAAATTATAGGCTGATTTGTATGTTTGAAGTTATTATTATTATTATTTCAGGCAACTCCAAGGAGTCGACAGACTCATCGAGGGAGGCCCTAACATCATGTCAAGAACAACTATTCAACATTCACACAGTGTCTATCATACCTCGCCTTGAACTCATTCATGGTCATAGCACCCACAACAGACTCTGGCAACTTATTCCACTCATTCACCACGCTCCAAGTAAAAAACCTAGCTCTAACACCCCTGCTAACCACATTCTTGCCCAGCTTCCATGTATGGCCCCTAGTCCTCCTCCTACCACCAGTCCTAATGCTTGATATATTACAGAGGTTGTGAGCTAAGATACAGAAGCGGGTTGATAAGAGCAGCATTCATTGACTTATTAAAGGAATAAGTCAATGAATTGTTATTAAAGGAATAATATTATATAATATAATAGAGAAGAATAACTTATTAAAGGAATAAGTCAATGAAATGAAGGTTATGTTTTATCAATTTACTTGTGTGCAATAACAAAGCGATGAATGCATTGGACATGGGAGATGTATAACACAGTGGTATGCTTAAATTTTGCAAACACTTTTGATATATTGCCACACAAGTTAGTAACTGAATTGGAGCAGGATAGGATTGAATGCTTCATTAGGTGATATTGTATCTCCTATACACAAGTTGTGTATAGGAGATACAATATCACAAAAGAGGAAAGTCACTATTGGTGTTCCACAGTGGTCTGTTTTGAAGCCATTGTTGTTGTTGAACTTGTGTATTAATGGTATTGGGATTTGTATAACTGGCGATATTTAACTTTTTGCAGATGATGTGAAAACAGAGGAGAACAATGAGGAATCATGCATATATTATGCTCCTATAGGAGGAATTGAGTGGGCAAGTGGATGGAACTATCAGTTTAGTGTTGCAAAGTGTAAGTTTCTGAAATTTGGTAGGCAGCGATGTGATATGAAGTCTACACCTGGAGGTGAAAATTTGGATGAGGCTGAGGTGACAAGAGATCTAGGAGTTGTAATAAAAGACCTCGAGTATGACATTATCACATCATATTATAGTTTTTATAATACATATATAACATAAACTATCTACCAATAATTGTCTGGACACTAGCAATTGACAATTGATATCAGCAGGTAAACCCTAATATCAAGTATGTCCAACTTTGACTTTGATCACCTCCTGCATCCTTTGAGGGAAACTTTCCATCAGTGGAATTTGTCTCCATTCCTCCCTCAAAGCAACACTGAGTTCAGCAACAGATCGAGGATATGCTGCGCTGGACCTCAACTGCCTCACAAAATCATCCCACAGGTGTTTGATGGAGTTGAGATCAGGACTCTGCCCAGGTGAAGGCAGTCATTTAACACTCATCTCTTCATACCATTCCATAACAGCTGCAGCTTTGTAGCATGGGGCATTGTCGTCTTGATAGTAATACGGATCCATTCCATAAAAACTCCACAGAAGAAATCTTTCATAGATTAACAAATCAGGCAGCACCTGATTATCCACAATATCAAAGTACTGAGCTGCCTTCATGGAACCATGGACACAACCAGTGGTCCCACTTCAAACCAGCTGAATGCATCCCACACTATTACACCTCCACCACCAAACTTTACTGTGGGTACAACACACTGTGGTAACAAGCATTCACCAGGCTGCCTGCAAACAGGTAATTCTGTTACCTGTTTCCTGCCATCAGACTGGAAGCAGGTAAACCTTACCTTGATTCATCCCTGTAGAATACCATTTTCCACTGGTCAGTTGTCAAGTTCACATGCTCTTTGCACCAGGCCAGATGAGCCACCTCGCTCAATCACTAAAAAAAAAAATACATGCTAACCACAGTGATAAGTTTTGTGTATTAACAAAAACTTATCACTGTGGTTAGTAAGTGTGTTTTTTAGTGATGAATTCAACACAGGTTTCATTGTATAAAAAAACTTTGCTCAAGGTTGCGATGTTCGGCTTGTGTGCTGCTGCTCTTCCATGGAAAGATATACTTTTTGTACAATATTAGTGCTCACCATGGTGTTACTGGCACTCTGGAACTCATCACAGATGGTCTGTGCCAGTTGTAGCCAGCTTTTGCATGCCTCCTGTCAATCATTTTTGGTTGCTGCCCTGGGGATTTTCCTGCATTAGTGATGCTAGAACTTCTCCATTTGTTGATCACATTGCTAACCATTGATTTTTGATGCTCCAGGTGAGCAGCACTGGCATGTATGGACATGACACCTCTCATTATTTGAGAGTTCATGTTGTGTTGCTATATTCAACTGTTTCAATGAAATACTGCTTTCTACTATCTGTACACCAGTTTTTATGTTATTAGAAAACCTGGAATGTTCCATAACTTCAAATAACAGTGATGTCCAGACAATTATTGATAGATAGTGTATGTTATATTATATATAACATATATATAATATAATATGGGCTAATGTGGAAGAAATGGTTTAATTTCTGAAATGCACAGAAATGAAAAAGTTATGATTCTACTATATAAGACCTTGATTAGGTCTCATATTGATTATTGTGCACACAATTGTCACCTGGTTTTCATGGTGATGTGGATATATTAGAAACGATTTAGAGAAGATTGTCTAAAATTATAATTGATTTTTGGGGATGATCTATTTTCAGATATGAAGATAGATTAAAGGAATGCAATTTGTAAACCCCCATGAATAGGAGGAGAAGAAGATAGGATATTATTGAGATGTTTAAGTTGGTAAGGGGTTGTTACAGGATTAATGCAGAAGAAATATTTCATAGAATGGGAGAGGGGAAGTGGAACAAGAGGCCATTCTTGACAACTGTATAAGGAGGGTGCAAGCAAAGGAGTAAGGAGCACATCCTTTGCATGGAGAATGGTTGGTGAGTGGAATGCACTGCCTGACAGTGCAATGTATGCAGACTGTAGATGTGTTGAATAAGATTAACAAATTAGTATTCTAGTAGCAAGGCTTATACATTGGTCATACATAACTGGTAATTAGTTTACAGAATTAACAATGCATATAAAGTATATTAATTAAAGGTAACTTTAATGAATAACTTCTATATTTCGACAACGTCACGTTGCCATCTTCAGGAACATAAAGATATGGTATGTGCACGCAGGCACTAACAAAAGCAAATGAGGAAGAAAGCAAGAAACTAATATTGTTCCTAAAGTCCTAATGGTGCCCTCTGGTGGGCTAATTTGGTTGTCTTGGCAGTTGGGCTGAAGTTCTCATAATGTAAGTCTCCCAAATTTGGGGTAGTTTCATGCACCCAAATTCGTTGAGGTTAGGAACGTTTTTTAGAGCTGCTAATGATTCCTTGAATAATCTTTTGTATTTAAACTTGCTGCGGTGTATTATTTTTGTTTTCTTCCAACAAATTCTATGGTGGGTATCTAAGGCACGGTCTGCCAGCCCAGAGCGGCTGTACTGGTGAAACTGGTATTTCAGAACACAAAGACTACATCCGGTTTCACCAGTACAGCCGCTCTGGGCTGGCAGACCATGCCTTAGATACCCACCATAGAATTCATTGGAAGAAAACAAAAATAATACACTGCAGCAAGTTTAAATACGAAAGATTATTCAAGGAATCATCAGCAGCTCTAAAAAAACGTTCCTAACCTCAACAAATTTGGGTGCATGAAACTACCCCAAATTTGGGAGACTTACATTATGAGAACTTCAGCCCAACTGCCAAGACAACCAAATTAGCCCGCCAGAGGGCACCATTAGGACTTTAGGAACAATATTAGTTTCTTGCTTTCTTCCTCATTTGCTTTTGTTAGTGCCTGCGTGCACATACCATATCTTTATGTTCCTGAAGATGGCAACGTGACGTTGCCGAAATATAGAAGTTATTCATTAAAGTTACCTGTAATTAATATACTTTATATGCGTTGTTAATTCCGTAAACTAATTACCAGTTAACAAATTAGTAAGCTCATTAGTTTGTTGAGCTTTTTGAGTAACAGCATGTACCTATCTCCCATGACAAGTCTTTTGATTCCATAGAGGTTTAATTGGGTATGGATATATAGTTGTCGTAGAAATAGAGCATATATTATTGATATTGCCTGCAACTAAGGATATTATGCTTATATTAGCAATACTTGGTTTCCAGAACTTTTTTAATGACAACAGATCATATCAGAAAAGCCAGGGAAAGGTTATGTTTTGTGCATCTTTGAAACTTATGATCCAATAAGATTTATAAATACAGCTATAACATCATTTGGTAATACTGATTCTTTTTCAATATCTGTCTGTAATTATGTAACTAATTTAAGTATTTAACTAGTGTTCATTAAAATAAAATTTAAAAAAATAATTTTGATAACAAAGTTAAATTTTTATCTCATGAAAGGTAAAGTAAAATTTAATTATATACAGCATCTGATTTAATGAATTGATGTTTCACTTACCTCATGTTGGCTACATTAAGATATTATAATGTATTTCAGAGTTTCTATTCAGAAAAGTTTGGAACTGATTATGTTGAAGTAATCAAAGATTCAAATAGTGTAGATACTTCTAAATTAAATCCAGAGAAGGTATGTGTCTTTTTTTATATGTTGTATCTGGTTTGAATAAAATTTTAAATTCTGGTTTATATTGCTCATATGGATCCATAATGGATTATGCTGTATTTCCCATTATTATCTCTTTTGTTGAAAAAAATGTTCTTTAGGCAACAATAAATATTAATCAATAGTTGCCTAATGAGTAATTTATATAAGTGTAATTATATTTTGGTAATAATTACTGTGAGGTATAATAAATTTAGTTTAATCCTTTATCCAAATGTGAGCAAACAAAGTTTGCACCTGAAAGTATCTTCAGGACTGGGGTAAGGTGGTACAACCTTCAGGACTGGGGTAAGGTGGTACAACACCAGGGCAAGGAGTGCCCTGGTGTTATACCACCTTACCCCAGTCCTGAAGATACTTTCAGGTGCAAACTTTGTTTGCTCACATTTGGATAAAGGATTAAACTAAATTTATTATACTCTAACCAAGTGAAAAATAAACTTTCAACATCTTTCTCTAAATCCAGAGTAATTTATAAAAAATGGTGGCACACCATTTGGCAACTCCTATAGGTAGAGATGACCTGCTAATGCTTCTGCCTGGTATCTCCACTTGGGCCTGGCTCCCATTGAAGAGACCTCAATAAAGGTCGAAACTAGTCTGGGTTGTGGCCCTTCCCTTAATGCATAACATTAGACATATCTGCAAGGAGATGTGTTTTGCATTATGGGAGATACTGAGATAGGAGTGTTGGTAGCTTGCTCCACCTTTGCAAGGAGTGCCCTGGTGTTTACCACCTTATCCCAGTTCTGAAGATACTTTCAGATGCAAACTTTGTTTGCTCACACTTGGATAAAGGATCAAACTAAATTTATTATACTCTAACCAAGTGAAAAATAAACTTTCTGCTGTGAGGTAATATCGCAGACATTAGTTTTGTAATTTTTGATAATCACAGATGAAGACCACACATTTTTATTAAAAATGCTATTTATTTATTTCATCAATATCATGAAAAATGAAATTCGGAGAAATTAACTACATAACACAAAATGACATGCAACTAGAAAGTTTCAGGTATCACACCTGCATATAGTTTATAGAATTTACAGTGTAAGTGTCATAGTCTGTCAGAGATTTCACATCTTCCTATTAGTTTTTCACAATTTAAAAATAATTTCGGTCATTAAAGGCTTTATTTTGGCATTGCTAAATGAATAGAAGTAGTGGGTATTAAAGATCTCCTTATTTCATAGCTGAACGGATACAGAAATTTAGAAAGTTTCAAAAATTGATCAGAGAGCTTATGAGAATACAATCCTGAACATTGGAGTTACCTTAGTTTGCATTACTTAAAAGACATGAGCACTGCTCAGGCATCCATATATTGGTGCTCTTTCATTAATGTTTCACTGACACTGGCAATTTTCAAAATTTTCTAAGTTTTTGTATCCATTTTTCTATGAAATAAGGTTGGATCTTTCTAACATCTACTTCTATACCATTTGCAATCATTTTTAA
This sequence comes from Typopeltis vanoorti, assembly GCF_054136105.1. NCBI lineage: Eukaryota > Metazoa > Arthropoda > Arachnida > Uropygi > Thelyphonidae > Typopeltis > Typopeltis vanoorti. The sequence goes on from NC_143566.1 coordinate 64,924,407, forward strand.
TTTGGCTGATTTTTTATGGTTTTAGTAGAATCTTCAAAACACCAACTGACATCTAAAGAGCTCTAGTTTATCTGCATCAGATTACATGATTTGTAGAAATGGCATATTTTGATATGCCATGATATGCTCTGTTGAAACTGGTGTAGTCTTTCATAGATTTTCAATTTTCATAATACGTGTTTAAATATCTCTGCTCAAATTGATTTTGTGAGAGAAGAAGGCAATTTGAGAGAAGAATACGCTCGTGTTACTAAAATTTCAAAAAAGGGTATGCAGGTACCTAAAGTTTGAGAAACCCTGGCTTATACTATCTCACTATATTATGGTACTTAGGTGAATTTATCCATATTTCTCTTTGACAGTCTTATGCATGGTAACAAGAAACATAAAATAGCAAGCCAAATACAACAGTTCACTTTCTGTTGAATTGTGAAGTGCCCTTTTGAAAACCCTCAAACCACATGTATGCCATGTGGCATACACGCAGAAAAGTTGTACTTCTTATGGGCCATTAAAATTTGAAGAATTTATGTATCTCTCAATCTCGCTTAAAAAACTCACGATTTCATGTGTTAGATGATGAAATTTCTTATTTTGTTATTAGTGAAAATTTTGCCTAATGGTTTAACACATTCATGTCGGGACGAGCAGGGGAAAACGAACAACAGTGCTATCCCAGATTTGTCAAACTAATCAAAACTGCAGCCAAAGCCTCTATTCCTAGAAGCTACAGCAAACAATATATCCTATGCTGGAGTAGGGATACTGAAGAACTTTTAGCCAAATATGAAAAAACTGAGAACCCAACTATTGCTAAGGAGCTTATAGCAACGTTCGACAAAAAGGAAAGATGATCTCAACCATCTATGAACTTGACTTCACCAAATCTAGCCAGAAAAACTGGTCACTTCTGAGAAAATTATGGGGAGCAGAACCAACAACATATTATAGATATCTATTTTTTCTATGATATTATTATTATTTATAATTATTTTTTTTATGTCGATCTGCACCAGTTGTAATATTCTGATTTTATTTTCTTATCTTATTCTCTTTCCTTATGTCTACTTTACTTCTACTCATTTAAATCTTTCTGTTAAGTTCTCTTTACCTTTTTCTATCTTAAGCCGATTAATTTAGTTCCTGCTTGTAATCCTTTATACTACCTACAAGTGTTAGCTCTGTTCGTAAAAGACCTGTAGAATAAGCAATTCACGGATACAGTGTTAACTATTTCCCATGCGATATAATTCAGGGAAAATTTATTTGTTTCTTTTTTACTTTGCCACCCAGAATTAAAGTTATGGCACAGGAAGAATAGTTATATCACTTATAGAATAGTAAACTTTTTAAAATAATACCTTAAATAGTCAATCGTGGCAATTTCTCTAATTTTAGGCATGCAAGTTCGATATGTTTATGAGTGCATTGGCAAAACAAGATCAGGCAAGCTACTAACAAAACAAACATGTTTATTCATTCTAAGACCAATTATTTACAAAATTCAAATAGCACATATCACGTGTCTAAGACAACAAGAGCACAATGGAGACAATGCAATCACGTGTCTAATTCTCCACACGATCATTTAAGCATTTTCGCTCAAGCTTTTGGACAAAGACATTATAAATACACATAAATTTTCAGACACTTCGATAGAATTTAACATACTTTAACTTCACTCACGTTATAAACAGAAAAAGGCAAAACTTAAACCACATTCAATTTTTTGCATTACACAGCATTAGCAAATCTTAGAACTCTATATCTTACTATTCACATTCAAACAGAAGTACGGCTTTCTGACTTCTCTATGCTAATAATTACCAGAACCAACATCGGTCGTTTGAACTTCACAATCTAGGAAATTACATAAAACATTTTACTTACAATCTTGCCAGTTCCTTGCATAGTCCTAGATCCTAAAGGCTTACAGGCACGTTCCGCTTCTTCCAAAAGCATTTCCGATTGCGCACTAGGTTACGACAGCAATAATTCAGCATACACGTAGATCATCGAAGAATCATACAGTAGGACATCTTGAAAGAACCGTCTCTGTTACTATCGAACTTCCCATCTTCGTTGGAACTGCTGATCGCAGAATGCGACTCTCCCCATCCTCGGAAAAGGCTTGGCACAGGAATAAAACTTCGAAAAGAGAGCCCCTAGGCCCCTCAATCTCTGCCTTTTATATCACTCTCCTGACCTTGGCCCTTCTTCAATTTAAGTCCCAGATTTACTGGAGGGCTTTCTCTATCACCCACACTATCATTGGGTTATGGTGGAAAAACTCATAATCCGGTGACCTTCGCGATTGTCGCTAGCATTCGGTCTATTTGCCTAATCCTTTCTGAGCTTAAGTTATGTTACAATTCTGTGGTTCTTATTTAAATATTCTAACAATTTGTTACCATATTTAATACAATAAAGTGAGTTATATCTTATTTTAATTACAAGTATTTTATGTAATTTAATTGCCATGTAATAAAATCGAAATAGAAAAAAAATTTCTATTTTTATTTGATACGAGATTTTACAAAGGTCTACTCTCTCTCTCAAAAAAAATTTTTCTTTACTCCTTGCCTGCACATTTTCTGGAGAAGACATGACTAATTTCACCCTTTTATGTTTTTCTTGGCCTCAAGTTGTATCGTGTTTGAACAAATTCTCTATTTTCATCATTAAACTTATTTCTCTTTGTTAAAGGCCTTGAAGCTAAATAAAGAGCCTTAAACTAATCATAAAGCTTGCAAAATCTGTTAATAAGTGTGCAGCATCTGTAGCAATAGCTAAACTCTGATCTAACAATTCTCCCACTGCTTCTCTTATCATAAAAAGAACACACAAGATACTGGCAAAATTAAGCCTCCGCCAGGTTTGTTTCAAATCCATTTTCTCTTTGCCTGTTCCACATTGGTTGGTTATAAGAATGTTTGAATCTTCTAGGTCTTTCATTCAAATTTATCTCGATTGTACTCTGCTTACTTTCCCCTAAAGGCTCTCCCGTTTCTTTCTGGCCATTTACCAGCTTGACGTTCGAGATATTGTAGGCCTCATTCAAGGCCTTCGAGTGACTATTCCCTTCAAATGATGAACTTAATGAAGGGCCAGTATGATCAATAAGACATTCTTCATTATTTCTGTCAGTCTGTTCAGTAAGTTTGTCCTTATTGTTACTCTTTTGTTCTCTCTCTCTCATCAAGAGTTCTCTCTACCCGATTCTTTAAAACATTGTTCCCCTTGCGCGAATGTTTGTTATCCATTAGGAAAATCTCATTTCTAGAAAATCACAAAGAGAATTTGTATTTCTCTAGAAAGTCAGTTCCTAAAATTATTTGTACACTTGGGCGAGATGTCCTAGGGAGGACCAACAACTCTTGCAAGACACACAAATTGAATTCTGGTAAATACAATCTAACCCTTACTTTCTTCGTCGCACATATCTCGGGTGTTGAAATACCTGATAGTTCGGTCTCTTCAGTTCAGTTATACCATTCCATACACGGGATTTTATTCTTTGAAAATAACTTCCAGTTATGACAGAGGCTTGGGAACCGGTATCTGATAAAACGTCACAGGGCATTCCTTGAACCTTTCCCCTTATGGTCATTTTAGACTTCCTTGGCTATTCTCGATTCTTGTTCTCTCTTTTCCATGGTCTGTTTGCATAACCATGAGGAGTATGCACAAGATTTGACTCATATTTAGTATTTCTGTTGGAGAGTCTCTTATTTCTAAAACAGTTGCGAGCTGTGCCCATATTTGTTACAAACAAAACATTTGGGAGGCTCCTTCCTGTTCTTTGCCTCATTATTCCCCCCTCTTTTTGAGGTGGAATTAATTCAGGGGTCTTTGCTGTTAGTTCCCCCAACTGCTTAATAACTGCTTCAAGTTGCTCCACCATAGGCTGTTGTAGCCTTTCTACTTCTTGTCTGATTATCGATCATAATTCTTCCATGTTATTAGGTCTTAATTCCTTCGGGATGGTTATCTCACTGTCAGCTATCTGTTTAATGTTGAAAGAATTTTCTTGTTCCTCCTCTTTTTCTTTACAACCTTTAATTGACTTTCCTTTTCCCATGCTTGATCACACTTACTTTCACAAGAGAAATCACTTGCCTTTTTAAATTACATTAATTTGGCTGTTGATATCGGGACGAATGTCTCCAAGCTTTTCCTCTCTCTCCTTCAGTTCTTCCTTGACTCATAATCTAAACTGGTGGAATACCACCCAGTCAAGGTGAAGTTTATCTTCCTTGGAGATGCTTAGACTGTTTGTAATGGTCAGTAGTCCGTTGTAAAAATCTGTTACACTTTCCTTCCTATCCTGAGCCCACCTCTGCAATTTCCAAAGATTAGGGCTCAAGCTTCTTACTTTGGAGAACTGGGAAATTAAGGTTTCATTAAACTTCGATTATTTCAAAGTGTCCCTAAGTATCGGGGATGAATACAGGAAGTTCTTGACCTTTCCAACCAGTTTGCTCCTAAGCAGAATTAAACGGTTGGAAGTCTGCCCACCTTCCAACCTTTCTTAGCTCCTCAACGAAACTAAAGAATGCCAAGACATCATCATTGTCATCACCAGAAAATTGTGGGATGACAAGTTGAGGGTTAATTGTACATAAACATTCTAAGCGTCCATTTTGGGATTATTCGATTGGTCAACACTTGTAACTTCACAATCCATTATTATTTAGCAAAAAAAAATTTCATAAGTTAAACTTGTAACTGCCTGACCAAAACTGTCTCAAATAAGCTGCTTCTAGCTGCCTGTCTATCTAACATTGCTCCCCCAAATAAATGGAAAAGATAAGCCTCGATTAAAGTATTTAATAAAGTAACTAGCAACCTGCTCCTGCCTCTCCACCAAACTTTCATAAATGAACCTATTCTTCACCTAAAAATCAAGAAACCTTTTGTGGTCCATAGATGAACTCTCTTCAGCTGCCTTACCATCAACTCCTGATATGTGGAGAGAACACTGGTCCAACAATCTTTCAACAAATAGTTTCCTGGTTGAAGATCCCTGTACTCTGCAGCCTGGTTTTAACCTTCCCAGGAACATTTGGACATCTATCAATAGAATCAGAACTAACCAGTGCAGATGTGGCTACCTACTACATAAATGGAGACTGTCAGACCATCCTTATTGTGACTGTTCCCTTTTGGCCCAGACGATCACTCATATTGTGAATGACTGCCAGAGGAGCCAATTTCATTGTGGTTGGCTCCAGGACATCCACGAGATGAAAAATGAGGCCCTGGATTGGCTTTCTGGTCTGGACATTCACCTGTAGCTGCTTTTGCCATAAGAATAAATAAATAAATAAATACACAAAATGTTTTATTCACGAGGGACATCCAGAAAGTAAGTTCCATTTTTAAATATTGTCATTGCAGCACTGTGATTGCAATGGTACACATGCATGCTGAGTTTGTTGATTCCTTAGCAAGGCATTGGTGCCATTTTCAGACATTCTCACAGTGCGTACGCCTCTTGGTGTGTGTTTATAATGTCTAAGAAAATCGAATTGCCCACCGCAACTTCTTGGGCCAAGACTCCACAATCAACATGAGCATGTACTGCCAAACCCTTAAGAAACAGGGTCGTGTGATCCAGAATAAACGACGTGGCATGCTTACCAGGGACGTTGTTTTGATTCATGATAATGCCTGCCCACGCATGACTGACGTAACACAACAACTTCTTGCCACCTTCATCTGGGAACAATTCCATCATTCCCCATATAATCCTGACCTCACACCAAGCAACTTTCACCTGTTCAAGCATCTGAAATCTCTCCTTGGTGGCCAGTGGTTTCAAGATGACGATGAGGTCAAAGAAGCAGTCAATACATGGTTTGCATCATGGGCAGCAACCCTCTACAATGAAGTGTCAACGATACCAAGCAATTTTAAACCTGGTTTTACTCCATTTTTCCCAAGTAAGCAAACAGACAAAATGTCAAGTTTGCGCCTGCAATTTATGCAAGACTAGCTGATCCCACAGGTAGTGCAAGACCAAGGCAACTTGTGGTAGAAGTGGAGCAAGCTCTGATCACTAATCTTAATATTTACCCTTAATGCCAAAACACATCTCCAAGAAGGGGATGTATGATGTTTTGTATTAAAGGCAAGGGGCCACTACCCAGACCGGTTTCGACCTTTATTGAGGTCTCATCAGTGGGGAGCCAGGCTAGAAATACCAAGATTTAGTAATGCAGAGCGTGTAAGTATTTTACCAAAACGAGTTACCATAAGGTGTTATAACCTTATTAAATAAAAATCTCAGGAGGAGATATAGATGTAGAAAGTATTTTTAACTTGGGTATAGTTGTGTCAAAGATACCACTACTTGCACTACCTGTGGGATCAGCTAGTCTTGCATAAATTGCAGGCGCAAACTTCACATTTTGTCTGTTTGCTTACTTGGGAAAAATGGAGTAAAACCAGGTTTAAAATTGCTTGGTATCTTTGACACAACTATACCCAAGTTAAAAATACTTTCTACCTCTACAATGAAGGTATACAACTCTTGGTGCCCCGTTATGATAAGTACCTGAACAATGGCGGAAATTATGTAGAAAAGTAGTGAAAGATGTCTACTTTAATTTCCAATAAAGTTTTTTTGTAAGATTATTGTTTCTTAATATTTTTGTTTCTCTGATAGCCCATTGGAACTTATTTTCTGGTTGTCCCTCGTATATTTTGCTTGGTTTTCTAAGAATTTTCTTTCATTCACTGATGATCAGTATATTCCTTTTACATAGTAGTATATACATAAATAATTTCCAATTATCATTGTAATTATTCATCCTTTTGCATATCCTACATTCATTCAATTCAAGGTCAGATAATATCGGAAAATCAACAAATAATTGATTTTCTTCAAAATTAGAATTAATTTTGAAGAAAATTGTTAATAGCTCTTAGTTAGTTACTCACATATGATGTCATTTTGACATTGTATGTGCATAACTGACTAAGAGCTACCAGCAGTAAGAAGTGGTAGGGTCACAGATTCCCTTTCCACAAAGGGTTTGTAGGATGATTACAAACATCTATGTCCCTGGTGGGATTCAAGAAGGCAAGAGAGCAGATACACTAACTACTCAGCTAGGTCTGTGTAATGCCAGCCTGGTTGACCAAGTCAAAGTGTATCATATAATGTAATAATGTAAATTTAATTATCTAGTACTACATACATCCCTTGAAGGTGGACACATAACAGAAAATGATTATGGTTTTCAGGGATGTTGACCAAGAAATATGAGGTCTATATTAAAGTTAATATATCTGAGACCATAACTTTTTCCATAAATTTGCTGTTTGCTTTTTATTTTCTCTGTAGTTTTCAGAATGTTTGTGAATGTAAAAAAAAAATTTTTTTCACTTGGTTAAAAAATATACATGCAGAGAAATTATATTTTTGTTAGTCCTTTACCCAGGTGTAAGTAAACAAAGTTTTGTATGTGAAGCATCTTAATTTTAATAATAAGGTGTTACACTTTTTCTACTTGTATGTGGGAAAAATATGACTTCTGCATTAATGCAACCTTGGTAGTTTTTTTGGGTCTGGCTTTAATTGATGAGACTTCAATGAAAGTTGAAACCGGTCTGGGTAGTGACTCTCTCTTAATGCTTTTGCAAAATAAATGTTTTTCATTATGGGATATTAAGGGAATTGATATGAAGTTACTACATGTGCAAAATTTGTTTGTTCACACTTTGATAAAGGATTAAACAAAAAATATAATTTCTTTGCAAGTATAATTTTAATAATTTTCAATGAGATACATACTTGTAAATGTTCACTCTATTCCTTTCAGTTGTGAAATATTTATAACTTTTTTTTTTCAGGCATATATTCAGATAACTTATGTGGAGCCATATTTTGATATGTATGAACTTCGAGAAAGAATCACATACTTCGATCAAAATTATAATATCAGTAAGTTCTTAGCATTTCTAAACTTGTAATCATTACCTAAGTGTGCCATACACATGCTATACACTTGATTAGAATTCTACTTGCTGTGAAGTATCTTCACAATTTAATTTAAGTAATAAGATAATACTCTTTTTTACTACTTGTATATGAGAAATATATGACTTCTTCATTATCTTAGTATTTTTGTGGGTCTGGATCCAACATAATTTGAATGAAACTTGATGCCTGCCATGCACTTGATTAGAATTCTACTTGTCAGTTAAAAATGACTGTAATGCATTCATTTTTATCCTTAAAAAAAAAAAAAATGTGTTACTTTAACCACTTTCCATATATTTATATATATATATATATATCCACATGGTAAGCCTAGTGGCTATTCGCTTCGCAACCATATGCCTGGGGAAAGAATGTCCTAGGTTCGATTCCCGTCGACAACATGAGGAGCTTAAGGATCTTTCTCAGTCATAATAGCCAAGTTAGCCAGTCTTGGGCATGGACAGCAGGGTTTTTTCCACCAGTTAATCTGGGGGTTTCATCTCACAACAGGCAAACCAGCCCCCGTGAATACACAGGCTACAGTCATAGGATATAGTACGGAAAGGAAGGCAACGGGAAACCACCTTGCTCATAATCATTTTCCCCTAGATGGTGGCATATATAGCTACCCCCCAGACAGCTGTAAGGCTAAATACTATCAATCAATCAATATAATATATATATATAGTTGGTTTCCTGTTTTCTAATGAAAAACCAGACTCAGACAGTAATTACCACTTCCATATTGGACTTAGCAAAAACATACAAGGATTGGGTACAAATAAAGATTGTAAAGCATGTTTTGAATCAGTGGTTTGGTTCAATTTACAGCCAGTACAATTAAGGCTGTGTGTTTCTTTTGTTAATTACATGAGTTCTTCAGCCAGTTTTTCTGTCTTCCTGGATGAAAAACTGGAACTTCCAGGAGGTGAACCTTATCACTTCCATGTTGAACCCACTAACTAACTCATCTTCAGTCACAAGCCCTTGTAAAGGTGTCTCATGTTCTGTATGGTAGTCAAAGCAAGGTCTTTACAATGGAAGTGAGTGTCAGTCTTGCTAGAGCCTGATAAACATGTTACAAAAACGCAATTTTGGATCACTAAGCTCTCACAGGTAATCACAATGTAGGATTTTACAACTGATAGTTATGTGCCTTTTGGATTTGTGTATACAGTATTTTAAGCCTTCAACATATCAGGAATAAACCCAAATCCCTTGTCATCTTTTCATTTACTATTTAGCATGATTTCTGTAAAAATAATAAATAATGGAAAGTGGTGTAATGGAGGAGTCAAACCCTAGACCAGTTAGTATTCAGGGTACTATTATCTGTGAGGGTCTGCATGGATATGTTGTGTTTCTAAGAGGGACCTCCCACGATGAGGCTTGATAGACTTTGTGTTTCCTAGGAAGGACTTCCTGTGATGAGTCTTTTGACTCCATGCAAGCCTGAATAATAATAATATGTTAAAGAATGCTTTTATTTCAGTGCTGTTAATTGCCTTTCATAATAATGTAACAAGAGCAGCTGATGAGAGAAAGGTATATACTGTTTTTTTTTCAAAGACACTTGAGAGGGTGACACATAATAAGTTGGTATTTAAGCAATGTATGAGTTTAGATATCATATTAGTCAATTGGATGGGAAATGGGACCTTTACTGTTTAACCTTATTAAGTCCTATTATCTTTGCCTTAACATGTTAGGCTTCCTTGGCTTATCATTTCCAAGAGATAATTTGGCCTTCCTATAAACATGATTAATGCAATAATAGTGCAGTAATCCTACCTGTATAGTCCATAGTTTGACAGTGGATATATTCTCTGGCATTTTGTGATCTCTGGATGGAATTGGCTAGCACAGCTTCAACTGAAAAGTTATTTTAAATATTCTTTGCACTGTAGATTGGAATTGAACCAAGGTCTTTCTGATGCAAGGATATCATCACTACTGACTCTGCCACAAAAGTATCTATTTATTTCTATTTTTGCAACACACAAGTGCAGTATGATTGTACTAATCTTGCTGTAGTAATTTATTCACTTTCTATAATAAAGTGACAGTTAGTAGGTCAAGGAAGTGAGCACACCATGATATGCTGAACTTTGCAAAATCATTATGATAGAATACTTAAGTAGGAATCTATATTTTTTTCTTTTCTAAATCACTTAGGGAATTGAAACAACGTAGATCCGAATATAAATTAAATAATACTTTAATAGATATTTCCGATATTTCAGCAATGTCACATTGTCATTTTCTAAAGGAACTTAGAAAGGCAGGTACACACAGGCACTAACAATACAGTAACTGAGAATGAAGATATGAAGCTATCGTTCTCCTAGAAGTCCTGATGGTACCCTCTGGCGGGCTAAGTAGGCGTTCTTGGCCGTTGGGATGAAGGTCTGCTGATGTATGCCTCCCAAATTTGGGGCAGTCGCATACAACCAAATTTGTTGAGGTTTGGAGAGTTTCTTAGGGCAGAGGCTGATTCCATAAATAATCTTTAGAATTTATATTTGCTCCGGTGTATTATTGTTGCTTTCTTCCACCGTATTCTGTGGCGAGTATCCAGAGCATGGTCTGCAAGACCAGAATGGCTATATTTGTAAAACCGGATGTAGTCCTTGTGTTCAGAAATTCTGATATTCGCTGTCTTGCCTGTTTGGCCAAAGTACGACAGTTTACAACTGCAAGGGACCTGGTATACACCAGGTAGGTCTAGGGGAAGTGGTTGGTCTTTGGTAGAGCGGATAAGGGATGCCAATTTTCTGTAAGGCCTGTAACAGGAGGTGAGGTCATGTTTTTTTAGAATTTTGGTAATTTTTTCTGAGGTGCCTTGGATGTAGGGAATGGTGATGGATTTAGAGTAATCTGTTTTTTGTGGAGGGGGGGAGGAGAGGGGCTGTGGTTTGTAGGTTTTAATATTTTTTGGATTTTGGGGGGGGGGGTAGCCATTGGCTGAGAAAGTGTTGAGGATGTGATTTAGTTCAGTGTTAAGGGCTATGTCGTTAGAACAGATTAGTTTAGCCCTGTTGTATAGTGTTTTTACCACTCCATATTGTTGTGGGGGGGGGGGATTGTTGGTGGATGTATCTGCCTGTATGGGTGGGTTTTCTGTAAACTGAGAAAACCAAAGTTCCATCAGGCTGGCGGGTGACTAGTGTGTCTAGGAAAGGGAGGCAGTTGTTTTCCTCTTTTTCCAGGGTGAACTTGATTCTGGTGTGTTGGTTGTTTAAGTGTGTAAGGAAGGAGAGGAGTGTTTCAGAGCCATGTGGCCAAATAGTGAACACATCATCAACGTAGCGAAGCCATATGGTTGGTTTTTGTGGGGCAGAGGCTAAGGCTTTTTCCTCAAAGGTCTCCATAAAGAAATTGGCCAAGGGTGGGGAGAGTGGTGAGCCCATGGCTGTCCCCTCTATTTGTTTGTAGAATTTTCCCTGCCAAACGAAATAGCCTGAGTTCATTGTGAACTGAAATAGGGCTGAGATATCGGGGGAAAATTTAGCTTGGATCAGCTCTAAAGTTTCCTTGAGTGGGACATTTGTGAATAAGGAGGAGACGTCGAAGCTGACCATTATGTCAGTATGTTGGAGTGTAAGGTTTTCTATGCTGGCTTTGAAGTGGGCTGAGTTTTTTATGTGTGATGGTGTGTTGTCAGTTTAGTGTGTGAGCTCTTTGGCCAGATGTTTAGCTAATTTGTATGTGGGGGAATCAATGCCATCCACTATGGGATGTAATGGCACATTTTCTTTATGTATTTTGGGGAGTCCGTAAATACGGGGGGGTATAGAGTTAAACGGTTTTAATCTGTTGGTAACTTCTACAGGCCAAGAAGTGACTTTCTTTAGGAGGCTGTGAAGGCAGGAATCTATAAACTGGAACAAATAGGAATGGTTATGAATCTTGTGATAGGGATGTGAGGATTGCTGCAAGACCTATCTGTTACACTAAAGAGTACTTTATTTTCATCATCAGCAAATTCTTTTTATCCTCTAGGGGTGTACAGGATATACTTTATTTATTTTCATCATCATCAAATTCCCTATATCCTCTAGGGGGTGTACAGGATATTATCATAGTACTAAATTACATTAGTAACTTACGATCAACAATTTTTCTCCAAATTAATCAGTTACCTGTCAAGATTCCAATATTATCAGATCTTATATTTTCGCCTTTTAAGTCTCTTTTTACTGTTTTAAGACATCTTGGTGTTCCTCAGGATGCTTTCCCTGCCAACCTAGCAAACACTTGTTTTGCTAATCTTTCCTCTCCCATTCTGTTTAAATGACCATACCACCTGAGATTAGCTCTACTGACACATTCCTGAATGATCACAATGTCAAGTTCTGTCCTATATCCTCATTTTTAATCTAATATTGCCATTGACACCATCTGTTCACTCCACTAGTCTTTCTCTGAACTCTCATATCTGTGGTCTCCAGTCTTTGATTAAGAGTTTTATTTCTAACCCAGGTCTCACATCCATCTGTTAAAATTGGTTTGAACACTGACTTGTATACAGCTCATTTAGTGTTGTGACTAATTTCTCTCTTATTCCATATAAATTTATTCAGTTGGCTTCCTACAATACCAGATTTACTAATTCTATTATCTATTTCCATATTTAATTTGCCATCTTCACTAAAAGTTCTGCCTAAATTAGTTGAAATGCTCAATTTGTTTGTTCAATAGGTGTCCATTCAGGATACACTTTCAATGTTTCTGCATATTTGCATTCTTTGTCTACTTGTAGCTTATTTTCATACCAAATTTATTACAACAGTTATTCAGTTTAGTCAAAGAATCTTGCAGATATGTACTGTGTTTATTCAGAAGTGTAACATCATCCGCATAAAATAAAGAGCTTAGATTAACATGACCAATTTTAATAAGAGATTTAATACCACTTTCATTCATAATATAATCCAAATAGATAATGAATAATAGTGAAGATAATGTGCACACTTGTCACACATCTGATTTAACCATCTGATCAAACTACCTTCCTTCAATTCTAACTGCTGATTTAAAAATAAATCAGCAATGCATAGTCTTAAATAGAGACTATGCATTGCCCAATACAATGTTCCATTTACACCATATAATTACAGTGTTTTGAAGAGCTTTCTGGTTAGTACCTTGACATATGCCTTTTTCAGATCTATAAAACTTGAATACAAATCTTTGTTATATTCCCAAGATTACTCACCTATTTCTTGACATATGCCTTTTCCAGATCTATGAAACTTGAATACAAATCTTTGTTATATTCCCAAGATTGCTCACCTATTTTTCATAAAGTGAAAATCCTGAAAACCTCTATTTGGCCAAAATCCAGCTTGTTCTTCACCAAGTTTCCCTTCCACAATTTTCTTAGCCATTTTTATAGATGAGTGCTATGAGAGCTCTACTCCAATCTTTCAGAATTCATCCCTCTGACCACCTTCTGAATTATGCAGTATAACCAATGTAAAACTTTTATAATGCCACTTGAGCATTTCTGGTCAAATATCATCTACTTTCTACACTTCAGGTTTTTGATGGCTTTTTCTACTTCATGTACGGATATATATTCTTGACTACATTCCTGTTAGGAGTTTTTATTTCCATGCTAACACTGCCTGCTTCACATAGCAATCTTTCAAAGTAATTACTCCAGACATGTAGGATATCTTTATCTTCAGTTGACATCTCTATCATCTCTGATTCCTTTTACAGTACTCTTTCCTCCATTTGTGAGATTTTTCAATAGCCTCCAGAATATTTTGCCACCTTTTTAATATTCATTTCCTATGTTCTTACCATAGTCTTCCCATGACTTTTGTTTAGCTAGTTTTACACATTGCTTTGCTTTCTTATATTTGTCTCTGTATTCTCTAAGAGTCCAAGCTAACTAACTTACTTGCTAGGAACTTTCAATATGCTTTCTTCTTTTCCTTCCTCCCTCTTTAATATCCTGGATCCACCATGAAGTTCTGATTTTTCTCTCCTGGCAGATGGCCTCACCACATATCTCTCTGACTGAATCAATCAATGTTTTCTTCAGGATTTGCTACTGAATCTCCAAGGTTCTTGATTTCAAATTCTTTCATTTTTTTTTCTTGAATGATGTTTATATATTTCAGTCTGCAGTTCACTTCTGAAAGCTACTCAACTTTGATTTGTTTTAAAACTTTCTTATACACTCTTCCCTGATTGTTATTGCCTGAATATAATATTTTGTATATGTGTGTGTGTGTGTAGAAAGATCTTACCTGTTTTTTGTATTCTTGTTTCACTCACACTTGTTATGTCAATCTTGTACTTATCTAATTCTTCTGCTAGTTTCATTTCTTTTCCATTGATTCTTCTTACATCAATAATAACAATCATGATGTTAAAGAGAAACTAAAAAGAGTTTTCCCTTCTCTCACCCTAGTACAGTTGGCCCTGATGGCATCCATCACTATACAACAGAATATTTACAGAGGAACAGTTTCCAGACTCTTAGCATAAGTTAATTGTCATTGCTATCCCAAAGCCAGGCTAAGATCCAGTTCAGGCCAACAGTTATTGTCCCTTTGCTCTAACCAGCTGTTTTTATAAGGAAACGATAGCAAATGCAAGGCTTGTCTGGTACTTAGAAAGCAAAAAAAAAAACCTTTCTAACAGACAATGTGGCTTTTGTAGACACTGATCAACTTTGGACCGTTTGGTCTGTTTAGAAACATATATAAGAGACACTGTCCTGAAATGGAAACATGTGGTTTCAGTGAAGGAAAAGAAGAGAGCATGTCAAAAGTTCCTGACAAGTAAGTAAGCTTGTGCTCTTAGAGAAAATAGAAAAAAAGAAAAATGTAAAAAGCAAAGCACTGTGTAAAACTAGCTAAAGAAAAGTCATTGGAAGACTATGGTCAGAACACAGAAAATGAATATCAGGAAGGCAGCAAAATATTCTGAAGGCTATTGAAAAAGCTTGGAAATGGAGGAAAGAGTAGTGTAAAAGCAATCAGAGATGATAAAGACGATATGAAAACTTAAGATAAAGATATTCTAGACATCTGGAGTAATTACTTTGAAAAACTGCTAAATTAAATGACAGGAATACATATACATACTTGAAGTAGAAAAAGTCATCAAAAACCTAAAATGTAGAAAGACTGCTAAAATAGATAAAATTTGACCGTGAAATGTTCAAATATGGAGATATAAAAGTTTTACAGTGGTTTCATTGCATAATGTGATTGGATTGCATTGAAGATAATTGGAGTAGAGCGCTCATAGTACCCATTACTTTAAAAAGGAAATAAAAGTGAATGCGAGAATCATAGATGTATTTTCCTACTGAGTGTTCTGGTAAGATTTATATAAAAATGGCTAAGAAAAATTGTGGAAGGGAAGTTTGGTGAAGGTGGATTCAGGCCAAATAGAGGTTTTCAGGGATTAGATTTTTACTTTAAGACAAATAGTTGAGAAATTTTGGTAATATAAGAAAGATTTATATATAAATTTTGTTGATCTGGAAAAGGTATGATAAGGTGCCAAGATAGATGAGAGCTCTTCAGAATGCTATAGTTATATGGTGTAAATGGGACATTATATCAAGAAATACATAGTCTCCATTTAAGCTACAGTCAGCAGTTTGACTTGTACAGGAAGATTGTTTGAGGTAAAATCAGTTGTGTGAAAGGGTGCATATAATCTCCACTGTTATTCATTATGTATAGCAGGCGTGGCCAACTTCATTCTATATGAGGGCCAATATATGATGAGTGGTAGCGTCACAGGCTGCACACTTTTAGACAGAACTTAAATAAAAATAACCTCTGCATTTTTTCAAGGCAATAGTTATGTATTGAATTACTATATTTGTTAAATTATTTTACTACTGGGAGAACAATATAAAATACTTGAAACTGATCACTGTAACCAGAGCAGAGCAAGTGACTTTCAATCATACTCTGGAGCGCATAGAAATCTACCACTCCCACTACTACAACTTGCTTAGAGAAGCAGTAGATTTTATAAATTGAGTAATCTTTTTAAAGCAATTTTGATTCCGTGTTTAGAATATAAATTGTTTCCCTCATCAGAAATAATGAATATAACTAGTATATCAATCACAAAATCTGCGGTCGAAATTAATAGCTAAATTGATAATACATGTAATATAATATAGTTTTTTATCCTGTCGCAGGCCGCACAAAATCAAGTTATGGGCCTGCTGTTAGCCACCTGTGATGTATAGGATCACATTACAAAGGAAAGTAGTATTAAATTTGATATCAAAATTGATGTTGTTAATCTTAGCTCTTTACATTATGCAGATGATGTTATACTTCTTAATAAATACGGTACTAGTTTGCAGGATTCCCTAAGTACATTGAATAATTATTGTAAAGAATTTGCTATGAAATCAGCAAAAAAAAAAAAAGACAAAGATAATGATAATGATAATAGGTAGAAACATTGAAAACATCAGCTTATCCTGAATGGTGAACCTATAAACAAATAAAACATTTCAGCTATTTAGGCCCAGTTTTTAGTGAAGATAGTAAATTAAATATGGAAATAGACAACAGATTTAGTAAAGCTGGTATGGTAAGAAGTCAGCTGAATAAATTTAGGTGGAATAAGAAAGAAATTAGTCAAACTATATTAGCCGTACAATTATACAAGACAGTGTTCAAACTAGTTTTATTTTAAGGATCTGAGAGCTGCATTAGAAATAAAACACTTCATCAGAGACTTGACACCTCTGATATGAGAGTTCTAAGAAAGACTAGTGGAGTGAACAGATGGCGTCAATGGCAATATTAGATTAAAAATGAGGATATAGGACAGAAGTTGACATTGTGATCATTCAGGAATGTGTTAGTAGAGCTAATCTCAGGTGGTATGGTCACTTAAACAGAATGGGAGAGGAAAGATTAGCAAAACAAGTGTTTGTTAGGTTGCAGGGAAAAGCATCTAGAGGAACACAAAGATGTAGATGACTTGAAACAGTAAAAAAGTGCTTTAAAAGACAAAACTATAAGATCTGATGATACTGGAATCTTGACAGATAACAGATTAATTTGGAGGAAAATTGTTGCTTGGAAGTTAGTAATAGTGTAAATTTTTCATATAGTACTCTCATAATTATCCTGTACACCTCCCGAGGGTACATATCAGTAATTTGATGATGGTGGTGGTTGTGTGAGCACTTCAGACAAGAGAGAAATGACATTTTTACTTATCTGGCCAAGCCCTATACATTCAGGCATATGTTATCAGACTCGCACAAATTATATGCCATTTTTAAATATTTACAAAATATGAATTTATTGAAAGACTGATTATAAATTTGTTTATATGTAGATACTGCATTGTAGATACTAAGCCTTGTATATACATTTTATTTACTCATAGAGAAAGTTATAACTTCATATAGTTTTCTACATGTATTGAATGGAGAGTGTGCTGTCATTGGCAAATGTATGTAAGCTTCTAGGTAGTGAAGAAGTTGACCGTTGAAAGAGGATAGGTGAGAGAACAGAGCCCTGAGGTACTCCTGCATTGGTGACAAAACTCGAAGTGAGGATGCCATCCACCATGACACAATGAATGACCACAGAAGAGATAACTGGCTATCCAGTTGCGGAGGGTGGCAGGTAGACCAAAGGAAAACTGTTTGCAAAGCAGACCTTGATGCCAAACACAATTGAAAGCCTTGGAAATGTCCAGGGCAACAGTATCTTTCCATGGTATGTGTCCATTGGTGAGTGATGTAGGCTAAGATATCAACCATGAATATGGATTGATGGTATTCATACTGGTGGTCACTGATTAACTTGAGCTTCTAGGTAGTGAAGACGTTGATCTATGTTAGAGAAAGGTTAGAGAAAATTAGTGATGCTAACAGGTTAGTTTTTTCTTAGGGTTCTGTAACAGTGGTGCTGTCTGGATGGGAGAGAGAGAGGTGGGAGCACAGATGAGCAGAATATCTCATCTTTTGTGAGGGACTAGAATGCACGACTACCATTTGGACAAGAGATGAGTTTTCTGCTAGGGGCTTTTATGAAGTTGGATTTGGATTTGCTGATAGTTGATTTATATTTATTGCATGTTTCCACATAGACTTGAATCTTGGGTTCTTGATGCAAGCCACCACCTGTGGTAAACTGAGTTTTTTCCTTCAACTGCTTTCCTACATCTTATGTTGAAGCAGGGCTTAGAAAGAATGCCATTATGCCACTGCGGATGATTTCTGTGACTCATTCAGCACAGCATCTGGGTCAGAAGAGCAGAATCAGTATTCATGCCATGGGAAAGAAGAATTAGTTCCAGAGATCATCCCACCTTGTATCTTTGTAGGACCAGAGGTGATGTGGTTAGATTGTGGTCTGAGTTGCTGAGAGGAGAGGTAACTTCTACAATGTGTCTAGAAGGAGAAGTAATTAAAAAGAGTTCAAAGGTATTGGGAGAGTGGAGGGGATTATATAGAATTTGAGTAGGTAGCTGCATGATTTACATTACATCTTTGTTTGTAGCAAAAACTCTGCATCACGTCCAGCTTGATTGGTAGTGTTGGAGAAGGGGAACCAATTGGAGTTGAACATTTGCATCACTTATGACAATGACTTTGCTGTTTGGTTATCTGGATTGTAGATAGTCAAGTTTCATGTAGAGGAAGGTGAAGAGGTCTTTCTGGTTTTCAGAGTTTGGAGACTGGAAATGCAGCAGATAAATGTTACTAAATGGGGCAAGGAAGCATTCAACTAGAGTAGGTCAAAAAGTAGGGGATTCTAAATTTGGCACTCTCTGGCAGGCATCATTAGAACATACAAAGACGTAGGTTCCATATGGCGAAATGAATCATGAAGAGTATAATTTGGACATTGAAGGTGAACTGTGGTTGATGTAGCTGTAATTTCAGTTTCTGTTAAGAGAAGGAGGTCTGGTTTGGAAGTCTAAGTGTAATGAATGTCATTTATGTTGGAATTTATTCTGTAGGATGCTTGTGAAATGGATGTGAAAAAAAATTTTTTTTTTTTTGGTGTGGATCTTGGTAAGTTTGGAATATTGTGTTTGATGTGCATTGTTTGGATGAACTGGTATTTTAGGTAAAGAGATTTATTACATTCACAGTGTTCCATCATTGTTTCATGTTTCATTTATGGTTTGTTATTGAATAGAAGGATAAAATAGGAACATGCAGTGGGGGGGGGAGATAGACTTGTGAACACAACAACGTCTCTTTGCCATTCCGTGGCCTCAACAATGCCTCCCCTATACCACTACTCAGGCTCCCCTCACCAGGCACAACCTGGCAGAGTATGTGGCAGTGGGATTATGTGCCAGTTGACCAGGAAGCTTCCTGACTTGTTACTGACTGGTTTTGGGCCCATTTACTATCTGACAGCCAGCCTGTTTTATCCCCATTTTAAGTGCTGTACCTTCAGAATGGAGGAGGTTCTGTGTCTCTAAGTATGTTAGTCATTCCTTGAAGAGGGTATCACTTTGGAGGAGGGGGGGGTGGCAAGGCTATATGAGCTGCTTAAAGTCCACAAAGTGAGGCACCATTGTGGATGCCATAAATTGTCTGCACCTATAAAACCTGGCTAAACACTTGGCACCCTAAGTCAACATGTACTTCAGCAAGACATTATCTTGCATGTTAAAAAAATGCCACACACTTTAAATCGACTATACAGACTCTTCAATTGGGGGAAAATGATTACATGTTGAACTTCGATGTGTCATTCCTCTCTGTAAATGTTCCAGTAGATGATACCCTGGTTTTCCTTTCCAAAATGTATCCTCCTAATTTTTATAAATTCTTTAAGCACTATCTTAAATCAGGGTATTTTAGTTGGAACAACCAGCTCTTTAAACAAATTGAAGTTGTAGCAGTTGGCTCCCCATTTTCACTTCCCCCATTGATAACTTATGCATGGAATAGTTGAATCTTTGAAACTTAATTTGGCCCGCTACTCAAGCCCAAAGTATGGTTAGATGATGTCTTTGCCATTTGGCCACATTTTCTCACTAATATCCATCCCAAATTAGTTTTACTGTGGAAGAAAAAACAAAAAGGCTCTATCCTTCTCAGATACTTTAGTCACAATGCAAGTGGATGGGTCGCTCATACCTTCAGTCTACCATAAGTCCACACACATTTAGGCAGATGCCTACATGCCACTTCAGATCATCATCCTGCCCAGAAACTTGGAATTTTCAAAGGCAAATTTCGTCCTCAGGACTAGCACTGCACCTTGAACAACAGGCTCCTGTTCATATCACTGTATCAAAATAAATACATAAGGAAAAACCCCTGACAAGCTCCTTAAAAAGAAAAAAAACAATCCCTCACCCCAACCAGACTGTACATAAACTATGTCTTTACCCTACATCAAATGAATAAATTGGGCAGCCCCAAAACAACACAGAACAGTGTACAAACCTCTAAAGTTTCCACCTTTCTGAGACAAAGCTAGATACCTTTCTCATTCCCAGGAATCTACAGCATCACCCTGCCAGTGTGATGCTGTAGATTCCTGGGCATTTCAGAGAAACAAGATGGGACCACCTTGGTCAGCAAAACAAAAAAATACATCTAGTATGGACACCCAGTAAAGCAACCAGTGGAAGAAAGCAGTCTATTTCACAAATCCTAGTTTAAATCAGACAGTTCCTGGAAGCAGCACAAGTTCTACAGAAGTGGGTTAACTACAACTGAGTTGATAGTGTGGTCTTTCATAGATTATGGTGCACTGTCATATCTACGCATTAGCATTAATAACAGAAATTGCCACAAAGAGTGCCACACTCACCTTCATATTTTTATTATTATATTTGGACTCCCTGATACCTCCAGGGAGTCCAAAGACTCATCAAAGAAGGGTACCCACACCACAACTTAGTCCATCACTATCAACTGCAACTACTTTCATCATCACACACACACCAGTGCCATCTACTGCCAACCACCACTACTAGTATTTTCAAGAAGATCACAAACATCCATGACCATGGTGGGATTCAAACCTGCAGCCTTTTGGCTGGAGAGATACACTAACCATTCAGTCAACCAAGCCAGCAACAGCATGTGCGTGACTGTCCTTTTTCTCCAGGTCATTTCATTCTTTGTCTTCATTTACTGTGCATTTTTAAAGTGCCTCTGATTTGCTAGCCTTGAACTAGAAAAACATTGGCTTGTAAATAATTCATTTTGGTCAGTAAATTATTTGTTTGTTTTTCAGTTTCTGCATGGTTTTTTTTCCAGAAACTTCAACATGAATCACAAGCATGTGTGAATAACAGTTAGTATGCACTGCTCATGATAAGTCTTGGACTCCATGGAAAAACCTTGATAATGATAAATTTGAACATTCTATTGCGCAACACTCAATGTGGGAAGTTTTGACGTGTAGGCATATACTTCCCACATTGAACTATGGAAATGCCTAGATAAAGTTACTTTGTACCTTGTGTAAAACTGGCTTGAAAGTACCTTGTGCTTGTAAACTGGCTTACTTTGGACAGACAGGTAGATCAGCAACAATCCGGTTAGAAGAACACAAGTCATACATCTGCAATCATGATTATAGTCAATCTGGCCTTGCAGACCATGTTTTGAATACAACCCACAGGATCTCCTGGAAAAAAACCACCATGCTTCACCATAGTAAATTCAAAAAAGAAAGACTTTTCTTTGAATCTGCATCTGCACTCAGGAATCAACCGAATTTAAACAAATACGGTTGATTCCTGAAACATTAAACTTCCCAAAATTTGGGAAACGTTAATTATCACAGATCCCTCTTTACATCCTAAGCCACCTGCAAATGCCCATAGGGGGTGCACCACCTAGATAGGACTTTAGTTTCACTCACTATTGTATTATATTTGTGTGTGTGTGTTGATACAAAAGGTTTTGTTAGATCCTAAATGAAGGAATCTTGGAAAGAAATCATTCATTTGGAATCTAACATATAAAACTTGCTGACAAAATGAAATACCTGCACATCAGTTGTAATTAAAAGTGAAACTTCTTCACTTTATGTAAAATTTGTATTCTTTATTTCAAGTGCCTTATATTTAAGCTGATGTGATTATATTAAGATTTCATTTTTAGTATGTCTAAAAAGAGAGATGATCTGATTTAAATTTTGTTGCTAAGTAATAATTCCTAGAAGGCATAAAGCTACACGTGTACAGCGTAACGTTAGCAGCTATAGCTTACTTGGAAAATTACATTGCCATATTTTCTGTGAATCCAAGTATAACAGCATCGTAAAAGCGAAGGATGAACACAAATGGGTGAAAAGATAACGGCCGTGTGCAAAAAGGGAACTGAGAAAAGAGGGCGCTCTATAGAAGAATATAAGGGGTTGTGCCTGTATCGGAAGGGTCTCTCTCTCTCTCTGGTCGTAACATTTTCCTGTTTTGGTGGTTCGGACGTTAGCGGGCAGTTTTGCATAAGGGGGGGGGTCTGTGATAAGATGTCGGACTGCGTTCTTAAAATGAAGTAGAATTCTATGCAAAGCTGAACGTAAAAATTCCAGTCCTAGCAGAATCAAGCCATCGCTGAAAAGTCTCATCGAATTGTTCCTGAAAAGCGAAAATCAGAGTCCGTTTTTCTGCAGAAGGAATGAAGATAGCGTAACCCCTACATTGCCGTATGGACAGCCAAATAGATGAGAAGTATCCAGACATACACGTGGTGCAGAACGACGCAGAAAAGCTCGGTAAGGTGCAATTACTCTAATTTTGTGTGAAAGTTCATTAGAAGAGAGAAGATTGTGTACGAATGTGAAATTAAGAACTGTACTCTACAGAACTCTGTGGACAGTCTCTATTTAGAAAGTTAACCTCTTTTGAGAGTAAGAAGAATTGTTTGGAAGAGATCTTTTGTAATTTTGTATGTGATAGGATTAACTTGATGTGATAAGACTAGTACTGTTCAGGAACATAAAAATATGGTATGTGCACGCAGGCACTAACAAAAGCAAATGAGGAAGAAGGCAAGAAACTAATATTGTTCCTAAAGTCCTAATGGTGCCTTCCAGCAGGCTAATTTTGTTGTCTTGGCCGTTGGGCTGAAGTTCTCATAATGTAAGTCTCCCAAATTTGGGGTAGTTTCATGCACCCAAATTTGTTGAGGTTTGGAACGTTTTTTAGAGCTGCTGATGATATTCCTTGAATAATCTTTCGTACTTAAAGTTGCTGTGGTGTATTATTTTAGTTTTCTTCCAACGAATTCTATGGTGGGTATCTAAGACATGGTCTGCCAGCCCAGAGTGGCTGTACTGGTGAAACCGGATGTAGTCTTTGTGTTCTGAAATCCTGATATTTGTTGTCCTGCCTGTTTAGCCAAAGTAGGACAATTAATAGTAGGATAATAGAAAACCTCTCACTCCAACACACTGACATAATGGTCAGTTTTGATGTCTCCTCCCTATTCACTAATGTCCCACTCAAAGAATCCGATATCTCAGCCCTATTTCAGTTCACAATGAACTCAGGCTATTTCGTATGGCAAGGAAAATTCTACAAACAAATAGAGGGGACATCCATGGGTTCACCATTTTCCCCACCCTTGTCCAATTTCTTTATGGAGACCTTTGAAGAGAAAGCCTTAAACTCTGCCCCACAAAAACCCACTATTTGGCTTCGATACGTGGATGATGTGTTCGCTATTTGGCCACATGGCTCAGATACACTCCCCTCCTTCCTAACACACTTAAACAACCAACATCCCAGAGTCCACCTTAGAAAAAGAGGAAAACAACACCCTCCCCTTCCTAGACACTTTAATCACTCGCCAGCTTGATGGATGTTTGGTTTTCTCTCTTTACAGAAACCCACCCATACTGGCAGATACATTGACCAGCAATCCCCCCCCCCCCCTCACAACAATATGGGGTTATAAAAACACTATATAACAGGGCAAAATTAATCTGCTCAGATGACAAGGCAGTAACCACTGAACTAAACCACATCCACAACACTTTCTTAGCCAATGACCATAACCCCCAAAAATCCAAAAAATACTAAAACCAGTAAACCACAATCCCCTCCACAATAAAGACTACACCAAATCTATCACCATCCCCTACATCCAGGGGACCTCTGAGAAAATAACCAATATCCTCAAAAAATATGACCTTACTTCTTGTTACAGACCATATAAAAAGTTGGCATCCCTTATCCACTCTACCAAAGACCAACCACTTCCCCTAGACCTACCTGGTGTATTCCAGGTCCCTTGCAGCTGCAAATTGTCCTACTTTGGCCAAACAGGCAGGACAGCAAATATCAGGATTTCAGAACACAAAGACTACATCCGGTTTCACCAGTACAGCCACTCTGGGCTGGCAGACCATGCCTTAGATACCCACCATAGAATTCGTTGGAAGAAATCAAAAATAATACACCGCAGCAAGTTTAAATACGAAAGATTATTCAAGGAATCATCAGCAGCTCTAAAAAACGTTCCAAACCTCAACAGATTTGGGTGCATGAAACTACCCCAAATTTGGGAGACTTACATTATGAGAACTTCAGCTCAACGGCCAAGACAACAAAATTAGCCTGCCAGAGGGCACCATTAGGACTTTAGGAACAATATTAGTTTCTTGCCTTCTTCCTCATTTGCTTTTGTTAGTGCCTGCATGCACATATTTTATGTTCCTGAAGATGGCAACGTGACGTTGCCGAAATATAGAAGTTATTCATTAAAGTTGCCTTTAATTAATATCTTTCGTATGCATTATTAATTCCGTAAGCTAATTACCAGTTATACATAAACAGAAATACAACATCTATTTTTGTGCTGTCGAACGTTCTGGCTCTTCTGAAATTCTTGATTTTTTTAGTGATGAAGTTGTTGGTAGCAAGAGATTGCATCCAAAATGTCTCGTCTTGCTTTTGTACTTCTTTCAAAATCTGGATCTTTCATTAAAAATTGATCAATGATTTCGGTTATCATCACCAAACTTTTACTGATGAAATCTGTAGCAAGTTCTTTGTTTTCAGAATCACTATTTTCGGGAGGATAATTTCCTCTTTCAGTTATGGCTCTTAAAGTTGATGGAAAGGCTGAAGCAGCTTCAGTATCTACACTCGCCGCTTCTTCGGTGATTCGAATGTTGTAGAGGTTGCTTCTTTTTTTAAACTGAAAATTTTTAAATCTATCAAACCAGCCTCTGCTAGCTGCAAAGTTTTCGCTGGTATCCTCTCATTGTTTTGAATGTGATTAAAACCATTTCTTGCCTTTTCGATGATTATTGCCTGACTTAATGACATGTTGCATTCGGTTTCATCATCAATCCAAATGGAAAGATATTTCTCCATTTCCTCTAAAACATTACTTCTGGATCGGGTTACCTTTGTTGTAGAAAATGTCGTGGTTGTAGTTGCTGAACACTTAATTTTATCCTTGTTTTTTAAAATCATTCGTATAGTAGAAGTAGACATATTTAAAGTGGCTCCAATGTCAACTGGACATTCACCTTTTTCTAATTGCCTTAGCACCTGCATTTTAATGTCAAGCAAAATGCTTTTTCATATCAATTTTGTTTTATCATCTTTACACCATTCATTTTGAATAATTTAAAAAATGATAGTAATAATTATCTTTAATGAACAAATAGAATTTTTGTTGATTTCCTTAGCGAATAATATCGATGATTACAGCACATAAATAGCGTTTTACGCAGCACTCCAAATCATATTGATAACGTGGACACTGTTTCATTTCACTGCCAATGAACAACTACATGATGTACAGTGGGACAAACATAGATTTAGGGTTTAGGGGAATTTCAGTGCTACGACGAATTGTCACCTTTCGCTGATTGGTTCAGGTTCAGGAATAATCGTAATATATAAAAATCAAAGGAAATACAGCAATAACTTGAATCAGTGTAAATTTAGCACTTTTTTAGGCTTTGAGTAGAACTACGTTATATTGAATCAGCATTAAACAGGGTCTTACTGTCTCTCTCTCTCTCTCTCTGTGTGTGTGTGTGTGTGTGTGTGTGTGTGTGTGTGTGTGTGTGTGTGTGTGTGTGTGTGTGTGTGTGTGTGTACATACATACATACACACTTATTTTTTTTTTTTTTTAATTTTTTCTTAGAGCGTTTTGTGTATGCCACCCCATTTACTCCAGATGGCCGAGCTCACGGAGACCTTCATGAGCAGTATAAGAGAAAAACAATTGTGACTACATTAAATACATTTCCATATGTTAAAACAAGGATACAAGTGATTGAAAGAAAACAGGTAATTAACAAAAAAAAAAAAAAAAATGTTTTGTATATTTTGATGTTTTTAAATTTGTCAACCTTGCTGTTATCATTGTTTCTTTATGCACTATTACTTTTCACCAGTTTTATGAGTTTGGAGTTTATTATGCATAATATAGCACTGATACCAAATATTTTTTCTGTTCAATGATCTGTGTATTTGGATCAGTATTGTCAAATCCTGTATTTAATTCACATGCCATTGATAGCAGATAAAGTAGATCAGTATTTTTCAGACAACTGGTGTTATATTACTTCTGGTATAACTGAAGTAAAAAACTATCTTATTATTATTTAAAGAGACATATGAGCAAACTTTTTTTTAGCAATGAGAATGGTGTTATTCAAATTGCAGATAACAACCCCTCACCAACTTTTATACATCTCAATCGCATCTGCTCTCATCATTCTAATAGAGAGCAGAAGCTGACTTGAAATTACTTTCAGTTCTCTGTTAAGACAAGGATTTTTTTTTTTCCCCTGAAGATATATTTTTTTCTTCTAGTAAAATACACAAACCATAGTGAGAATAAAAGTTGATAGAAAAAATGCATGCCCTTCTAAATCACTAATAGCTGTATATTGAAGGTTATACATTTTTCAAAGACCTTTGGTAGTTTTTCAGAGGACAAGCTGGCAACTAAATCGAAAAATATGGGATTGAATAAGAGATTAATGAGTTGGATAGCTGATTGGCTGTCTGATAGGTATCAGCAGGTTGTATATGGGGGGGGACTGGTATCCCAAAAGAGAAAATCACTAGGGTAGAGCCACATGGGTCATTTTTGGGAACCCATCTATGTACAAGAGATTGGTTAATCTTATGGTATGCTAGTAATGTAGACGGGCTGTTTTGTGGACATTACTGTGTAGGTTGTATTTTAATATTATTGGGACAGGCTTAACTGGAAATAAGCAGGAAGATCTCAGTAGACTGTGTGAGTGGGCAAGCAAGTGGAGCTAGCAGTTTAATGTTGCAAAGTGTAAGGTCTTGAAATTAGGCAGGATTGGGATGCAGAGAATTCAGGAGTGGATGGATAAGAATATGATAGTGTATGAGGGGCAGCATGACTTTGTAAAAGTTCAGTCATACCTTAATAATTTACTAACTTTTTATAATAAATTTTATGTGGTTACCACCCATGGAAGGTTATTACTTAACCACCTTACCAGCCATTATGGATCAAATACGCATCCTCGTATGCTTCGTATCCATCTTATATTTCACTGTAATATCGATGGTATTATAATTTTAATATGCACTTCACATCCATGATAAAGACTGAGATTTTTTTTGTTCCATTTTTAATCAATTTTTATATATATATTTTTTGTAATTTTTTATTTATTTTTACATAGTCCATACACCCTGCTCTGGAGACCAAATATTGAGTTTTTTCAGCCACTTCAGGCCTTCAATAAGTAGAGCAGTGGTCTCACATGAGGTGATGAAATTCATCTTCCACCTAAAGACAATCACAAACATCCATGTCCAAGGTGGGATTCAAACCCGCAACCTTTTGGTTGGAGAGTGGTTATGCTTACCACTCAGTCAACCAGACTGACATAAATGATATTGGAAAAAATTTGAAGGGAAATATTCATTGTTCACTGATATTGAACAAGGTAATTGTTAATCAAAGTGATGTAAAGACCTAACGGGATGATTTAAATAAGCTGAAAGCATTTGCAAAAGATTATGGGTATCAGTCTAATATTGATGGAACCGTACTCCAGGAAATTGATAAAGATTACATCAGCAGCTGTCACAGCAGTAACTTCACACAGATCATATATCCTTGCAAAGTGGTCCTTCAGTAACTCAAACATTTTGTCTGCTTATTATTACACAGAAATCTCCATATAGTTCAGAGATTCAATGTGAGAGGCCCACATCAACAACACAATAAGCAAAAGATCATTGAACCATGTCTTAAACCCATTCCCAGTCTCTACATTCAGGGGTGGTAATAGATAAAGAGTTGAAGTTTAGAGGGCATGTTGCTAAGGTTGCCAAAGTAGCTTTTAGCTTTATTTGGTTAGTGAGGAGCACACTGACAAGCAGAGATGAGGTAGTTATCATTCCTTTCATAAGTTCTTGATATGTCCACATCTGAATTACTGTAGTCAGGTCTGATCACTTGGGTTTCTTGGGAATGAGAAAGTAGTTAGAGTGGATCCAGAGATGAGTGATGACCAAGATGTCGAGTGGCCTATCCCTCTGAGGATAGGCCACTCATTTTCTATCTCACTGAGGATAGATTGAGAGTTTGTCAGTTGCAAAAGTTGGTTGACAGGTGAAAAAGAGGGGATATGATAGAAATATTTAAGTTATTTAAAGGGTTTTATAGGATTGATGCAGAGGAAATGTTTCTGCACTTGGCTACAGGAGGAGAGTAACGTCACCATCCCTGGAAGTTGAGCAAGTTGTAGTTGGTAAGGGCATGATGACGAGATTTTTCACTTGCAGAGTAGTGAATGAATGGAGTGAGTTGCCCAAGTCATTTTTGAGTGTCTATTAATGGGCTCAAGGAGAAGTATGATAGAGATCATGTAGATAGTTAAATTCCACTCCTGTTTTATTTATCAGCTATCCGTTTATATAGCCACAGTTCATCTAGAATGATAACTACAGTACTTTATCCACAAGGCTTGGTCACTCACAAGATTAAATTCCAATTTCATCATCATAAAATTCCAGATATTTATCCTCTCTGAGCATATACAAAATATTCTGATAGTACTACATGAAAAGTTTACATCTTTACTAACTTTCTATCAACAATTTTCCTCCAGATTAATCTTTATCTGTAAGATATGAAATATAAGATCTGACCATATCAGCACTCTGATATTTCACCTAGACCTTCATCTTCTGCTGTATTTTTTTGCCTGCCATCCTTTCAACAAATTGCTTGTTTTGGTAACATTTCCTCTCACATTCTGTTTTAATGATTGTACCACCTTTGATTAGCTCTGCTCACACATTCATGAATGCTAACAATATCAAGTTCCTTCTTAATATCCTCATTTTAATATAATTCTGCTATCAGTACCATCTGTTCACTGACTTAATTTTTCTTACAATTCTTATATCTATGGTCTTTATTCTTTGATCAAGTGCTTTATTTCTAACCCTACTCTCAGATCCATAACTTAAAAACAGTTTGAACACTGTCTTTATACAACTAATTAAGTATTTTGACTAATATCTCTCTTATTGCATAAAATTATTCATTTGACTTCATACCATATCATCTTGATTAATTTTGTTGTCTATTTCCATATTTAATTTGCCATCTTCACTAAAAATTGTATCTAAATAGTTGAATGTTTTAACTTATTGTGTAAGTTTCCCATTTACAGTGCAGTCAGTGTTTTCAATGTTCTTCACTATTTTCATACTTGTTATCTTTTGTACTAAATTTATTACAGTTGTTACTCAGTTTACAATTGAGAATTCTACAAACTTGAACTCAATTTATATTGTTAGCATTCATTTAAGAGTATATCTAACATTCAAAATCATCTATATAAAGTAAAGAGCATCAACATCCTTATTTTGGGACATCATTTGGATGTAAGGGCAATAGTTATGTCTGAGGAGATATACTTTTATATTGATCCCATACACAAGAGATCGAAGGACCTAAAAGTACATTAGTGAGGTGTGTGGGGGTGCAGATGAAGACTGAGATATAGAAGTCTATTGGTGTTTTTGCCCAAGATTATCCTCACCCCATTAAAGAATGGTATGTAGATCAATGTTTAAGTCTCTGATTGTAGATGACCTTTTGTACCCTGGGATGTCAGAGTACTGCCATCTGCAAAACTGTGGATGGGATTAGTGGTGATTGTGTGTAGGTCATTTATGTAAATGACAAAGAGAACAGCTGATAGGACACAGCCCTGAGGTATTCCTGCATTGGTGGTAAAGCTCAAAAAGAGAAAGCCATCAACTATGACATTCAGTGAATGATCAGAGAGGAAGCTGGGAACCCAATTGCAGAGGATGGCAGTTTTTTTAGCAAGCCTCAGTGCCAAACACAATCAAAAGCTCTGGGGAATGTCAAGAACAACAGCACAAGTTTCTTAAAATCTTTCCATTGCATATGTCCAGTGGTAGGTATTGTAAGCTTAAGAGGTCAGCTGTGGATCTTGAATGGCAGAATCCATACTGGTGGTTGCTGATTAATTGGTGGGCCTCTAAGTAGCAGAGAAGTTTTCTATTGGCTTTCTCCATTATTTAGGAGAAGACAGAGGTGAGCAATTGGTCAATAGTTTGATGGTAGCTTTCTGCCTCCCTTTTTTGAAATAGGATGGATATGAGATTTCTTCCATGCATTGGAATAAGTACCAGCGATCTACAATCTCTATAATAGATTATAGATATGATGCAGGTATGAAGTGATTTCTCTTGGTCATATATGCAGGAGTTCGAGAAAAAGAGTGGTGCTAGGAGGTTAGTTTTGGGTGAAGTAACAGTGGTACCATTAGGATGAGAGGTTGGTGGAAGTGCAGGTAAACAGGAGTTGTGGATTGCATCCAACAGCCTTAGCAAAGGACCAGAAAGCATGGCTTCCATTTGGACAGGAAGCAAGTTTTCTGCTGCTGGCCTTTTAAAAGTCTGATTTGGATCAGCTAGCAGATGACTGTTTTGCATATGTTACATGCTTTGGTATAGGTGGAGTATGAAGCTGGAGTTCTTAATGTAAGCCACCTGCAGTAAGCTGAATTATTTTCTTCAACTGTTTTGATACATTTTCTGTTGAACCAGACCTTGGAAAGTGGATGAGGATTTTGGAATGAATAGGGATGAAGGCCTTCATGCCAGTAAGGATAATTTGTGTGACCCTTTCAGAGCAGGTGTTAGGTTTGGATGAGTAGATGCAATAGTCCAAGGAAAGGAGGAGAAAAAATTCCAGATCTCATCCCAATTGGCACCTTTGGAGTGCCAGAGGATGCAAGGTGAGGAGTAATTGGAGGGGAAAGTGTTCTGTGAGAAAGAAAACTTGTACAAGATTGTCATCTGAGTTGTCGAGAGTAGTGACCTATGTACTCTGTCTGGTCAAAAAGAGATCCAGAGTATTTGGAGAGTGAAGTAGTCAGGAATTCAAGTAGTAGATGTATGGTTTGTGTTAGTTCATTACTTATAGCAAAGACTTCTGCTTTTTGTCCAGCTTGGTCGGTAGTGTTGGAAAAGGGGAGCTAATTGGGATTGTGGAGTTGAGATCACCAAGGAAGATGATCTCACTGTTTGGATAGCTGGATTGCAGATGGTTGAGTTTGATGGAAAGGAATGTGAAGAGGTCTGAGTGGTTATCAGTGTTTTGAGACTGGTAAATGCAGCAAATAAATTTTATCAAATGGGGCAAGGAACCTGTTAGCCAGAAAAGATCAAAAGCTGGGGATTCTAAATTAGCCGTTATCTGGCATTCTATGCTAGAACTCACAAAGGCACAGGTGGCATCTGTGCTTTTCTGATTCATAACGTATGAGATCTGATTTCACCTTGTGGTAAAAGGAATCGTGAAATGCAGTTAGAGAATTGGAGGTAGACAGTAGTAGATGTAGCTGAAATCTGGGTTTCTATTAGGAGTAAGCTGTCTGGCCTGGAAGACTACAAGTGATAGTGAGCATTATTTGTGTTAATGCTATGAATGTTTGTAAATGAATGTGAAAGTGAGTGTTTAGTGAGGAGATTGTGTTTTGGTTTGTATGTTGTTATTGGTTGTGATGTGACTTTTTTGTTGGGATTCATTTATTAGGGATATTTTGATATAGTATCACTGTCTTTGTTTGTAGGAGTCTTGATAAGTTTAATCATGATTAGATGGAAGAATATAATTGAGACATGCAGAGAGAGAGAAAAGATATAGACTCTTGCACATGACATCCATACAAAAAGAAAACAGTTTCTATGCCATGACATGGCCTCAACAGTGCTCTCATACACACATACCACTACTCAGAGACTCCCTCTCCAGGCATGACCTGGCTGAGTATGTGGCAGTGGGATTATGCAGCAGTTGACTAAGAAGCCTGGCTGACTTCTTACTGACATGTTCAGGCCTCTGCATTAACAGCTGTCCTTTTAACTGAGGCTAGCATCAGTTAAAATTGCACCACTGTTTTAACTGAAGTATCCTCAAAATGTAGGAGATTATGCATTAAAAAAAAAAACTTTTATTATCCCGACGTTTCGATCTTCATATCAAGATCATCATCTGGAGCATACATAAATATACAAGACAAGCTGAGTTACATTATTAACTATAAGTTAGAGAAACAATGATTTGATCACATGTTATTCTACTGGCATGACCTCTAGTAAAAAAAAAAAAATATATATATATATATATATATTTATAAATTACATCAAGCTAAATTCTATTTATGATGACAGGATTAAACATTCTTTCTTCAGATAGTTTTCTTTCAGAAACAATGATGTCCTATTTTTAGTATTACATTTGTTATTTATGATACTGGATTTTCTACAGTCCTGTTTATAGTTATTCTTAGTGAGGAAGGTTTCGTGGATCGAATATATGCCTTCCATATGTTTGGGATTTTAAAACCATCATTATTGTTCAGATTGGGGTGGTTGATAATGATCTCACAGGCGTCCTTAAATTTCCATTCATACCATGTTTTAGTGCAATGTAGACAACTAGTGCTTTTCCAGTAAATTCTGCGTAAGGTATTCAGGGAATGATCCGAAAGGCCAGCTTCACCATAATTATTATATTTAATGTGTCGTTTATGTTCTTTTTGTCTGATAGGAATTGTGCGTCCTGTTTCTCCTATATATGGTATGTTGCAAGTACAATAAATACAGTATACTCCAGGGTGGTCTAGTGGAGGGAGTGGGTCTTTGGATGAGTTGAGTAAGATTTTTAATTTTGCAGGAGGTTTAAAGGTGGCTTTGAGGTTGTATTTTTGTAGTACTCTGTTTATTTTGATTGATGTTCCTTTAATGTAAGGAATGGTTACAGTTTTACTATAGTCTGGTTTGTCTTTGTTTTTCATTGAGGTTTTGTAGAGAATTTTGTTAATAGTGTTTTGGCTGTATCCGTTTTTTTGGAAAGTATTGCTGATAATTTTAAATTCGTCTTTCAGTGCCTGTTCATTGGAACAGATCGACTAAGCCCTGTTTGTTAGAGTGTTGATGACACCTAGTTTTTGTGTTGGGTGGTGGTAGGAGTTTATGTGTATATATTGTCCCGTATATGTCGGTTTCTGGTAGACAGGAAAGGGAAGACGTATGACAAGTGTATCTAGAAACAAAAGTGTGTTATGTTTTTCAATCTCTATTGTGAACTGTATGCATTTGTGTTGTTTGTTTAGATGGCTAAGGAATGTGTCTAATGTCTGGCAGCCATGGGACCAGATCGCAAAAACATCGTCAGCGTATCTAAGCCAGACTTTGGGTTTTAGAGGGGCGAAACTTAAAGCATGTTGCTCAAAATGTTCCATGTAAAAGTTAGCAATATGGGGGGGGGGGGGGATAATGGCGAGCTCATGGCTGTGCCTTCTTTTTGTAGGTAGAAGGCATTTTGCCTTACAAAATAACTAGAATAATACATGCACGCAAAGAGTGCCATGATATCTAGAGAGAATTTGATCTGTAGGAGAAGGATTGTGTCATTGATTGGGACATTCGTAAAGAGGGCAGACACGTCAAAACTGACTAATAAATCATCTTTTTCTAATGTAATGACTTTGATGATGTTTATGAAGTGTTGTGTGTTTTTGATATAGGAGGGGGAATGACTTATCAACTCCCTGAGTGTTCCCGCTAATTTTTTGGCTAAGTGATATGTCAGGCTATCAATTCCTTCAAGTATAGGTCTTCGCGGTGTGTTTTCTTTGTGAATTTTTGGTAGCTCGTAAATTCTTGGGGAGTGTGCGTAGTGCAGATATAGTTTTTTGACCGTATCTTCGAGCCATGTGGTAATTGACTTAAGTAGTTTCTCTGTTTTGTTTTTCATTCTATTGGTTGGGTTGTAGTTAACTAATTGGTATGTGTTATTGTCAGAGACCAGCAGATTCATTTTTTCTACATAAATGGTGGTTTAAAATAACTGTGGCATTTCCTTTATCGGCTCTGGTTATTACTAAGTTCGGATTTATTTTAAATGATTTTATCGCTGTTAATTCGTGTTTAGTTATGTTGCTTGCTATTGTTTTGTTATGATTTAAAATGTTGGCAATTTCTAAACATATTTTGTCTGCTATGTTATTTGGGATGGATCTTAGACACATTCCTTAGCCACCTAAACAAACAACACAAACGCATACAGTTCACAATAGAGATTGAAAAACATAACACACTTTCGTTTCTAGATACACTTGTCAAACGTCTTCCCTCTGGCAATCTTTCCTTCACTGTCTACCCGGAAACTGACAACACATATGGGACAATATATACACATAAACTCCTACCAACACAAAATCTAGGTGTCATCAGCACTCTAAAAAACAGGGCTCAGTTGATCTGTTCCAGTGAACAGGCACTGAAAGATGAATTTAAAATTATCAGCAATACTTTCCAAAAAAACGGATACAGCCAAAACACTATTAACAAAATTCTCTACAAACCTCAAAAAAAAAACAAAGACAAACCAGGCTACAGTAAAACTATAACCATTCCCTACATTAAAGGAATATCAGACAAAATAAACAGAGTACTACAAAAATACAACCTCAAAGCCACCTTTAAACCGCCTGCAAAATTAAAAATCTTTCTCAACTCATCCAAAGACCCACTCCCTCCACTAGCCCACCCGGGAGTATACCGTATTTATTGTACTTGCAACATACCATATATAGGAGAAACAGGACACACAATTCCTATCAGACAAAAAGAACATAAACGACACATTAAATATAATAATTAATGTGAATCTGGCCTTTCGGATCATGCCCTGAATACCTTACGCAGAATTTACTGGAAAAGCACTAGTTGTCTACATTGCACTAAAACATGGTATGAATGGAAATTTAAGGAAGCCTGTGAGATCATTATCAACCACCCCAATCTGAACAATAATGATGGTCTTAAAATCTCAAACATATGGAAGGCATATATTCGACCCACGAAACCTTCCTCACTAAGAACAACTATAAACAGAACTGTAGAAAATCCAGTATCTTAAATAACAATTGTAATACTAAAAATAGGATATCATTGTTTCTGAAAGAAAACCATTTGTAAGAAAGAATGTTTAATCCTGTCATCAAAAATAGAATTTAGCTTGATGTCATTTATAATTTTTTTTTTTTTTTCACTAGAGGTCATGCCAGTAGAATAACATGTGATCGAATCATTGTTTCTCTTGCTTACAGTTAATAATGTAACTCAGCTTGTCTTGTATATTTATATATGCTCTAGATGATGATCTTGATATGAAGATCGAAACGTTGGGATAATAAAAAAGTTTTTAACACGGTTGTAAACTCCATAAAAATTTTTTAAATGAATGCTGATTACCATGTAACACTAAAAGGCAGGAGATTGTGGATCTCTAAGTATGTTTAGCATGATCTTGAAAGGTATCACTCACACTCCACAGAAAAGGGAGAAACAGAAACCAGAATCCCTGCTCTGTAGAACAACCATGGCATTGTCCACTTAAGACTGCTGCTCAGCCACATGGTGGTATTTCACAGGCGATGAAAACATTTACCACCTACTGTCTAGTTGACATTTCCTCCAATTAGAAAGGTATCCCTTTGTAGTGGGAACATTCACTGGAAACAGGCCACACAAAGGGAAAGCAGGGTTGACTTGACAGGAAAGGCTGTATATTGCACATCCCTGTCCATTAGTGGTCCAAATATATATGGTATGTGGTGATAAAAATGATTGGACATGAGATGGAAAGAAATCACAGCCAACAGATGGCATAAGTAGGACTGATTACAGCCCTAAAAGTAAATTGCTTTGGTTATTTATGAATGTCAAGAGCAAACAGAAATAAGAGAGATGAAATTGTTTCACTGATTGAATAAATTTATTATTATTAAAAATATTTGACTCCATGGAGTCAGAGACTCATTGCAGGAGGTCACACTATTGCACACAATGCTAATCCAACCATGCCTTAAACTAATTTAATGTCTACCCCCCCTCCCTACACACACACTCAGGCAATGCATTCCACTCACCAACCACCCTCCATGCAAAGAACCTACTCCTCACTCCTCTGTTCACACCCTCCTTATATAGCTTCCAGTGATGGCCCCTTGTTCTACTCCTCTCTCCAATTCTATGAAAAATTTCTTCCAGGCCAACCCGATAACAAACCCTGACTAGCTCATATGTCTCAATTGTACCCCTTCTTACTCCTATTCACTAGAGTCTGCAACTTACATTCTCTCAATCTGTCCTCATACTCCACATTCCAAAGATCACTGACTACCTTTGTGAATCTTCTCTGGACCCTTTCCAACATATCCTCGTTACCATGAAAACCCGGTGACCAAATCAGAGCACAATAATCCATATGAGGCCTTATACAATGAAATCATAACCTCTCTATTTCTGCATGTCAGGGTTCTCCACATCATTGCAATTATCCGATGTGATGTCTTCACAACTTTGCAATGTGGCCTCTGAATTTCTGGTCCTTGTCCACCATCACTCCAAGATCTCTCATCTCTCCTCTACTTCCATTAAAGTTTCCCCACCAATTGTATACTTTGCAACATTGAACTGACAGTTCTACTTACTGCCCAATCATGCAATCTGTTCAAGTCCACTTGTAAAGCAATAACATCTGCTTGAATCTCCATGGCTCTCCCCAGTTTTGCATCATCTGCAAACAGCTGGATATCACTAATTAAACTGAATCCAATATCATTAACATACAAATTAAAACAATGGCTCTAAAACCGACCCCTACGGCACACCGCTAGTTACTTTCTCTTTCGGGATACTGCACCCCCATATATAACTTTCTGATACTCAGCTGACAGCCACTCACTAATCCAACTCAGAAGTCTGTTATCCAATCCCATCTGTTTCAATTTATTTAAGAGCTTATCGTGTGGCAGTCTATCAAAAGCCTTTACAAAATCTAAGTACACCACTGCATATGCATCTCCCCCCCCTTAGACAGGGGAGATGCATATGCATCTCCCCTGTCTAAGGTATTTGTCACTTTGTAATAGTACATAAGTAAGTTAGTGAACATGATCTCCCCTTAACAAACCCACATGCTCATAACCACAGAGAATACTGCTGTCATCAACCCATTTCTGTATCGTACTTCTCACCAATCTCTCCAGGATCTTCACCACAACTCCAGATAAACAGACTGGCCTATAATTTGAAGCTGCAGCCTTATCACCACCTTTATGCAGTGGAACAATTTTACCCTCCTTCCACTCCCTTGGAATTTGTGCTGTCATAAGACTCTTATTAAACAGGCATGCCAATACTACTGCCAATATCCTGTAACATTACCTTAAAATGCATGGTGATGTGTCATCAAATCCTATTGTCTTATTGACATCAAGTTTATTTATTTCCTCGAATACCTCTTGCTCACTCATTCTCTCCTATGTCCTCTACACTTAAGTGTTCCTCATGATTCCACATTGATTAGGATGAAATACCCTTATAAATTGATCACTGAATATCTCAACAATGTCTTCTGCAGCAGTTACCATCCTACCACTTTCATCCTTTAACTTCATCTTACCATAATCATTCTTCCTTCTACTTGCCATATATTTAAAAAAACTCTCTAGGGATTTTTTCTTTGCCTGATTTGCCAAATTCTGCATATACTCTGCTTTTGTTTTCCTTACTAACTGAGTCACTCTCCTGGCATGTTCTTTATACTCTTCATGTGACTGATTATTACCATTATTCATCTTGTACTTCCTCCAAAGTACTTTCTTTTTCCATATTTCATGTTTAAGCTCCACATTTATCCATTTTACATACCTTATTCAACCTTTTGGCCTTCGGAATACAGTTGTACATAGATGTATTCTTTGTCAACTCCCATGCAGCATTTATTTCCTTACCACTGAACTCCTCATTACACGTTATAACTCGAAGCTGTCTCTTAAGCTTGTCATAATCACCAGCCTTATAATTCGACATATATCCTTTCCTCACAAAAGTTTGCATATGACTAGCCACAACACAGGTGATTACTTCATGATCACTTTCACCAACTGGAGGAAAATGTGAAACCCCCTCTAACAATTACATCCTCTGATGAAATGATGAGATCTAGAACTCTTGATCCTCACTTGCCCTTCTCTACGTGCTGCCTGAGATAGTTATCTCTCAAGAACTCGAGAAATTCATTTTCCTTATTCCCAGATGCTATCTCTTCATTCCAATCTATATAGTTCGCCCACCATATATAGATCCCTTCTTGGCATTTTGCCAAGAATAGTCGATTCATGCTGAAAGGGAGAAAGAAATGAAGGATGTACGAATTGGTCGCCAACATGTGAAATCACATGCTTTCTTGTCTGTCGCTGTACTAGTACTAGCTTGATTTTTGTTGTCGCTTTTTTGCATCATTTTTTTATTATTAATTTGTCTGATGGATCCAGTACAGTCAACAAGTTCTGTTGTTAAACGTTTCAGTAGCTCTTGCAAAAGAATATTGAATAATATGCTGACATTCTGTGAAAAAGAATCGTCAGAAGGCCGTCTTCTCGTTCCCCTTGCTCAAGTCATAAAACGTGCAAGTGCAATTGCGAGCGTATCGGGGTCAACGGTTAAAGGAATTTGTAGGGAATCAAAAGGTGAAGGTAAGCCAAAATTTAAACCTCCTAAAAAAAAGCGCCAGAGTAAAGAACCATCAAAACCGTAGCTTTGAATGATTTTGATGTAGACGTTATAAGAAGAACTATTCACGAATTTTACGTGGTTGAGAAAAGAGTGCCAACTGTTCCGAAATTGATTCCTGTGCTTAAAGAAAAAATTAATTTTCTTTGGAAAAGAGAAACTTTAAGGAAAATACTTCACGAAATCGGATTTTGTTTTTAAAAGTCTCAGAATAAAAGGAAACTTATCATGGAGCGAAGTGACATTGTTTTATCTAGAACGCAGTATTTGAGAGCAATAAGACATTTCAGGGAGGAGAAAAGACCGATTGTGTATCTATGAAACTTGGATTGATAGTAATTTAACTTATGGAAAATGTTGGCAGACTAAAGAAGAATGTGGAGTGCTACAAACCGGAAATGCCTCACGTCGCATAATAATTTTGGGTGCATGTGGAGAAATGGGTTTTTTTACTGAATTCAAACTTACTATACAAAGCCAATTCAGCTGTTGGAGATTACCATGGGCAAATGAATTCTACGATCTTCGAAAAGTGGGCAGAAGAAAAACTGATTACAAACCTTCCTAAAAATGCTGTTGTTATAATTGATAACGCTTCATATCACTCTATTCGATTAAACAAGAAGAGAGCCAATCCATAAGAAGCAAGTTCTTATGGATTGGCTCTCTGCAAATAACATTTCTCATTCCCCAGATATGCGAAAAATTGAATTGCTTAATTTGGTCAAAAGAAACTCGCCCACAACTAAACTATTTAAATTCGACGCGATGCTCAAAGAGCATGGATTTCTAGCTTTGAGTCTACCACCATATCATTGCGATATTAATGCTATTGAGTATGTTTGGGCAGAAGTGAAAAGTTTCATTCGCCATCGCAACTGGGGATATTGACATGTCGAAACTTTTTAAGCTTTCAGAACAGGCAATTGAAAGTATTACAGTTCAAAACTGAGGAAAATATTGCTCTCATGTCACCTCATTGGAAAATATATATTGGGACAGAGACGGAATTATCGAAGAATTATGCGAATCTTTGGTGATCAGTTTAAGTGAAAGTGATAACGATTCGGACACCGATTCAGATGACTCTGAAGATTAAAAGAATTTGACAATGGTATTTTTTCCAACATTTTTTTGGGGATGGGTTTGTTAAAAGAGTCACAACAAGTCATAAATAATTAATCAGTTTAGGACATTAAAGTGTCTCAGTTCTCTCAACTGTAAGTTTAGAATATCTAAGTTCATTTGAAATAATTTATGTTTTTCTGTATAATTATTTTTATTTTATAGAAAACTTTCTTAAAAATAAACTTAGTTAATTTTTGTTTTATGCTATACCTTTTTTAATTTTGTTAATACTCTACGTACATTTTTCCAACTGTTATACAAGCAAAATAGTTACACTTTAAAAATAGCAATGTTCGTAAAAGAAAAGCTAAATTTTCTGACCTGTAATAATTACCAAACTGATTACCCTATTATCGGAATGGATTCTCCTTTTTCTGACATGCACAGAAGTGTCGAGGGACCTCTAATCGGTGGGCGAACTATACCACCATAATTAAAATCACCGATAATAATTGCCCTTCCTTTGTTCACTAATCCAAGTTTATACATTTCTTCATCACCACCTTTCCACATTCCCATGCCTATAGCAACATCCAACTAAATACACCTTCCTCTCAACCTCCACATTACACCACACTGCTTCACAACCATTGCCACTATTTCCACCTTTCATATCTACCTTATGTGGACTTAATTCCCCTGCTATCATCAGCAACACTCCCCCTCCCTACTTCCCCTTTCTATCCTTGCAAAAAATACTGTACGCTTCCATTTCTATTCCTGTTACAATATCATTTTCATTCAACCATGTTTCACTTCTTCCAATGATTTGGGAGCAAATAAACGCAATCACTGAAACCATTTCATCCCCTTTATTCCTGATACATCTGGCATTTGTAAACAAACACAGCAGTTTCATTTTTAGGTCTGTAGCCAGTCCTATCCAAACTATATGTTGGTTGTGATTTCCCCACTACACCTGCCCAATCATCTTTATCACTGCTTACCGTATACATCTGCTCAGTATCCACCCACATCACAATATACTCCATTTTCATACACACATTCACTCTCTCTCTCTCTATACCATGACTCCCTGTCCACCTGAGTTTCCCCATTTCCCTGTTCCTCTTGTATTCCTGTGCGCTCTTTTTATTCACCAAAATTTTTAGAATGAAGTGAAACATGATTGAAAAAATATGATATTCTGACATGAATAAAAACAGAAGATTATAAGGCTTTTCATGAATATAAAAAAGCAAAAGGGGGGGGGGAGATGATGTTGATAGGGAAATATTATATCTGCAAAAACATCAAGGTGGAATGGGGTAAAAAAAAAAAAGTGGCAGCGGTTTTGAGCATAGCCATATGAAAGAGACTGACAGATGATATTTTTTGGTTGTTGTGAGAGACCAGGGTATGTGGAGGGTGGTAATGGAAAAATGTGTAGGCAACTTTGGTTAGCAAACATGAGAATGGTAATCATTATGGATGATATTGATGAGAATGATATAGATTGGAAAGAAGAAAATAGCATCTGAGAAGAAAGAAGATGCATTTCTTTTGTCTTAGGCATTATCCAAAGGAAAGCCCACTGGGATCAAGAATCTTAGACCTGATCATATCATCAGAGGATGTGATTGTGAATGGTGTGTTGCTTTACCATTCATTTGGCGAGAATCATCATGAGGTCATCACTTGGGTGATGGCCAATATATGAATTTCTCCAGTAGGAAAGGATAGATGTGGAACGTCAAGACCAGTATTTATCAAAGGTTTAGAAGAAGTCTTGGAGCTGTAGCATGGAATGAGGAATTAAACGGAAAGGAGATAACTGCTGCTTAGTCACTGATGAAGAGCTATTTAACAGCACCAATGTGTGTGAATGTATATGCGGAAGGTCAAAAGGCTGAATAAGGCAAGTGTCAAAAGGATGAACAAAGAGATTAAGTATGAAATATGGAAAAAGAAGAAGGCATAGTGGAGGCAAATCAAGAAAACCACTAATAACTATCAGTTGAATGAAGAGTATAACAAGCAGACCAGGAAGGGGACTCAGTTTGTAAGGACAGTAAATGGATGAACAGAATTAGCAAATTAGGCCAAGAAAAATCCTGTTATATATAGGTGGAAATATATATATATATATATATATATATACACACATTTGACCTTTGAACAACGTGGAGGTTAGGGGTGCTGACCCCCCCACACATTGTTCAAAAATCTGCATATAACTTTTGACTCCCCCAAAAACTTAACTACTAATAGCCTACTGTTGACCAGAAGCCTTACTGATAACATAAACAGTCAATTAACACATATTTTTATGGTGCGTATATATTATATACCGGGGGGGGGCAAGTTCTTCGGTAATAAGAGCCACATATAATACATTTTTGAATGTTCAATAGCCGCAGGAAATATTTCAGAAATACATCTCTCAGCAGTGCGGCAGGAGATAGGAATTTTTTCTATTGCGTGTAACTTGTGTGTACCACATGAAGAGTGATGACGCAGAGTCCAGGCAATGGAGGCGGTGGGTAATGCAGCGATCATAGTAGTAATTTTTGGAACTAATTTTTGGCGGGAGCAACACAGGCCATAAAATGTCAAAACACTTTTTACCAACCAAATACAATAATAAAATCCACATTAACAACCTTTTGGCCGGTACCATTTAAAAGTTAAATATGTAAAGTTTCAAAATATATGTTTTTTACTTATCTTTAAAGCATTTACGAAATATAATATTCTAATATTGGTACACACTTTACTACTATAGATTATTAATATAAAAGTTTAGAAAAAATGGCAATGAAAACCAATATTGTCTCGGGAGCCGCAGTTTGCCCATCCCCTGTTATATACTATATTCTTACAATGAAGTAAGCTAGAGAAAAGAAAATGTTTTTAAAGAAAGTCAAGATGAAGTGAAAATACATTTACTGTACTGTATTTATCGATACAGTAGGTTTATATTGTCAGTTTAGAAGAGGAATCGTCTGTCTGTTAGTACCTACATCAATATTATTATTATTAGACATGACACCTCCAAGGAGTCCAAAGACTCATCAAGTGAGGACAATCACCCCACAACTCAATCCATCAACTACAGCAAACTGCAACTACCATCATCATCATCAACACCAATGCCATCTACTGCCAGCTAATACTGGTATTTCCACAGACAATTACAAATATCCATGTCCACGGCGGGATTCGCTAATCATTCGGCCAATCAGACTGGTATATATTGTCATATATATATACAGAACACTGTATGTGTCATATATTACTAATACTAGAGATCAAAAATGAAAAGGTAATCTGATAAAGAAATTCATATTTATTTACAGATATAATGATTCATGCATTGATAATGAAGAAGGAACAATATGATTGCTTTATCGTGGCCTAGTGCAATCGATTTGACTGATTTGCAGTAGCCTAGCCTATACACTAATGAATAAATAGTTAAATTTTTATATGCTAATTAATTTAACTAATTAATAACAGTTAATTTTGTATAGTTATGATTTAATACTGCATCCTTACATTTGTTTACATTTCTCTTAATTGCAAATGGCCATGTACAGTATGTAAGTGTTTGTGTGCGGAAGTTTGAATAAATTTTAACTTTTTATACTAGATCTGTACATGCTTTATGGTAATAAATGATAAATTTATTTTATTTTTT
Source organism: Typopeltis vanoorti (assembly GCF_054136105.1). Taxonomy (NCBI): domain Eukaryota; kingdom Metazoa; phylum Arthropoda; class Arachnida; order Uropygi; family Thelyphonidae; genus Typopeltis; species Typopeltis vanoorti. The sequence goes on from NC_143566.1 coordinate 64,968,270, forward strand.
TATTTTTTCGATAGTTCTAAGCAATTCAGTTCGTCTGCACGTTTTTTAAATTGTTGCAAATCTCCAAAAATTTTTCTAATATATTTATTTAAAAAAAAAACATGTAGAAGTGGATTGCGCAATTCAGACCCTCATTTTTCAAGAGTCAACTGTATTAATATGTGTGGCACTAGCATACGAGGGCATGTGGTTGGTCAGCATATGCGGTTGGAAGACATGGCTGGTCAATGTGAGTTCTTAAAAAAGAGAAGTTTTAGTAGCAAGGAAAGCTTTTATTGTGTTCGTTTCATTATAGGTACTGGTTTTTAAGTTTGCACTATTGAAATTCACAATTTTTTGTATGATTGGTGTGGTCCTTTATTGGGACATTATTGTCTCTGAAAAGATGTGCTGTTAGGAAGCTCCTGAAAGATCAGTGATTTTTTTGTTGATTTATTGAGTATTTTCTTATATTTATTGGCATATTTTAGTATATTATTGTAATTATTTAGTGTATTTATTGTGTACAGCATTTAATAACATAATTGTAGAAATATAAGTTTTTACTATTTCTATTTTTTCTGTATTTCTATTTACTATTATTTCTGACATTAGAAATATCCTGATTAAAAGAAATTATTAGAAAAGTGACCAGAGATTAGAAAAGTGGAAAAACATTAATGAAACTTAGACAAGATAAGAAAAAGGATCAGAACAAGAAGAGGCAGGAAAGCACTGTTGGTAATCAGAATAATAATAACAACAAGGTAAGTTAATTAAAATCTTAAAAAAAATAGAGGTGATATGGTATGATATGGTGATTCAATCATAAAATTTGTGCTTACCATATGAGTAACTACCTTTTATTTCCCATGGGCAGAAATTAAAGTATGACAAACGTAATCGAAAAGAAAAGTAAAAGAAATTATTGGCCATGTAGGAACTAGTAATTTAAGTAGAGACAAATATGGTATGAGAGAGAATATGAAAAATCTGTTGGAAGAAGTGAGAAAAAAATGTGACAGAGTAAAAATTATAGGTTTGCTACCTAGATACGACAGTATCGAGTTAAGAAAGAGGGCAATGAGAGCAAATGACTCCATGCGCAGGCTGTGTAAAAGAAATGGATGCAGGTTTTTAGATATGTGAAGTATGTTTGATGGCAGAAAAGACTTGTATATGAGCGATGACCTGCACTTGAATTAATTTGGCATCAGGAGCCTGGAAAAATAACTCACATGAGACCTCATGCAGATAGTCAGGAAACTAGATCATCAAAGGAGGAATAGGGAAAAATGTGTGTGAAACTTTTCACACACATCTATGGTATGCAAACGTGATAAAGATATGAATGGCTTTGAATATGGTTATGCTTCTGGCAAAGGGGTGAACATATACGCTTTGGGCTTGGACTTTTTCAGTATTTCTGAAGAAGGAAAAGAGAAATTTCTACATTAAGGCCAAACAGCTTGCATATCTAATTATAGAAATAGACTAGGTGGTAATTTGTTATTTGTATACACAAATGCCAGGAGCATCAGGAATGAAGGGACTGAATTTGTTGCTTTATTGAATTTGATATGGCCTAAGATTGTTGGCATTAGTGAAAACTGGCTCCCAGAATCATATATGGTAACTGGGATCAAGTGTAATGGATATACTACTAATGATTTCAGATGACTAAGTCCAGTTAGGGTAGAAATGCAAGAAAACAATGATGGTAACAATGTTTCATGTAGCAGTGAGTTTGAAGATATATGGTGTGAAGTGCAGGCTAACAGAATGAAATATGTGGTGGGATACCGCTACAGACCTGGTGGCTCAGTTGCAGGGGACAAAAAAATACATCATCAGTTTAGCCTTATGGGTACCAAATGAATGATCATTATGGGTTACTTTAAATATCCAAACATTGATTTAGTAGAAAAAAAATCTGATAAGAATGAAGAGGAATTAGTTGAATTTTTGGGAGACAAATCAAGCAGCACATGAAAGAAGGAACTTGAGGTCAAAGAGTGTTATATTTGTTCATACCATCAGAAGCGGTCTCTGTTAAGAATATGACTATTTCATCACCAGTTGGTGACAGTGATCATGCCGTACTTTCTTGGGAAGTATTTAATTATATTGATGTTTTAATTAAGACAGGTTATATGCTGAATTAGAAAGATGGAAATTATGATCATCTTAGGAGAATACTATCTTTGGTCCCATGGTATCAGTTACTGAATGGGAAAGATATCAGCAATGCATGGGAATCTTTGAAAAAGTGCTTAAATGAGGTGGTATCTAAATGTATCCCTAGAGTTTGAGATTGAGAACAGTTAAATGAAGAATCTAAGCTCAGATTAGGAAAGTGACTATTATTGTAACAAGAGAAAAATTATATGAGACGAGACTAGCACTGCAGTCCTGAGCAATACCCACTAATAATTAATGACAAACTTATCTTTTTTTTCTTTCCACCTTACTGTCAATGTTACCACAATCTCTACCATCTGCAGAAGAAAATAATAAATAAAATATTATGGAAGTTTTTTTCACTTGGTTCTGCTACTAATTATATATTGGGTTTTATCCTTTATCCAAGTGTTAGCAAACAAAGTTTGCGCCTGAAGTACTTTCAGGACAGGGGCAACTCGTGGTAAAGGCGGCATAAGTTCTCATCACTTCTCATGTACCATATAAGTTCTCATGCACCTCTGGGTCTGGCTCCCACTAATGAGACCTCAATAAAGGTCGAAACCAGACTGGGTAGTGACCCTTCCCTTAATGCATAAAATTATACATGTCTGCAAGGAGATGTGCTTTGCATTATGGGAGATACTAAGGAAAGTGATGAGAACTTAAACCACCTTTACCACAAGTGGCCTCAGTCCTGAAAGTACTTCAGGTGCAAACCTGAAAGTACTTCAGGTTTGCACCTGAAGGTACAAAACTTTCAGGTTTGCCTTTATCCAAGTGTTAGCAAACGAAGGATAAAACCCAATATATAATTAAAATAGAATGTTTTAAAAAATGCTAAAACTATGTGGATGGTGTATTATGTCTGTTGAACAATTTGAAAAACCTGAGTTTCTGGGAGGAAAAATCCTATCATCCCTGTATGAGAGTGGCTTACTCTCCTTCAGTTTAAAAGAACCTATATAGGATCCAGACTTGGTTCTTTCTATTGGCAAATATTATGATGTGAAGCCCTCATGACTGTAGTGCATGAACCTGCACTTTCGTGTGTCAGTAGGAGATCTCTAAATCTGGTAGTTGTAAAAATAATATTCTTTGCAGGAGTAGATTGAGTAGTGTAGAATGACCTCTTGCAATGAGTACTTGGACTCCATAGTGTTGGCACATAATAAAATTATGAAATTTGACTTTCATTCCTGCTTTCAAGAGCTATATCAGTATTTGACAAAATGGCATTAGTCAAAGAGTAGTATGTTGATTATCAGTTAAAATTGCATGGCTAATTTTTAGCATCTTTGGCAAATTCATTGTTAAACACCTTTTATAATGTGTCCATTTCAATAACTGATAAAATACCTTGTCACTAACCAGTCACCAAAAATTTTTAGCCTCTTTCTTAAAATATATATAACTACAGTATACATATTTGCTACATCTTGGTCTTGCATTAAAACATAGAAGTACTAAACTGATGTATAGTAATTTCTTTTAAAAACTTTTTTTCCTCCCATAGATTGTATTAACTCCAATTGAAGTGGCAATTGAAGACATTAAGAAAAAGACTATGGAATTAGCAATTGCAACTCATCAGGAACCAGCAGATCCAAAAATATTACAAATGGTTCTTCAGGGATGTATTGGCACTACTGTTAATCAAGTAAGTCAGCTATTACTTATAGGTGTGCATATAATAATAGTAACAGCAGTTAAGTCTGATTTTTTTTTTTTTTTTTTCATTGAGGAATGCATTTGATAATTAAAGGATGAAGAAAACATTATGGAAAGATTGACTTTCTCTTTTAACTTCTGAAAAAAAAAAAAAAAAATTCTGCTTTTCTGCAATTTCAGTTAAGAAAAGGAAATCAGTAGTAGAAAGTTTTATCACTTGATTAGAAATTAAATTAAAGTTGCAGAAAATTATATTCTTGCATTATCAAACAGAGTTTGCATGTGAAGTGCCTTCACAACTGGGAAGGGGTCACTACCCATAATTCATAACAGTGCACATATCTGAAAGGAAGTGTGCTTTGCATTATGGGATACTAAAGCAATTGATGCAAAGTCATCAGCCTCTATATACAAGCAACCTAGTTGTGAAGATACTTCACATGCAAACTTTATTTGCTTACACTTGGATCAAGGATTAAAAACTAATATCTTTTCTTGGCAAGTTTAATTTAATTAAGGAAATTAGGAAGATATATCAAAACTCTATGCATATTTTTACATAAAAACGCAGAAACTCGTATATCCTATATATATATATAATGAAAATCAGTCTGGAAATGTGTGTCGCTATCTAGAATTAGAATTTTGATTTTGGTACTTTTCCAGTTTTAAAAACAACTATGGATATCATTTCTCAAATTTTATCATTAAAAGTATGTTTTAATGGATAAAATGTTCACTAAGTCACTCACCATCAAGGTGAATGACCTAGTTTCATATGGAGGCAGTAAAGTTTTACTTTCAAAAAACAAACAAACCATACAGCAGGATATAATATACCTGTGGTTTTTTAGTTCTCAGCATGATCATAAACAGTACAACAATAATTTCTTTTCTATAGAAGAAAATGACTGATATTGTCATGAATTCATCTTTATTATTATCATTACCTTTTAATTCAACACTGAACTTTTTTTTAAAGTAGTGACAGTGTTGAAAAATTTCATTACATTCTCTGTCCTTTTATCTTTGCATGTTATTGAAAAGACAAAGTGACAGAGAATGTAATTAAAATTTCATTAAATGCAGAAAGGTGCATTTTTTTTTTTTTTAATGTGAAGGATCAGTATAAATTGCTGTTCTCTGCAACTTTTTTGCTCCTCTTGAGTAAGAGTATTATTATTAACATCAGGCCTCAATGGAGTCAAAAAGAAAGACTCATTACCAAAAGTTTACACCTCATGCAAAAGATCATCAAACCATGTCTTAAACATATTCACAGATTTACTGCACTCAACAGCCACTCTTCATACAAAGAAACTGATCCTCACTACATCCTCCTTATACAGCTTCTGTGGATGGCCTCTTTTTCTACCAGTGTCTCCATATACTCTATGAAAAGTATTGTATGAGGAAAGATGTGAAAGAGTTATTGGAAGAAGCAAAAAAGATGAGTGAGAAGATGAAGTTTGTGAGTCTACTGTCACACTTTGATAGAGGCAAACTGAGAATGAGAGATGATAGCTAATGGATCAATACACACATTGTGCAGAAAAAATAATGCAGTGATTGCATATCTATTGCCTGAGTCTGGTGGATGGAAAGATTTTTGCAATGCTGATAGACTGCACTTAAACAGACTCAGAGTTAGGTCTCTAGAGAGTGCTTTGTTCACTGAGTGTGGAAGCACAAAGACAGAAAAACTAAAGAAATTAGGATGGATGCAGATGAATGTATGTGTGAAGGCACCCATGAAGCAAATGAGTGTGTGAATAATCAAAAAAATGCAGAATCTAGTCTCTCAGGCAACAATATTGAATGCTCGTCAATTCAGAATGTAAAGGTGGTTGAGAACATAAAGTGATGGTTCTGTGTCTATATACTAATGCTAGAAGCATCAGGAATAAGAGGGAAGAGTTTTTGCCATTGATTATTGCAATCTCACCAGTTATAGGCATTAGTGAGATTTGGCTAACAGCAGATGACGTAGTTACAGGGATAGATGAATGGATTTAGTATTTTCAGAGAAGATAGAATAGACAGGACAGGAGAGTGAGGTATTGCTGATGATAGCAGATGAATTGCAGCCAACAAGAGCAGGAGTCAGTAGGGCAGATGACAGTTCTTTTGAGTTAATCTGATGTAAGATTAAGTCCTACAGAACAAAATTGGTTGTTACTGTAAGCCAGAGGGTGCCAGGGATGATGTGGAAAGACATACATCAACAGATTTGTGCATGAGTGCAAGTCGAGTAATTATTATAGGGAACATTAACTTTGGATACATATATTAGAAGAAAGAAAGATCATATAACAGGAAGGAAATGGAATTTATACATTTACTGAGAAATAATTACTTGAAGCCGAATGTGATGGAGGGAATTGGAGTACAACAGTGTTGGATCTTGTAATTGGATTAGAAAATCTATTTATAACTAAGGTGGCCACATTGCCTCTGATTGGGGGAAGTGATCATGTGATGGCCAAGGAGTATCACACTATAATTTGAAGCCAGATATTCACTTGACTGATGATGATGCAAAATTGATTAGGATAATAATTAATCAAGTAGAGAGCTTGCAGGATGATTTAAGTAGGCTAACAGTATGGACAAAATCATAATGGATGTCAATTTAATGTGGAAAAGTGTAAAGTTATGCAATCATCATCATCATGCGTATCAAGGATTTAGGCCTAGCATGGCCTGTTCTGGCCTTAGAAGTCATCGTTTAAGAGGACGTCCTGTTTTCTTTTTCCTAATGGCTTGTACTTTAAGGCTTGTTTTGGTAATCTTTCTGTTTTCATTCTTTGAACATATGTTCCATCCATTTATGTTTATATTTTTTAATTTTTTCTATTACTGGTTCTTGATTTAATTCTTTCATAATTTCTTTCTTTCTTTTGTGATCAAATAGGGTATACTTTGCAGTTTTTCTCATAAACTTCATTTCTGCTGTTATTAATCTTTGTTTGTTTTTTGTTTTATTGTCCAGATTTCACTTCCATACATTAAGACTGATGGGGCTAATGTATTGTATACTTTTAGTCTGGTTTGTGTTTGAATTAGGTTTGGTTTAAATATAGAGTTAATTACACCTGTTATTTTTAAATATTTTGCAATTTTTACATTTATATCTGTTTCATTTTCATATGTGATCATACATCCTAGGTAGTTAAATGAATTCACTGTTCTAAGATCTTGTTATCTATTACTATTTTAGTTCTTGCTGGATCTTGTCCTCTAAAGGCCATAGTTTTTGATTTTTCCGTTGATATTATCATACCATAATCTTTGGATATCTCATTTAGATCTAAAATAGCTTTCTGTAAGTTATCTTCATAATTTGTAATTACTATTTGGTCGTCGGCAAAAAGGAGAGTGTTTAAGTTCACTGTAGGAGAAAGTTTAATTCCTTGATGTAAATTTTTATTCCATTTCATTATTATTTCATTTAAATAGATATTAAAAAGAGTTGCTGAGAGGGGACATCCCTGTCAGACCCCTTGGTTAATCTCTCTCGTATATGATAGCTCATGATTTAATCTTATTTGTATTTGATTATTTTCATATATACTTGTGATAGCTTTTAGGATATTATTTGGTATTTATCTTTCTTTTAATATGTTAAATAATATGTTTCTTTTAACTTTGTCAAATGCTTTTTCAAAGTCAATAAATGCAATATGTGTTTCTAAATTGTATTCTCTTCTTTTCTCTATTATTAATTTTAGGCAAAAGGCCGGGTCTATATATGATTGTCCTTTTTAAGATATTTAAAAATTTCTTAAAAGTTTGCTATTTAAGATATATTTTGTAACAGGAATTTAGTATACTGATACCTCTATAGTTTTTAGGATCATCTGTATTACCTTTTTTAAAGATAGGAATCACAATTGCTTTTTTCGATTCTATTGGGGGGATACCAGTTGAATAAATTTTATTTAAAAATAATAAGAGTCTTTCTTTGAATCTTGTTCCTGTGTATTTATATAGTTCTGAACCTAGCTTATCTTCTCCAGGTGATTTTCTGTTTCTTGTTCTTTCAGGCTGATTTCTAATTCTTCTTTAGTTATTTCCTTTTCATTTTCATTAATTGTTTGCCAGTTGTCTTTTTTAAAATATTTATCTGTCCACAATTCTGTGTAGTAATTTAGAAATTCTTCTAATTTCAATTCGGTGTTTAATTTTATGTTTTCTTTGGTATCTGCATTTAAGTTATGCAGTGTGGAATACAAATATTACAAGATATGTATCGTATTGTGGGAACCTTACTCCAGAAAATTAATGAAGCCATGGATTTGGAGATAAGAGCTTCCATAGCTTAATCGGCATAGACAAAGCCCTTCGGTTAGAAAGACCTGGGTTCAATTCCCATCCATGATATCAGGAATCTTTATCTGGTCTCTTTCAGCTAAAGGTGAGTTAGCTGGTCTCATAGAGATGGAGAATTTTTTCTCCCAGAAACTTGAGTTTTTTGTCCCTCAGAAAAGGAAAATAAGTCCTGTGAACACACACTTCTACAGACAAACCCCCCCCCACCCCAATGTCAGGCTCTGCAACAAGTCAGTTGGGATCGGGCACACAAGGTTGCATCATGTAAGAAGGCCAAACCCAAATATATGGGATAAGAAGAAGAAGGGGGATTTGGAGATAGAAAGCTGAAGTTTACAGGGCATATTGCTGAAGTGGCCAGGGTAGCTCATAGGATTACTTGGTTATTGTAGAACACACTAACAAGCAGAGATAAGGGAGTTATCAATCCTCTTTATAAAACTTTAATATGACCACATCTGGATTACTGTGCTTAGGTCTGGTCATCTGGGTTTCTTGGGAATGAGGAACTGATAGAGAAAGTCCAACTTATAAAGAAGGACACAACTTATGCCCAGTAGTCTTAGTGAAGGACCAGAAGCAGGAGGAAAGCTTATTGCATTTCATTCTTATCCTTCCTTGGAATTGTTGGTAACTTCTTTGCACTTGTTGTGGACTGTAGTGTAAGCTGAATAAGAAGCCAGGGTTTTGTATTATTATTATTATTATTATTATTCAGGCCTCCATGGAGTCAAAAGGCTCATCGTGGGAGGTCCTTCCTAAGAACATAAAGTCTGTCAAGACTCATCGAGGGGAGGTCCCCCCCCCCCAAGAAACACAAGGTCTATCATACCACTCCTTAAACTCATTGACCGTTCTCGCTCTCACCACTCAGGCAATGCATTCCACGGTTCAACCACCCTCCACACACCACCCTCATGGACTGTAGAGGCACTTTTTTTTCCAGTTGTAATATCAGGGGTTTGTAGTGAAGTGGGGAATGAAGGCCTCATATGAGTTGGAGGTAAAGACTGATGTGAAGTGGTTTGCCTTATCCATGGGTGAAGGTACATGGTACAATCACAATGTGAGAGGGATAGAAATAGGGAATGATAGAAGTTGTGGCCAATAGTCTTAGTGAGGGACCAGGAAGCAAGCATATTGCATTATGAAGTCTGCTTTGGAATTGATAACTCCCCCCCCCCTGTTTCTGGCTGTAGTGCAAGCTGAATGAGAAGCTAGATTTTTTGGATTTAAGCCATTCTAAAAAAATGTGCCTCTTCAGTCCATGTCAAAAATGCAGCATTTGGCAGAGGCACATTTTTTTAGAAAACCAGGGCTTGGATAAGGGTCGGGAATTCTCAGCTGAGTGGGAAATGAAGGCCCTCATTCAGAGAGGATTATTCTGGCTATTAGTTCTGTGCAGATGTTTCAGGAAAACAAAAACAGTAATCTAATCATAGAAAAGAGGTATTAAAATTTCACAGGTCATCCCAGTTAGCACATTTATAGTGCCATGGGGTACCAGGCTGAGATTGACTGAAAAGAGGAGAATGATCTGCAAAATGGGAAACTTGAATAAGATTATTGTCATAGTTGTGATGAGGAGAGCAGACATCCTCAGTGTATTTGGAGGGAGAGCTGGTTAAGAAAAAATCCAGAGTTGAAGAATGATGAGGATTATATGGTATTCTGGTTAGTAATTTAACTGTTGTGATAGATCATGACTGATGATCTATCAGCTGGGAAGCTGAACTATTTGATCTCTGAAACTAGAGAGGGAAGCCAGTTTGTGTTTATAGACATTAGTCTTCTAGTAAGACAGCCTTGCAATTAGGGGTAATTAGATTGTATGAAATCAACTTTTAGTGATATACTCAAAAAGGGCAGCAGAGTTGGGTCAGAATTATGGGAGCAGTAGTTGCAGCAAATGAAAGATAAGAAATGAGATAAGAAATAGATTGAAAAGTAGGGATTCCAGGTTGGATAGTCTTTGGCAAGTGATATCTGATTTAACGAAAGCACATGCCCCTCCATTTTTTGTAAAATGCGTTGTACAAATGTAGTTGGGTGGGCTATAGTCCTGGAAGATGTCACTTAGGGTTCTGTAGGGAATAGTAGATCAGGTGTTGATGTCTGTAAGTGGTATATATATCATTGTTTGCATTGATGCTCCAGATGTTGATGAAATGGATATGAAAATGTTTTTACTGGAAGAAATTTTGATGTTATTTTTAGGGATTTGATATATTTTTATTATTTACAGGGTGTTCGGGATAAATTTGACAGTTTCGTAAGGAAAAAGAAAATCTTCTTTGTATCTATTAAATTTAATGAATTGACAAAAAAACATTACAGGCAGAGTTAATTACAATACTATCAACAAGATTTACTCAAAATAACCACCATTAGCATCGATCACAGCTTCAATTCTGCTTCGGAACCTCGAACAAGCTGATGCTACAGTCTCCCTGGGAAGGGCCGCAAAAACTGTTTTAATTTTATCCATTAACTGGGCTTTTGTATTACTGGAAGTGCGATTGGTGTCTTTTTCAACTGCGCCCCATACAAAATAATCCATGGAGTTAAGGTCTGGGGAGTTTGGAGGCCAAACATTTGGACTGGTGAAGTCGTAGAAATTTTCAGACAACCATTTTTGACTTTTCCCAGAGGTGTGGCAAGGGGCCGAATCCTGCTGCCATACATACGGCCTACCATTGGCTACCCTTGTTATCCAGGGCTTGACTACAGTTAGCAACTCCACGAACAAAGCCCGAATTCCAATGCCAGGGTTCTTCAACACCTGTTCCTGCAGATTTGCGAGGAATTCTGCTGTACGAACGCAATCAGATCGTCTGCTAGGGATCTTTCTTCTTGCTACATCCTCGTAGTCACCATTGCAAGTCTCTAGTTCATGCCTGATTGTTTTTACTGTATTCAGGGAGCATTGGGCAGCAGTCGTAATATCCTTATTTTGATGGCGGGCACGAATCATCATGATACAAGTTATTCTCTTCCATGATTCAGGTGGGTTCCAGCTATCCATCCTTTCTGACATCTTGTATATGAATGAAGAAGGGTCCAAACTTTTAAATGAAGAGAAGTGTGTGTTAATACATGTAACTTACGGAAAAATATAATTAATTATAAATATGTCAAATTTATCCCGAACACCCTGTATATGTTTTTTGTTGTATTTTTAATTTTGTATAGGCGATTTTTTTACATCTGCAGTGATACTAATATTTCTGTGGCTGTCTTTCTTGGTAGAATCGATTCAGAAAATTAAACAGCAGGATGGAAGTAATGGACTTCTCTGGCTCCTGGATAGCAGCAGGATTATTCACAAGTTGATTGGAAAGCCTCCAACTGATGTGTTACCATTGAGTTCAGTCCCATGTACTATCTGGAAGCAAGCCTGTTGAAAACTGCTTTACTGCTGTATCCTCAAATGGAGGAGATAACTGGCTCCTAAGTTGAATGCTAACAGTGTGATGAGCATGCCTAGCAAGACCATCACTCACACTGCATGTGAGAAGAAAGAGGTAGGACACTCCATCTTGGAGATGAAACATGGCAGTAGACACTTCACACCTCCAAAAAGCAGAGCAGTGCTATTTCACCAGATGCTGAAAGACATTTACTACTTAGAGGTCTAGCTGGCATTTCCTCCAGCTAAGAAGATATGCTTTTAAGGCAGCAATGCTTGCCTCATCAGAGCTCTGTTTGGAAACAGCCCATACCACGGAAAAGTGGGGTCAACTTGATTTGGCTGGGAGAGGCTATATATTGCACAATCACCATCCCATATAATGACCCATATATGCTTACTAAGAAGGCCCTCTCCAAATTAAGAATACACTAATAAAATATATATTAATTCGGATTTTTAAAAAATCATTTATAAAGATTTTCGAATTGTGTTCCACAGCTGTTTACTCCAGTTTCTGATGGTAAAGGAGTGGTATGTGTATGCCTCACCTGAGTATCCTCATGGAAGTGATAATTACAGTTGACAAGGAGATGATTAAGCAAAGAATACTGATAAGATATACATATGGATATGTTTCTGGGTTTGGTAGATGTGAATGTTGTAGTTTGCTAAAAAAGAAACTTCACCATTCTGAGAAAATAATAAAATAATAATTCAGAGTAAAAAAAAATAGTAAAACTTGAAAAAAGAACAACTGATAAGGATTTTTGAATCATGTTCATTTCTTATTATATTCAGATGAACTGCACTTGTAGGATTGCATTTAAATTTCTCACAGATTTCAAATGGTCCATGCACCACAGATTGGAAAGCAGTGCACAGAAGGAAAAGGATTGGGTTGAGTTGTTTTTAATTACTTGTGAGAGTATTTCTAGCCGAGTTGTGTGTTCTGTAGGATGAAAAACCCAAGCTTCCTGTAGAACAAAACTTTAAACCTCTGTATGGAGACTAGCTTATTCACCTTAAGATCAGAAGCCCTGATAAAAAATTCTTTCAGCTCAGGAATAGGTATTTAGTCCATTTGTTAATATTTAATGAATTTATTTATCCTGTAGGCGACTGCGCCATTGTTAATATTTAATGAATTTATCCTATATAGGCTGCGCCATTGTTATTTATAATGTGTATTATAAATAATATTTCATTTACTAACAATTATTTTTATTTTTGACTCCGAGTGTCCCTATATGTTATTATATTTGCACAAAGAGTTCACTCCAATTGGTGCAATGACTTTAACTCACTCCTTCAGAATCCAACTAATCATTGACTCAATACCAAGTACAAAATAAACACATTTAATAAAACTTAAAACAATATATATACACTTCTAGTAAAAATACATAACTACAACTACAGATTATATGGATCCAAGGCCTTATTAAAAAAATATAAACTTACTCTTAAGACAAAACACCTTTTTTTTACAATCAAAAAAAATGTTCATAGTCTTATTCTCTTCCTGTTAAGGCTCTTTCCAGAAGTTACAAGGTTCTGTACTTCATTTTTTAGGATCCCTTTAAAATTCCTTTTTACTGCCTCACACAAAACAAAATCAAGTTCCTTCCTACTTGAATATATCTTGGCCAGTTTATAAAAACTTAATTTCAAGATTTCCCTTTTCTTTACTTATTCCTTCTTGAAACATATTATTTCCACCATTCCTTTTTCGGAATACAATATGAAATTTCCTTTTAATTGCCGCACACAAAAAATCAAGTTCCTCCCAACTTGAATATTCCTCGGCCAGTGTTCTAAAAACTTAGTTTCAAGATTTCCCTTTTTCTTCTGTACTTATTCCTTCTTGAAACATATTATTTCCACTATTCCTTTTTCGGAATACAATATGAAATTTCCTTTTGACTGCCGCACACAAAAAAATCAAGTTCCTCCCAACTTGAATATTCCTCGGCCAGTTTATAAAAACTTAGTTTCAAGATTTCCTTTTTCTTCTGTACTTATTCTTTCTTGAAACATATTATTTCCACTATTCCTTTTTCGGAATACAATATAAAATTTCCTTTTAACTGCCGCACACAAAAAAATCAAGTTCCTCCCAACTTGAATATTCCTCGGCCAGTGTTCTAAAAACTTTCCGAACGCTCTCTTGTTTACCACTGTAACTTGGATACGCAACGCTTTCTTGTCAGCTGTCAATCAAACATCAAGTTCACTCCGGGAGCATGCGCACTTCAACAACGTCAGAAACTACGCATTGTAATAATATGGCTGACTCGCTGTATCCACCAGCGCTGAAGAAAGTCTTTCACAAACACAAAATTCAACATTTAAAAATACAATAAACTTTCTTATAAATAATACAAATAATCAATTAAGTAAGTACTTCAATATTTTTACTTTTTTTTTACATATTACTTCTAACATAATATTTTCATAACGAGCACATCACAAGTGCAGACACTGCGTGTATGAAAACAAAAACTAACAAGCAAAATTAATACGTAAAAATATTCAGAATTTTTAATATGATTATTTTTACATCAGTTTCATTTTTCTGTGAAAAATTTTTTTTTTTTTTAAAAAAAAATTTTTTATATTTAACCTACATCTAAACAAACTTTTAATATTTATTTCTAAATCGTTATATTTTAAGTTCTAATCTAATTATCTAATCATTATGTATATCTTCTGAATCACTAGTTTCAGAATCATCTGACACTAGAGATAATTCTGAACTTTCTTCTTCCAAATTAGTATACTTAAAAATTTCATTTTTATACCTTTCAAACACTTCATTTAAACTACTTGAATGATGTCCTAAATCTATAGAATCATCACTATCAGAATCAGTTTCTACAGGTTTTTGAGATTCTAAAAGTTTCTGGGATTCCTTATCCTTACTAACTAAATTTGAGGTATCTTTAACTTCCCTTTTCTTATTTAATCCTATATTTATCAACCTATGAAATTCCGCTATACTTTCATCAATATTAGAATCAATTTGATTATCATTATTCCTACATTGTACATCATCTGAAACATGTGTCTTAGGATTTCTAAAATTTCTTGTATTTTGGTTCATTTTACCAAAATTTAATTTTTTCTTTCGCTGCATATTTGAATTATGAATATTAGATCTATTCCCTTTCCTATCATTTAACTTTGAATAAGATTCACAATTAGTATTAGAAAAACTACATTCATCCTTCAATATTTTATTCATATTATCACCTAAAGTAACTAAATTTTTATTTCCCAAAAAGTACCTTTTTAATCTATCAGAGTGTACATTTAAAATTTTACTAGGATTATTGACATCTTGAATTCTAAAATTCACAGGAGAAAAATTGTCTAAAATTCTAAATGGACCTAAGGCTTTCTTTCCTAATTTCCCAACTCTTTTAATACTAGATTTATCATCTAACAATACCAAATCACCTGGTACAAAAGATTTATATTTTTTAAAACGATTTATATACTGTCTAGTTTTCTGAGCACTTAATTTACTTATCTCACCTACTAGTCTATGAGTAGTGGAAAACTTATCTATTACTAATTCTAAATATTCATTTATATCACTGTATCCTGTATTTGGAATAACTGAAACAAGTTCATTAGGAAAAACTGGGTCAAAACCATATAATGCAAAAGATGGTTTTTCCTTGATAGCAGAATGAAAAGCAGACCTACATGCAAATAATGTTTGAGAGATATGTGTATCCCAATCATTCATTTTGGTGTTTGCCAACTTTGAAAGTATTTGCTTTATGTTTCTATTTAGTCTTTCACACATACCATTACATTGCGGATGATAAGGTGTTGTAAAAATCTTCTTAACATTAAGCAATTTACATAACTGTAATAATAGTTCAGATGTGAAATTTACTCCTTGATCTGAAAGTAAGGTCTGAGGAGTTCCATATCTACAAACTATCATATTCAAAAACTTTCTTGCAATAGTTTTTGCAGATTGGTCTTTCATTGATACTGCTTTAGGAAATCTAGTTAGCATATCTATGATTACTAGAATATACCTATTTCCTTTTTTAGTAATTGGTAGAGGACCTACTACATCAATAGCAACAGCTTGAAATGGTCTAGTTGGAATTGGAAATGGTTGTAAAGGAGCTTTTCCTCTAAAAGGGGATCTTATTTGGCACTTATGGCATGACTTGACATACGTGAGTATATCACTCTTCATACCTTTCCAGATGTAACGATCCTTTATTCTTTCCAAAGTTCTAGAAAACCCTTGGTGTCCTGCTAAGTCAGAATCATGGAAAGTATACATAATCCAAGGAATCATTTCAGTTGGTGCCAATATTTTCACCTTCAACTTTCCATCTTCCATTTGTCTAGATAAGAGTAACCCATCTTTATCTAAATACAAGTTATCCAGATTCAAAAATGTATCTAGTTGAGTTTCCTCTTTCAATACTGCTTCATAAATAGTTTTTAGTATGGGATCATCCTTCTGAGCTTGGATAATCTTATCCTTTTCCCAAATTTGTATACTAGGATCCTTATTTTTTAGAGTTTCAATATTAAATACTTGATCACTATCACTAGTATCTAGAAAAACTTCAGGAGACTGCTCTAATTTTCCACTGTCACCTGATTTCCTATCCAAACAGCATTCTATTCCACACAATGATACTGTATTATCAACAAAATTACACACAAACCCATGACGTTTCAGAAAATCAATTCCAAATATTATTTGTACATTTGGATTTGAAGATTCTGGAAGAACAATTAATGAATGAGAAACCTTCAATGGAAAGCAAGGAATTGAAATAAAGACATTGATTTGCTTATAAGCTGAAATTTCAGATTCAAATATTCCTTTTAACTTAATTGGATTGCTTAAAACTGAAATATCATTTGGAATTAGAGATTTAATTTTGTTAAATAAGCTATAAGAAATGAGTGAAATGTGTGCACCTGTGTCAAGTAAGATATCACAAGGTACATCTTCAATAAATCCTTGTAATACTGTTAAAGGATTACTTTCATTAGCATAAGGAGCTAATGCTACATCAAACTTTCTTTTATGGTTATAGCTGTCTTTGGCTTTACCCATGTTTAGTGAATAGTTTGACATTTCTATCCTTGCCAGTATAATATTGGAATAATAACTAATTCCAGATTTACTTTTATTCTCTGATTTCTTATTTTGAAAACAAGATCTATCTCTAACATAACAATCTTTAGCAAAATGACCCTGTTTATTGCATCTAAAACATTTTGGAATGTATCTCCTATGAGATGCTTTATTCCTGTTAATGCTATCAAATTTACAAGAAAAAGATTTATTATCTGTAAGATTTTTTGATATTGTTAAATCCGACATCATCTTAAACAGAAGTTCCTGTCCTTGTATTATGGGTCTCTGTTGTCTTTCTATTTCTTCACTCAGAAATGTTTTCAGTTCCTCATATTTTTCCAAATCATGTAATTTTACCATGGAATCAGATTCTGGAATATCTTTAGTAAAATTCACAGAAGTTTCCTTAGACTTTTTCTTTTTATTTTCAGCTTTACCCTTTTGAAGCTTTTCTTCTCTCATTTTATCTGTACCCACAATGCTAGAAGAATGAGTTTGATTATGCTGAAAAGAATTTACTTGCTTATTGCTTGAGGAATGAAAAATATCTCTTAATCTTTCTTCCTTTTCTTTAACAAGCTCAAAACATTGTTCAAGGTTTCTAACTTTTTTCTTATACGCTGTTTCTTTTAAATTATCCTTGAGGCCAAGCCTAAATTGATTAAAGAGCAACCATTCTAAAGAGGATTTCTCTTCAGATGAAATATTAAATCCATGAGCAATGGTCCACAATCTATGATAATATTCAGAAACAGATTCCTTATTACCTTGGATACACTGTTGAATCTTCCAAATGTTTGGCCCTAATTCTCTTACATTTGAAAATTCTGATATTAGCAAACTTTTAAAGGTTGCATAATTGTCAGTATCTCTTAGTAAAGGAGATGTATTTAAAAATGTTTTGGCTTTTCCCAACAATTTATTACGAAGTAAAATTAACAAGTGAAAATCTGACCAATTTCCTAAATCTTTAATTTTTTCTGCATACCTAAAAAATGTTTCTATGCTTTCACTACTATCACCTGAGAAAGAAGGTATTACTAAGGTTGGATTTATTAACCTAAAAAATTCTTCATCATTAACTGAAGGAACTTTACTACTAATATTACTATTTTCTGTAGTCATTTTTTTTTTTTTTGATTTGAGTCAAGATTTGCCTTTTGGATTCTAAAATAGTTTAGTCATAACCAATTATCCTGTCGTCGACTGCGCCATTGTTAATATTTAATGAATTTATTTATCCTGTCGGCTGCGCCATTGTTAATATTTAATGAATTTATTTATCCTGTAGGCGACTGCGCCATTGTTAATATTTAATGAATTTATCCTATATAGGCTGCGCCATTGTTATTTATAATGTGTATTATAAATAATATTTCATTTACTAACAATTATTTTTATTTTTGACTCCGAGTGTCCCTATATGTTATTATATTTGCACAAAGAGTTCACTCCAATTGGTGCAATGACTTTAACTCACTCCTTCAGAATCCAACTAATCATTGACTCAATACCAAGTACAAAATAAACACATTTAATAAAACTTAAAACAATATATATACACTTCTAGTAAAAATACATAACTACAACTACAGATTATATGGATCCAAGGCCTTATTAAAAAAATATAAACTTACTCTTAAGACAAAACACCTTTTTTTTACAATCAAAAAAAATGTTCATAGTCTTATTCTCTTCCTGTTAAGGCTCTTTCCAGAAGTTACAAGGTTCTGTACTTCATTTTTTAGGATCCCTTTAAAATTCCTTTTTACTGCCTCACACAAAAAAATCAAGTTCCTCCCAACTTGAATATTCCTCGGCCAGTTTATAAAAACTTAGTTTCAAGATTTCCTTTTTCTTCTGTACTTATTCTTTCTTGAAACATATTATTTCCACCATTCCTTTTTCGGAATACAATATGAAATTTCCTTTTAACTGCCGCACACAAAAAAATCAAGTTCCTCCCAACTTGAATATTCCTCGGCCAGTTTATAAAAACTTAGTTTCAAGATTTCCTTTTTCTTCTGTACTTATTCTTTCTTGAAACATATTATTTCCACCATTCCTTTTTCGGAATACAATATGAAATTTCCTTTTAATTGCCGCACACAAAAAATCAAGTTCCTCCCAACTTGAATATTCCTCGGCCAGTGTTCTAAAAACTTAGTTTCAAGATTTCCCTTTTTCTTCTGTACTTATTCCTTCTTGAAACATATTATTTCCACTATTCCTTTTTCGGAATACAATATGAAATTTCCTTTTGACTGCCGCACACAAAAAAATCAAGTTCCTCCCAACTTGAATATTCCTCGGCCAGTTTATAAAAACTTAGTTTCAAGATTTCCTTTTTCTTCTGTACTTATTCTTTCTTGAAACATATTATTTCCACTATTCCTTTTTCGGAATACAATATAAAATTTCCTTTTAACTGCCGCACACAAAAAAATCAAGTTCCTCCCAACTTGAATATTCCTCGGCCAGTGTTCTAAAAACTTTCCGAACGCTCTCTTGTTTACCACTGTAACTTGGATACGCAACGCTTTCTTGTCAGCTGTCAATCAAACATCAAGTTCACTCCGGGAGCATGCGCACTTCAACAACGTCAGAAACTACGCATTGTAATAATATGGCTGACTCGCTGTATCCACCAGCGCTGAAGAAAGTCTTTCACAAACACAAAATTCAACATTTAAAAATACAATAAACTTTCTTATAAATAATACAAATAATCAATTAAGTAAGTACTTCAATATTTTTACTTTTTTTTTACATATTACTTCTAACATAATATTTTCATAACGAGCACATCACAAGTGCAGACACTGCGTGTATGAAAACAAAAACTAACAAGCAAAATTAATACGTAAAAATATTCAGAATTTTTAATATGATTATTTTTACACATTGTTATTCAATTTTTACGTTAATGGCACAAGGAAGGATTTTTGACAGGAGATATATTCAGCTGTATGTGAAGATAAGTCATGTAGTCAAGAATGTGACTGACATGCAGAGCTTTCATAACTATTTAAATAAGCTGAATTTCTGGGCAAATGAAAATAGATGCCATTTCAATGTTAATACGAGGGTGGTCTGAAAAGTTCTCGGCCTAACAATGAAAAAACAAATTTATAATTTAAAAATTATTTTTATTTTTTAACATAATCTCCCTTAAGACTAATACATTTATTGCAGCGATGCTTCAGCACCATTATCTCGTCCCTGTAGTGGTTTTCTCAGTAAGATCTGCAAATTACTCCTCTACAGCTGCAATCTCCTCTTGATTCGAAGAAAAACACTGACCAGCAAGGAAGAGTTTTAGTTTTGAGAAGAGATATAAGTCAGAGGGAGCCAAATCTGGGTAATAGGGTGGATATTCCAACAATTCATAGTGCAGATCCCTTCATTTTCCCATTGCCAAAACACCTTTGTGGGCAGATGCATTGACCTGATGAAAGATGAATTTTTTCTTCTGCAAACTGGGTTTTTTTATCATGAAGTTTTTTATCATGAATTAAGGATTTCCTAAGATCGGAATAATATTCTGATTTTAGGAAAAACAGTAGTTTCCTCGATTTGACCTCATTTGCTGTTTTTAGTGCCTGTGTGCACGTGTCTTATCTTATGTTCCCATGAAGATAGCAATGTGACGTTGCTGAAATATAGGAAGTATATATTAAAGTTTATTTTAATTTGTATTCCAGTATACATTGTGAATTCCTTAAGTTATTTAGTAATCATGTGCAACCAATGTATAAGCCTTTCTACGAGAATTACTATCATCCATGGAGATTCCATTGCACGCAAAGCCCGCCAATACGGTAAAGTGAAGCTGAAGTTATCAAGTTATCGGGATAATCAGGTAATCCCAAATTGTGTGAAATTTAAGCACAGTTTCTTTTCACAGAAGGCTCTCTGAATTTATAAACGCTCTAGCTTTGCTTTGCTACGAGAACAAATTACCGTCACCTGTGTTCTCCTAGCGATGCAAACAAAGCTATTCGGGTGCTAGAGGAAGAGCTTTCCAACACAATGAATCACGAACTTTGGTCAATTCTATATGACGTCTCATGCACTTCGGCAAATAAAGAATTTGAGAAAATACAGAGTCAACATATCAAGAAATTTGATAATTTAAAAAAGAACTCTACCTCCGAACCAAAACTACCACTCAGCACAGTAGTCAACCTTTCTTTCGTTATTTTGAAATCTGAAGCACTCAATGCTCTTGCACGTGGCCACAATTTCGGCATTGCTCCTAGAAAAATACTGGCCGAAGAAATTATGATCCAGATTGAACGTGGTATCCGCCACCTTCCAAACCACATCGGCGACAATATTAGACTGGATGTAGCCTGTGTTCTCACCAAAGCAAGACCACCAAAAACTAACATATCCAATAGTGAATATAAGGTTCTATGGGAAATGAAGGAAAAACAAAAAAAAATAGTAATCACTAAAGCGAATAAGGGGAATGCCACTGTAGTACTCAACCATACTGACTACACAGGTAAGCTTAATACTTTATTATTAGATCAGGCTACTTACATCCAAATTGAATAGAATCCCACCAACTCACAAATTAGAAAACTCCATAGGCTCTGTAAGAAGGTCACTTCTTGGCGCTCACATACCAAACTGGCAACACACCATCACACACAAAAAACTCAGTCCACTTCAAAGCCAGTGTAGAAATCCTTACACTCCAACATACTGACATATTGGTCAGTTTTGACGTTTCCTCCTTATTTACAAATGTCCTACTCAAGGAAACCTTAGAACTCATCCAAGCCAAATTTCCACCCCCGATATCTCAGCCCTATTTTAGTTCACAATGAACTTCGACTATTTCATTTGGCAGGGAAAATTCTACAAACAGATAGATGGGACAGCCATGGGTTCACTACTCTCCCCACCCTTGGCCAACTTCTTTATGGAGACTTTTGAAGAGAAAGCCTTAAAGTCTGCCCCTCAAAAACCTACCATATGGCTTTGCTACGTTGATGATGTGTTCGCTATTTGGCCACATGACTCTGATACACTTCTCTCCTTCTTAACGCATTTAAACAACCAACACCCCAGAATCAAGTTCACCCTGGAAAAAGAGGAAAACAACAGCCTCCCTTTTCTAGACACACTAGTCACCCGCCAGCCTGATGGAACCTTGGTTTTCTCAGTTTATAGAAAACCCACCCATACAGGCAGATACATTCACTAACAATCCCACCCCCTCCTCACAACAATATGGAGTTATCAAGAGACTATACAACAGGGCTAAACTAATCTGTTCAAAATGACAATGCCCTAACCACTGAACTAAATCGCATCCTTAACACTTTCTCAGCCAATGACTACAACCCTATAACATCCAAAAATACTAAAACCAGTAAACCACAGCCCCCCCCCCCCCCTCTTCCTTCACAAAAAAAAAAAAATTACTCTAAATCCATCACCATTCCCTACATCCGAGGCACCTCGGAAAAAATTACCAAAATCCTGAATAAACATGACCTCTTGTTAAAGACCATATAGATAATTGGCATCCCAAGGGACCTGGTGTATACCAGGTCCCTTGCAGCTGTAAGCTATCCTACTTTGGCCAAACAGGCAGGACAGCGAATATCAGAATTTCGGAACCCAAAGACTACATCCGGTTTCACCAGTACAGCCACTCTGGGCTTGCAGACCATGCTCTGGATACGCGCCACAGAATATGGTGGAAGAAAGCCACAGTAATACACTGCAGCAAGTATAAATTTGAAAGACTATTCATAGAATCAGCCTCAGCCCTAAGAAACATTCCAAATCTCAACAAATTTGGATGCATGAGACTGCCCCAAATTTGGGAGATGTACATCTTTAGAACTTCAGCCCAACGACCAAGAATACCTAATATAGCCTGCTAGGGGACACCATCAGGACTTTATGAAAAACAGTAGTTTCCTCTCTTCAACCTCATTTGCTGCTTTTAGTGCCTGCATGCACGTGTCTTAATCTTATGTTCGCATGAAGACTTTAGGAAAGTCTTCATGGGAACTTCCTATATTTTGGCAACGTGACATTGCCGAAATATAGGAAGTATATATTAAAGTTTATTTTAACTTATATTCCAGTATATGTTGTGAATTCCTTAAGTTATTTAGTGACCAAGGATGATAGCAGGTGTATGGAATGAACCTTACCAGAGCATGTTGAAGATTGGTGGGTTTAAAAAACTGGTTGACAGGCAGAAAAGGGGTAATAAATTGAGACATACAAATTACTGAAGGGTTTTTACAAGATTAATTCAGAGGAAATTTTTCAGAAGGTCTGGTGGTGGGAGAACTACAGGCCATATTTGAAAACTGAGTAAGTGTGTAGTTAGCAAGGATGTTAGAACTAGGTTTTTTGCTTGGAGAGTGTTGAATGAATGGAATAAATTGCCAGAGTCTGTTCATGGCACCCACAACAGACTCTGGCAATCTATAGACAACTGCGTAAATGTTGGATAGTGCTTGATATGATGTTTAGAGCCTCCTTGGATGAGTCTAAAGACTCCATAGAGTAGCCTGTAATAATAATAATAATAATATTTTATTGAGGTCATAATGTGCAATTCTTACAATGGCCAGTTAATTATTTTTTATTCATGACTTATTTTTAATGGTATTAACAACACCAGACCATTTTATCAAAAGATGTTTTATTAACTGCTTATATTTCGCTGGATTTCAAATTAGCATCATCAGAGCACAATACAGGTTGAATATGTGACAGTGAGTAAGTGAAACAATACAATTGTAATGTACAAAAGATCTAAAGTCCTATTTTGTAAAATAGGACTCTAATGTAAAAAAAAAAAAAAAAATCATTACAGCTATGTTGGAGTTTCTCTTAAGATAATAGTCTCCCAAATTTTTGTCAAATTAATGCAACCATATTTGTTCAGGTTAGGAGAATTCTTTAAAGCCATGGCTGACAAAAAATAATCTTTCAGATCTGTAACAACTTCTAAATAGCACATTCGTTTTCTTCTAGCTAATCCTGTGTGAAAGGATGTTCAAAGCCTGGTCTGCCAGTCCTGACTTGCCATAATAATGGTAGCAAATGTATTTTTTATGTTCTTCCAGTCAGATGTTAACAGATCTTCCTGTCTGCCCATAGTAGACCAAGTCATAGTCACAAACTTAATCCAATCCAGGGGTGTGTTAGAGGGTTAAGTTTATCCTTAGACAAGCCAATAATAGTTGTTAATTTAACATCAGGTTTGAAAGTGGTGCAAAGGCCATGCTTCATTAATACTTTGGATATCTTTCCTGATGTATATCTGACATGGGGAATAGAAATGGTAACGTTGCATTCCTGTGTATTAGGGGTAGGGAAGGGTGATGGGGCTATGTAGTACTTTATCTATTTTGTACGGATTGTAGCCAGTTAGCCAAGAACGTATGGTGCAGATATTTGAGTTTTGTGGACAGAGCTGTATTGTTAGAACAAATGGCTCTGGCTCAGTGTGTAAGTGTTTTTAAAATGCCATATTATTGGACTGGATGATGATGTGATGTGATTATGTAGGTATCTTCCTGTGTGTGTGTGTGTGTGTGTGTGTGTGTGTGTGTGTGTGTGTGTGTGTGTGTGTGTGTGTGTGTGTGTGTGTGTGTGTGTGTGTGTGTGTTGCTTTTTCTAAATGGAAAAAGATAATGATCCATCTGAAAGGTGGGTGACTAATATGCCAAGAAATGGTAAACAGTTAGATTCGTTTTCTCCTGAAAACATTTGCTAAAGAGTGGGGAGGAGAATCCATAGCAGTACGATTAATCTATTTGTAGATTTTTGATTTTTCCTACATGCAGATTAATGGTACTGCTATGCCCCCCCCCCCACACACACACCTTTAGCAAACTTTTACATGGAACACTTTGAAAACAAAGTACTTACCACAGCTACCTACAAACTACTAGCATGGTCACAATACATAGGTGAGTGATGTGTTTGCCATTGGCCCCATGGACAAGACTTTGGATGCATTTGTCATCTACCTAAACAGCCAACACCCCAAAATCCACTTTACAGTAGAAAAAGAATCTAATAACTCTTTACCATTTCTTGACATATCCCAAGAACAATCTCTCTATCCCTGACTTATAAAAGCTTCTGTGCATCACTTTTGTTTATTTTTCAATTGGAAAAAAAAAAAGTGCTTCTATAAGTCATAGCCTTGAAATAAGTCGGAGCCTTTTATAAGCTTTGAAACATACTCCAAACCTCAACAAGTATGGGTGTATAAATTTGCCAAAGATTTGGGAATCAGTCATCTAATTAATACCTGCTTTCTCTCTCTTTTTTTTTTTTTTTTTCAACATAGATGGCACCTAATTAGGACTTATAGTCTTTGTGTTATATGTTATAATTGAAGATGCTGGAATAATACCAGTGAAATATTAGCAATAAGTTAATAAATAGTTATTTTCTTATAAGTCTGTGTTCACTGTTAATATTAATCAACATAATTGCACAATGGCAGTCATCATGGCAGGTAACATTTACAAACAAATTGCATGACATTAAGCTTGAAATTAAGCATTGGCATTCTAGTTAACATAGAAAGAGGAGAGGAAGTTGTTCTCGCTAAGCCCGCATAGGTCACGGTCATCTTACACGTTATTTACTGAGGGCTGATGACCCACCTATGTATGAAAAATGGAATATGCATCTTACTATTTGTCATATTCTGGTGGAGTGCCAGCACTTGATACAAGCGAGAGGAATGAAATTTTTACCTATTCTAGCCAAGCGATATACACTCAGGCAGGTGTTATCAGACTCAGACAGACTGCATGATTTGTTTAATCTTTTACAAAGAATTAATTTGTACAAGCACATTTAACTGTAATTTTATTTATATGTAGATACTACATACTCTCCACATTCTACTGCATATACATGCTGCATTCACTACAACAATCTATTCTCAAAAACCCACCTGTTAATTACATTTGATTTGATGCATGTCAAGCATAGCTCTTGTTCATCCTGCCATTTTGTTGTCATTCACCACAAGTTTTAAAAATATTAAAAATAAATGTCTGTTTCAACCACACGAAGCTTCACAATCACTCAGTTATGCTGAACTATGAAAATTAAACAAAGCTACACTAAAATGCAGATGCAAATCATGTGCATCAGTACAAAAATAAAACTTTTCAACAGTAGCTTTCAAAGGCTTTTAACTAAATGACACTCTAGTGTCATCCTCTATCTTTTAACATCATAGATTTGAACTTTGCTAACAATTACCTTCAGTTGTTAACTCCAGACAGGTAATGCATGTCATGCTATCCTGTCCTTACTGTTACTCTAAATATCCTTGTTATTACTGTGTGTTCTTTAGTCATAGAACATTTTTTCTTAATTAATGTTTAATAAAACTCTTTAATTTAGGGCCCCACGGAGGTAGCTATTGTATTTCTCTTGGATCCAGACAGGTAATGCACGTCATGCTATCCTGTCCTTACTGTTACTATAAATATCCTTGTTATTACTGTGTGTTCTTTAGTCATAGAAATTTTTTCTTAATTAATGTTTAATAAAACTCTTTAATTTAGGGCCCCATGGAGGTAGCTATTGTATTTCTCTTGGATCTTGTTGATGGAAAGAAGACTCCCACTCCACTACAGAATAAATTAAGACTCTGCTTTAAAGACTTTTCCAAAAAGTAAGCAGGCTGTAAATTTTGCATTATTTTCATGGTTGCAATTAAATTGATATTTATTCATTCCACTTGTCATTTATATTCTTTTTTGTTGTGCTCTTTCTTCTGAAGGGGTTTAAAAAATTAAACATTAGCATTTTCTACAAAAGGATCCCATTTCTAACTGTATTAAACACAAAATTATGATTTCCAAAAATACATTATGAGATATATTGTTAAGGCTCATAACAACTGCTGAGTAAAAGTTACAGCAGCCCAGTTGTTGAAGTAGGTAATTATTATTATTAGAGACCTTCATGGAATGAAGGACTCATTAATTGGAAGAAGCTATATATCTCTCTCACATCTGCTGTCATACCTTCATTAAATTCATAGATGTACTCACCACATCAACAAGTAGACTGTTCACTCACTACTACTCTGTGAAAGAAAAATCTAGGTCTTACCCCTTTCTTAACTGCACAAAAACTCAACTTCTATGGATTCCTCCCCCCCCCCCCCCCATCCTCTCCTCACTTTCCACATAACAAAAAATTTTGTCAACCAATATCCTATTACACCCTTTCAGAAGTTTATAAACTTCTAGAGACTTCTATCACCCTACTTTCCCCTTTACTAGTGTCTACAGTCCATATATTCACAATCTGTCCTCATAATCTCATTTCATAATTCAGAGGTCATCTTTGTGACTCTTATTATGCAGCATTTCCACAGCTTCTCTAAGAACATAGAGACCCAAATCTTAGGCACAGTAGTCCAGATGTGGTTGTATCAGAGCCTTGTAATGATGATCATCCTATTTTTCTACCCACTACAGGGTGAAGGCCTCTCTACATTGCAGGGGGGGTCTACTTCTCCCATGGTGACCCAGTCCATCTTGGGAGAGTGTTTATTCACTTCTATGAATAAATGTATGAAGGTGAAAGACTATCACAAACACCCATGCCTAGGCAAGATTCACACCCATAGCCTCTTGGCTGAAGAGAGAGGATATGCTAACCACTCGGCCAGCCAGAGCCTTGTAAAGAGGCAAGATGATTTTGTTACCTTTACATGCCATTGTTTGTTTGTTTCAACATAACAGTTATTATTTTTGACTTGGATTTGCAATTTTGGTTATGTGAACTTCAAACTTCAAATTACTATCCTCCAAACATCCAGCATATCAGTATCCCACCAGTATAATAATGCCATTGAATATCTTATGCCAAGTGCACAAATTTCCACTTGCTAACACAAAACTGATAGCCATTATTTCTCAATACTTCCAGCTTATTCATATCATTCTCTAAGTGCTATATATCAACAGCATCCCTGATTGCAATGTCTGTATTTCCAAAATCAGCAAACAATTGAATATCTTCTATCAGGTCATTTCCAATATCATTAATATATATTTGTCTTCTCTCTCTCTCTATCATGGTTTTTAGCCAAGTGATCTGTTTCATCTCATGCCATTGCTTTCTTGGTCTTTCAATTCTTCTTTCTCCTTGGTCTTTCAATTCTTCTTATTTATTTTATATCCATATAGTATTTTTGGCAGCCTGCTATTGTCCACTTAATTTACTTGTTCTAACCATTTTTGTTTGTATTTACTTATATAGTAGTTAATTAGTTTAATATTCAGGTAGTGCCACTTGATATATTCAGCAGTTTTGCTGAGAAATTTCATTTCTGTGTTTGAATCTGTTTTCATTTTTCTGTTTTATGGTCCATATTTCACTTCCATATAATAAAGTTGGTTATCGACAGGACATTATATAGTCTGATTCTGTGTATTTTTGTACTAGGAATGGCTTAAATATATTATTTATTGTGTTGCTTACTTTAACAAAATTTAATATTTATATTTTTAATGTCTATATCTTTTTCATCTTCATATGCTAAGTCACATCCTAAGCATATATTTGTTCTAATATTTTATTATCTCTCACTATTTTACTTCTTATTGGGTTTTCTCCTTTGAAAGCCATTATTTTTGTCTTTACTTTTGATATTCTCATATTATATTTTTCTGAAATTTCATTTCATGATTTTGTGGATCTCTGTAGATCATCTTCTGATGTAGCTAATACAACTTGATCATCTGCAAATAATAGTGTATCTATCTTTATTTATGAGATTTATTTATTAATAATCTGTTTCCAGATTGTTATAATTTTATTTATACCTCGCTTAATGCAAATTTGATATGCATGATAATCAATTAGTGTGATTGAGTGAAATGGTACTATTTCCTGCTTTAAGCAAGTGATTAATCAGTTAACGTGATTTTTTTATGTTATACAAAATTTTTTGTCACCAATCTCCAGCAAGTAGCGACACTTCTCAGTATAGTGGGCAGTGGCCGGCAACACTCTGCAGGTGAATCAAAGTGCTCATTGCAAGCACGCGCACAAACTCTGTTCTCTTTCTCAATCAATTTTTTTGCTTTAATTTAGTATTATATTCAACCTCAATGTTGAAAAGAGAAAGACTGAAAAGAAAGCAGCAGTAATAAAAAGAGAAGTAAAGTAATTATGTTAGAGGAAAAGCTGAAGAATGTGCTCGATTCCCATTCAGAACAGTT
Source organism: Typopeltis vanoorti (assembly GCF_054136105.1). NCBI lineage: Eukaryota > Metazoa > Arthropoda > Arachnida > Uropygi > Thelyphonidae > Typopeltis > Typopeltis vanoorti. The sequence goes on from NC_143566.1 coordinate 64,997,233, forward strand.
AAGCGACAATGATCTCCTTCATCTAGAAGAACAGCGTGCATATGAAGAAGATAAGGAGTACAAACAAGAGGAGAATGTTACAACTAAGAAGCTAACCATAAAAGAACTTGAGCTAGTTTTCATCACAGTGAGCATGCTAAGAAAATTTTGTTTGATGCTGATCCTGATATGGAACAAAGTGTCGAAGTCCACTGAAATCTTGATAAAGTGATCACCAGTTATCACAAATTGCATGACAAGATGAAAAAGCCAATCCTATTTTTTCAAGCGCATCTTTACTTAATTTTTTTGTAAAAAATAGCTCAATCAAATGTTTAAACATTAAATAAAAATTTAAGCAATTGATTTTTATTAACTTTAATGATTTTATCCTCAAATATAGCTTATAATTTTTTTTTTTTCAAATTTATGCCAGCTGATGGATGAATTATAATTATTCCTATTGTTTATTGTATTCACTTAGCGCACATTAATTGATGGATTAATTCATCACATTAAGTGAGGTTTTCCTGTGTGTGTGTGTGTGTGTGTGTGTGTGTGTGTGTGTGTGTGTGTGTGTGTGTGTGTGTGTGTGTGTGTGTGTGTGTATACACACATATTAAAAAGTAGCAATAATAGGGTACATCTTGTTGTACTACTCTTGATATGTCTTTCCATTCTGATATTTGTTCTAACTTGGCTGTTATTTTATTTCCTGTGTATATTTCTTGAATAGATTGTAAGAGCCGGTTTGGTATATTTAGATCAGTTAATATTTTAAATAATTTTTGTCTATAAATTTTATCAAATGTTTTTTTTTTAATAATGAATGAAGGCCACATGTTTCTTTTTGAAATTCTCTTCTCTTTTCAATTAATAATTTTAGAGTAAAAATTGAGTTTATGTGTCATCAGCCTTTTCAGAATCCATTCTGTTCTTCTAGTAGTTTGTTCTCTACAATACTGTTTAGTTATTCTTTTCATATTCCTACATATATTTTGTACCTTCTAAATTAAAGATATTAAAGATACCAAGAAATTATATACTTGATTTAATCCTTTATCCAAGTGTAAGCAAACAAAGTTTGCTCCTGAAATATAATCAGGACTGGAACAACTCATACATAAAAGCTAGTGACTTCACATTACTTGCCTTAGTATCATAATGCAAAACATATCTCCTTACGGGTATGTATAATGCTATGCATTATGGGAAGGGTCACTACCCAAACCGGTTTCGACCTTTATTGAGTTCTCTTAGTGGGACCATCATCTTTGTTTGCTTACACTTGGAAAAAGGATTAAACCGAGTATATAATTTCTTGATATCTTTAATTTATAGTATAACCAAGTGGAAAAACTTCCAACAATTTTGTACCCTCATTTAGCAGACTAATTCCCCTATAGTTATTACTGTCATTCTTTATTCCCTTTTTTATAAATTAGGATAACTAGTATTTTTTTCCAAGAGTTGGGAAGTTTTCCAGAAATCCAGACCATATTAAATAATTTCAGAAGTCTTGCATCAAATTTTTCACGTGCATTTTCATTAATATGTAGATTGATACCAGGGATCAGGGATCCCTCCTTGGATCAATAATGATCCAAGGAGGGATCCCTGGTACCTGTTTGTCAACTTCCTGCTTATCCAAATCAATAGTTTATATTCCAATCCCATATTCTCCAGTTTATGCAACAGCCTTTCACAGTGTATCCATTCCCTTTATCCAACTGAGTCATAACATTATTATAAAATAACAGCGAATTGCTCAGACATGACCTCTCATTAGTAATTTAGTAATGTATTTTTTTTTTTTTCAATTGAAGGTGAGTTAGCCAATCTCATATGAAGGTAGCAGGGCTTTTACTCCCAGAAACTGGAGTTTTTTCATCCCGGATACAGCCAAGTCTGCCTTCAGCACACACACACACACGCAATTTACAGACAAAAAATACTAGTGGTGGTGCTGGTGTAGATGATAATGGTAGTGGCGGTTCAGCGTAGTTGACAGAGACGGAGAGCTGTAGAGTGCCCTCCTTCGATGAGTCTTGGGAGGTGTCACGAAATAATCATAATAATGGTAAACAAACAAAGTTTGCCCATGAGGTCACTTCACAACTGGACTACTTATATCTTCTTCTTTCTAACATGGATTTTAGGCCAGGTGGCCTGTTTCGGTCTCATGCCATCTCTTTCTTGGTCTTCCGATTCTTCTTTTTCCACTTATTTTGTATCTGTATAATATTTTTGGTAGTCTGCTGTTGTCCATTTTTGTTTATACTGTCTTATGTAGTAATTAATTGGTTTTATATTCAGGGATTGTAAAAGTTCTTTATTTGTTTTATAGTCCCACTCGGTATATCCAGCTGTTTTTCTGAGAAACTTCATTTCTGCCGTTTGAATTCATTTTTCATCTTTCCTTTTTATGGTCCATGTTTCGCTTCCGTATAGTAGAGTTGGTTTTGACAAGACATTATATAGGCTGATTCTAGTGTGTTTTTGTACTAGGGATGGCTTAAATCGCATATATGCGATTTAAGCCATCCCATATATATGGCATCGCATATATATGGCATAATAAATATGTTATTTATTATGCCATTTACTTTGACAAAGTTTGATATTTTGTTGTCTATGTCTTTTTCTTCTTTGTGTAATAAATCACATCCCCAGTATCTGAAAGTATTTACCTGTTCTAATATTTTATTATCTATCACTATTTTACTTCTTATTGGGTTTTCTCCTTTGAATGCCATTATTTTTGTTTTTTCTTTAGATATTGTCATATTATGTTGTTTTGAGATATCATTTAATGATTTTAATGATCTTTGTAAATCATCTTTGAATGTAGCTAATACTGTTCGATTATCTGCAAATAGTAGTGTTTCATTTGTGGGGTTATTTGTATACCAAATGGGTTTTACTGTTTCCAGATTGTTATAATTTTATTTATATATATATTGAAAAGCAAAGGTGAGAGGGTACATCCTTGTCGTACTCCTCTTGATTACTTGTATATAGAGGCTAATTACTTCACATCAATTGCCTTAGTATTAGAATTTCATAATGCAATGCACATATCCATATGGACATGTATAATGCTATGCATTATGGGAGGGGCCACTACCCAGACTGGTTTCTACTACTAAAGCAACTGATGTGAAGTCATTAGCCTCTATATACAAGTAGCCCAGTCATGAAATGACTTCAAGTGCAAACTTTGTTTGCTTACACTTGGATAAAGGATGAAACCATGAATATAATTTCTAGGCATCTTTAATTTATAGTATAACCAAGTGAAAAGACTTCAACATCTATCTCTAATCCCGAGTATTTTAGTAATAAGTTGTGATCCCTTTCAACTACTTGTATATGAAAATATGACTTCTATATTACTTTAATTGTATAACTCCTGGGTTTGGCTCTCACTGATGAGACCTCAATAAAGGTTGAAACCAATCTGGGAAGGGTCATGCTATTGATGCGAAGTCAATTAACCTCTATATAGAAGTAGTCCAGTCATGAAGTGACTTCATGTGCAAACTTTGTTTTCTTATGCTTGGATAAAGGATGAAACCAAGAATATAATTTCTTGGCATCTTTAATTTATAATAATAACAATTTATTCAATGTAGCAAATATGAGTAGCTTTAGGAGAAAGATAATTGTTAGGGGTAGATAATTTCATGAAAATTAATATGAGAATATTATTATTACTTGGAAACCTACTAACCATTATTCACACAGCACTTGCTACATCTCTCTTTAAACTCATTCACTCACACTCACTCATTCGCCATTCTGCAATCTACCATATAAAATCATTTAATAACTTATACTGAAGTTATTAATATAATTCTTTGTCCTGTCAACTAAACTTTGAAAGCCATAAACTTTTCAGTATATTTCAGTATAGGAAGGATTCAAAGGCAAGTGATTAAAATGGTGACTTTGACTCCTTCCTGACTTTCCCCCCTAAAAAAATTAGGCAAATCTGTGTATAAAAACCTTTTAGAGTGTAATAAAACCTCCTTATCTCTACTTGTTGGTGTGTTCTTCAACATATAAGTGATCTTATAAAAACCCTTTTAGTAATTTAAATGTTTCTATCATATCCCCTCTTCTCTGCCTATCAACCAATCTCTGCAATCCACAAGCTCTCAATCTATCAATGTAGGTAGCATTTTTTACATCTCTCACCAACTTAGTCAATCTCCTCTGAACCCTCTCCACAACCTCTTCATCTCCAAGGAATCCAGGTGACCAGACCTGAGCACAGTAATCCAAATGTGGAAGTATCAATGCCTTATAAGGGGGAATAATAACCTCTTTTTCTGGATGTCAGTGTGTTCCTCAATAATCAAGTAATCCTATGTGCAATCTTGGACACCTTAGCAGTATGTCCCCTGAACTTCATCTCCCTATCCACTAACACCCCCAAGTCCCTAGCCTCATCAATCTCTTGGAGTACCGTTCCGTCAATGTAGTACACAGCTAGTAATCTTTTAATCCCAAAATGCATAACTTTACACTTTTCCACATTGAACTGACATCCATTACCTTTTGTCCATTTTGCCAGCTTATTTAAATCATCCTGCAAACTCGCAACATCAGCTTGATTTTTTATTGCACCACCCAACTTTGCATCATCAGCAAACAACTGAATAAGTCCCTTTAAGCTATTTCCTATATCATTTATGTACAAATTAAACAACAATTGCCCAAGCACAAAGCCCTAAGGCATACCTGCCTCTTCCTGGACTCTACTCCACCTTACACCACCTTCTGGTATCTCTCCCTGGGCCATTCTCCTATCCATATCACCAGTTTAGTATCCATCCCCATCTGCTCCAATTTGCACAACAGTATTCCATGGGATATCCTAGCAAAATCCAGAAGTACCACTGTGTAGCCATTTCCTTTGTCCAACTCAGATGTCATTCTATTATAAAAAGTTAATAAATTGCTAAGGCAGGATTGACCTTTAACAAAACCTGTTGACCCCTATAGAGTATCATATCCTGATCCACCCATTCTTCAATTTTGTCTTTAACCAACTTTTCATACTTTTACCACCACGCCCGAGATGGTGATTGGTCTGTAATTAACTAGCGCAGTTTTAGAGCCACCTTTATGCAAAGGAACTACTTTGCCTTTCTTCCACTCCCTAGGGACCATATCAGAGTTCAAACTTAAGTTAAATAACCAAGTAAGAGGCGTTGACAATTCCTTTGCACATTCACGCAACACCCGAGCTGATATTCCACATAAAACAGCGGTGTTTGCATTTAAATTTTGCAATATACTAAGTACCTCTGATTTCTTAACTTCAATTCTCTGTACCTGTAGTAATTGCTACAGATACAGAGATATCCTCACTTGGGTGATAGACTTTTGAAAAGTGATCACTCAGTAACTCTACTATTACATCTAAATTGGTCAGCTCAATACCATCAGCATCCACTAAAGTTATCCTTCCGAAGTCATTCTTCCTTTTACTTGCCACATAGCGGAAGAAGTCTTTGGGATTACCCTTGATCTCCTTGGCTAAAGTCTTCTCATAATCTGATTTAGCTTTTCTTACTATGTTGGTAACCTTCCTAGCTTTAGCCTTGTACTGCTCATGGGGGTACTGATCGTCTTTCTCCTTATAAATTCTCCATAACATTTTCTTTTTTTGCAGATCGAGCTTGATACTACTACTACTCATCCATCTAACGCCTATCTTGTTTGTCTTCCTGACCATGGGGATACATTCTGATATTGCCTTCCTCAGATACCTGCTGATTTTATCCCATGCACTGCTAACATCTTTCCCCTGCAATATGTTCTGCCATGGGACGACTGTAAGCTCACTCTGAAGCTTGTTATAATTGCCTAACCTGTAGTTCCATACATACCCCTTCTTAAGAGAGAAATCTACAAATTTTGCAACCTCCCAAGTTAATACCACATGATCGCTCTCTCCAGTTGGAGGTAACAAGGACACCTTACTTATGCATATATCCTCTGAACCAATGACCAGGTCCAACACTCTCACACCACATGTCCCTTCAGTTATGTACTGTTTCAAGTAATTATCTCATAGGATGTATGAATCCCATTTCCTTTTTGCCATGTGATATTTCCTCCTTCCAATTGATATCACCATAATTAAAATCCCCCATAATAATCACTAACCCTGCACTCATTTGCTGATGCATGAATTCAATATCACCCCTTGTACCCCCTGGCCTATAGCAACAACCAACTGTATATTTGGTTGTGTTGGTCACTATTTCACACCAGACTGCCTCAAATGAACTATCATTCACATGTTTATCATATTGATATACTACTTTCTATGGCTGTAACTCATCAGCTATCATCAACAGTACTCTTCACCCCATTCTATCTTCTCTATCCTCCCTGAAAATACTGTACCCATTACATTCAATTCCAATAACCACATCTTCTGCTGACAGCCAAGTTTCACTAATGCCTACAACTTTTGGTGAGATTGCACTGACTAATGCCAAAAATTCTTCCCTCTTATTTAGAATGCTTCTTGCATTAGTTTACAAAAATTGCAGATTCCCTTTAGTTCTTGTACCAGCTTTAGAACTGATATACATGTCACTAATTTCAGTGGTCCCATGCCGATTTTTATCCACTCCCTTCTGCAATTTATTCCTCAAATAAGGATCAACAAATATACAATCACTGCTTAAGTTTCTCCCTCTTACACTTCAACCTTTTCAGTTTTTTCAGTTTCCCTGCCCAATTACTTCAACTTGTTCAGAAAACAGTAACTTCTTCATTTGCTTATGACTTTCCATGTTCAGATGCAACCCATCTCTTGCATACAGCTGTCTTTTGCCTTCAAACACACTCCAGACATCAACAAATTCCAGACCTCTTTTTTTTTTTGCACATTCTTGCAATCATATCATTCATTATCATTGCTCGTCTACTTAACTCATAATTGTCAAAACAAGGCAACACACACACTATCCTCCCTTTGACATTTTTCTTCTTCATGATATCTAACAATGTTCTTAAATCTTTTGCTACCCAATTTATACTGCCACTCAGGTCATTTGTACCCACCATAACTATCATCTTTTCTGCATCATGCCCTCTCTTTATTCTAAAGCCACTCTCTCTATTGTTCCACCAGCCAAGCACTCCTCAGGCATATCGCTCTCCATACCCTTAATCATAGAATCACCATATATTGTACCACTCATAACTTCATTCAAGTCCAAACAAGTATCACTTACTGCCTCATTTTCTAGCTATTCAACACGACTCTCCCAGTTTCATTACTCAACGCTCTTTTACTTACTCCCTCACTCTCACGACATCTCGTTTCTTCTAGACCTCTTGTGCTTTCATTCTGTTGACTCCTAATCACTCCCATGCTATTTATTACTTCATCAGTCACCAAAGACTCTCCCATACTTAATCCTGTTACTTCAGCTAAAGTAATCTCCATAGTCTTAATTTCTCTATTCAACACATTTAACTCAGTTTTAATTTCCAGAACCTCCTTACTGAGCACTTCCAATTCCCCTTGCAGAAGATGGTCACTTTTCTTTTTCACGAACTCCTACTGAAATTCTTCCGCTACAGTCCTGACATCTGCTTCCATTCCTAATTGCTCCAGCCTATCCTGACACTTCTAACATACGTCAACGTTTTCATTCTTCTCATTTAGACAAACAGTTCACAGATCCTTCACATTCTTCAGCACCTACATATAGCAGTTTTTGCAATGCATCCATTGCGAAAAATCCAACACAGAGCCAGACTTTAGTATAGAAGTCTTCCAAGCTGCTGATGTACATCTCTTGTTAGATGGTGAAGTAGTGAAACAAACAGCAGCAAAAACACAATATATACAACAGAGTTTCAAACAATAACACCACTGAAGGACACTTGTATCCAACCGAAGCACAATTTGAGACAAAAAGCCACACTATACTTTAACTTAAAAACACGTTTTCTAGCATAACTCAACACGACCACCACATTCACTAGCAACACTGTGTAAACTTTAATTTTCTCTTTATAATTATTATTTTCTTGGATTAATATATTTATACTCCAAGAAAAATTCAATTCATTGGTTTATACCATAAGAAATTGTACATCACATATATCCAGTGGTGTACTGGCTCATGATGGCAAACTGAATATTACATTTTCAAGAATTTTGTGAGCCAGTTGCTAAACTGACAATGGCATTCACTTTAATCCATGACTAGTGGCATTTGAACGATAAGCTTGTATATGGTGACATGGAAAATTCAGTCAGATCATGCTTATTTCAGCACCTGATCCCCACCTCCACTTCCCTATGAATCAGCCTATGTGGGGATTATCTCTGCTTAGCAATTTTACTGGAATATTATTTTTCAATAAACATCCACTTAATTTTGCCTGGGTCACTTCCTCTTAAGGTAATGATGACATCCCCATAATCAGTGTTTGTCATAGATTTCACATTTCTAGAATTCTTGTGAACCTACTTTTATTTACCCTAAAAAGATTCACGGAATTGTAATTCTGTAAATAAAATCAGGAAGAACATCCCACTTTTTTTTTTCTGTTTAAGCACACTATTAAAAATTTACCAGCACATTCTTGTGTATATTACTTTATGCATAATGTGATTTTTGAAATAAATGAATGCAAAGATTGTAGTTAAAAACAGATATAATTTTAGATCTCTCCATTGTAATTTGAATTTTAATTTAAGTTTGAATTTCTTTATAATCAATAATAAAAAAAGTACCGTATTTTTTGCCTTATAAGACATGCTTTTTTGTATTTTAGGTACAAAACTTATCTGAATTTATAAATAAATAAATTTATAGATGAATATTAATTTATGTGAAAATTAGGATGCATCCTCTAAGCCAAATGAGTGTTATATGCTGATGCACCTTACAGTGAGTCATACACTGATGTGTTTTTAATATATGTAAGGTTACAGTGCATCATGGCTTGTCAGTAATGTGTGATCAGTTTGAATAGCTGCACAGTTGTTAACAGTCACACATTTAAACCAGCAATCGATACATTATTATATTTAATTTTTTTTATAACCATGGATTCTACAAAGCACACACATAGCTATATGATTGCATTTAAGTGTAGCATGATTGAGTATGCAAAAAAAAAAGGAAATAGGGCAGCTGGAAACAACAAGAGCAGCAATTAATAGAAGCAAATTCTAGAAAACACAATCTCCACAGAAAACTGGAAAAACTGCCAAAAATTGAAAATGAATTAAAAACTTGTATAATGAATCAAAGAAGAGTGGGTTGCTGTGTATCTACAAAAATTATTATTCAATGAGAAAAATTATTGACAACAGAAAGAAATATCGATATTATAGGAGTGCCATCATGGTGCTTTAAATTTATAAGGAGAAATGATTTATGCTTACTTGCAAAAACGAAAATATCACAAACAATGCCAGATGAATTAGAAAATAAAATTAAGTTTCACAGATCGCTAAATATGGATGAAGTGCCTCTGACTTTTGATGTTCCCTTGAAAAAGAATGTTGACTCCAAAGGTAAAAAATATATATATATTAAAACTTTTAGTCATGAAAAGACCACTATACTGTTGTTTTGTCGTGCTGTGCAGATGGAATTTAATTTTTAAAAGCAATGCCCAAAAAAAAAACTTCCCAAAGTAGTTTACATTCATATTCATCCAAAAGGATGGATGGATGAGGAAGAGATGAAGTTATGGATAAAGAAGGTGTGGTCCAGACGTCCTGGCAATTGATGTTAGATAGCTGTTTTGTTAGTATGGGATCAGTTTCAACCATAAAATGAAAGCTGTTAAGAATGAACTTCACGAAATGAACACAGAAATAGCTGTAATACCAGAAAGACTCACCTCCGTATTTCAACCTTTCAGTGTATCAATAAACAAACCATTTAAAGGATTTATGAGAAAAATGGATCAGTTGGATACAATCTCCAAATTTTGAGGAAACAATTACAGATAGAAAGCCTCAATTTCGCAGGTGTGCATATAGGTAAAGAGTTCATGTAATAAAGTGAAACCCGTAATTATTATAAAATCTTTCCAAAAGAGTGGCATTAGTCTTGACAGTAGGAAGGATGACTTATTTCAAGACAGTGATGACTGTTTCTGATGAAGAATCGAGTTTAGAAATTTTGTGAGTGAAGATGAATAGCGATTTTAAAAGAAGATTAATGCAATTTATAAAAATTATTATGTTTATATTTTACGTGTTTTGGATTTTTTAATGACTCGATTTTTTTTCTCAAAAAAAAATGAAAGAGTTTGAGAACAGGAACCAACTTGGAGATTCAGTGGCAAGCCCTGAAGAAAACGTTGATTGATTCAGCCAGAGAGGCATGTAGTGAGGTTGTATGCAAGGATAGAAAAATCAGATCTCCATGGTGGACACAGGAAGCTAAAGAGGCAGTGAAGGAAAAGAAGAAAGCTTTTCAAACGTTCCTAGCAATAAGTCAGCTTGCTCTCTTAGAGAATACTGAGACAAATGTAAGAAAGCTAAACTCTGTGTAAAACTAGCTAAACAGAAGTCATGGAAGAGTTTGGTAAGAACATAGAAAGTATATATCAAGAAGGTGGCAAGATATTCTGGAGGTTGTTGAAAAAGCTTAGAAATGGAGGAAAGAATGCTGTAAAAGGAATTAGCGATGATAAAGGTGACATGAAAACAGGAGAAAAAGATATCCTTGATGTATGGAGTAATTACTTCAAAAAATTGCTAAATGAAACAAGCAGTGACAGCACAGTGGTAAAAACATTCAACAGGCATGCAAATAGGAATACAAAAGCCATCAAAAGCCTGAAACATGGAAAGGCAGCAGGAGTAGATGATATTTGACAAGAAATGCTCAAGTATGGAGATGTAAGAAGTATAAAAGGTATAAAAGTCTTGCAGTGGCTGCACTGCATAGTTCAGAAGGCCTGGACAGAGGGACGAATTCCAGTTGATTGGAGTATAACTCTCATAATACCTATATACAAAAAGGGAAATAAAACTGAATGTGAGATTAGAGAGGTATTTCCCTACTGAGTGTTCCTGTAAGATTTATGCAAGTATACTTGAGAAACGGTTGAAAAGGAATGTGGAAGGGAAGCTTGGTGAAGAACAAGCTGGATGCAGGCCAAATAGAGACTGTCAGGATCAGATTTTCGCTTTACGACAAATAGTTTATATGGTATAAAATTTGGTATGACAATCAGCAATAACAAGAAAAAGACAATGAAAATAGGCAGAAACACTGAAAATATCAACTGCATCATTAATGGAGAACCTATAGAACAAGTAAAACATTTCAGCTACTTAGGCACAATTTTTAGTGAAGATGGTAAATCAAATATGGAAATAGACAACAGAATCAAGAAAGGTATATGGTAGAAAGTCAAATGAATAAATTTATATGGAATAAGAGAGAAATTAATCAAAACACTAATTAGCTGTATACAAGACAGTGTTCAAGCCAATTTTAACTTATGCATCTTTGAGCATAGTCTACTCATGCTATTATCTGTGTTGCTCCAGCAGCTCTAGTTTTCCCTTAGTAGCACTTCTGTTCTCTCACTGGGCACCTAACTCCAAATAAATCCATTCAAGTGCAACAGATCAGTCTGTATAAGTTTTCATCCATCAAATTACTCCATGCATCTACAAACTACACACCATTCCTTCTGCATAGCTTATTTGTTAAACTATTAGCAAATATTGGCTTTCTTCTTAATTCACTTCTGTCATACTCTAGCAACAGACTTATGATCTTAACTCACTCTTTTTCATTTCTTCCAGGTGACTCATATCCTTTTCATACTCTTTCATACTTATGACTCTTCAAATTATTCACAGTTGTTGTTGTATGCTGACTTGTAGTGATATTGTACACATAGGTTCTCTCTCTCTTTCTCTCTCATCTTTTGTCTCTTCTTTCAGCAGTTGTATTTTCATGTTAGCGAGTTCTTTTATGTTGTCCATCCAACTGTTTCATCATCTTCTCCTTCTCATGCCCTGAACTTTTCTCCCAACGTAATTGCTTTTTTATGTTTTTTTTTTATCCTGTATATTCTCTAAAACCTTCTTATTAGTCATTCTTAATAGTCTCCTCTACATCCATAATTCAAGCAAACCAATTTGATTTCTGTCTTTCCAGCTTTCACATCCATACAGCAATGGAAAGACCACTGTTCTAATTTATGTGGCTTCACTAATATCGTTCATAATTTTTGTCAACTTCAACATAGTATTTTCCCCATAATTTCTTATTCTGAAAACCCTAGTAAATCATAACTTTCAACCATCTCTGTTTTTATCTTCTTCAATCATAAATTCATACAAATTGCCAGAAACTAACAGTTTTGTTTTATTGATATTTAAATTAAGTCCAACTTTTTTACTTTCTCTCTTAACTAACTTCCTTAACTAAGAATGCTTGTGATTGCATGGATCACAACAGACTGTGGATTGTAGTGAGATCAATGCGAATACTACCTGATTATTTAATTCTCTTGATAAGAGAGAGCTGTATAACAACCAAGAAGTTTCAGTAAAAACAGTTCTTTGGAAAAACAAACAGTGTTCAAATAGAAAAAGGAGTGTGCAGGATTATATACTGTGGTCCTATCATTTTAATATTTATACTGAATATATTATGAGAATGGCTAATTAGATAAAGACTCAGCTACTAAATCAGATTGTTGACAAGAAAATAAATAATTTAAGATATGCAGGTGTTATAACCCTCATAGCAGAAACTAAAGATCTGGAGGAGTTGATTCTATTGGTTAATAGGGAAAGTAACAAAGCCAGGGTTAATTTAAACATTTGCAAAACAAAAGTGAAGGCTTCTGGCAATTTACATGAATTTATAATAGAGGTAGATAAAATAGAGATCATTGAAAGTTATGATTTACTGGGGTCTAGAATCAGAAATGATAGTTAATGTGAAAATGAAATTAAAAGGAGGATAGTCATGGAGGGGGGATGCATTTGAATTATGATTATGGAGGAGACTATTAAGAATCCCATGGACTGCAAGAATGACCAATAAGAAAGTTTTAGAGAGTATAAAGACAGAATGCTTCTTGGAGGTGATGATCGCTAAACAGAAGTTGATGTACTTTGGACATATTATGCGAGCTGATGAATTATTGGAAAAGGCAGTTATGTTGGGGAAAATTGAAGGAATGAGAAAAAAGAGGAAGACTGCAAAAGAGTTGGATGGACAACATAAAAAAAAAAAACTTACTAACTTGAACTTACAATTGCTGAAAGAAAGGACAAGAGGCTGAGTGGAATGGAGAACCTTTGTTCACAAGATCACCAGGAGTATGAAAATTACTGGATGGCACATAGCAACTTAATTAACAGAATCAGCTGCTCCAGTTCTTCTTTAGTTTCTGCCATGAGGTTTGTATCATATGCATATCTTAAAGTATTTATTTTTCTGCCTCCAGTCATAATTCCTACAGTGTATGTCTCTAAGTCAAAATCCCCTTTTCCTTTCCCTTGTTATATTATAAAAGCTTCCATGACTTTCTTCATCTTTGCACTTGGAAAATACAATGTACTCACACTCTCATCAGATATACCTGTTATCATGAAATCACCAGACAGTACTATCTTCTTACTCTATTACTTCTTCTTACTTCTCACTTGCTTTGTTCAAATAATAAGTCTCCAGATCTTCCATGCTATCATTCTTATTCTGGTCACTTTTGCTCCCTCACTCTATCTCATTCTTATCCACACACTTTTTTTAACACACATTTTTGCACCTATTGTCTGTAATGCCCACTACTTTGCTTTTGACAAGACTCTTGCACTCACTTTCAAACCGCAAATTATTCACTCTCAATAATGAGTACATTTTAAAACATGCTAAACATCACAAATACCTTCATGTTGAAGGAGTTTAAACATCATCATGTTTGGAACCATGGTTCTGATATTATTATTATTATTCAGGCCTCCATGGAGTCAAAAGACTCATCATGGGAGGTCCTTCCTAAGAACATAAAGTCTGTCAAGACTCATCGAGGGGAGGTCCCGCCTAAGAAACACAAAGTCTATCATACCACTCCTTAAATTCATTGACCGTTCTCGCTCTCACCACTCCATCAGGCAATGCATTCCACGGTTCAACCACCCTTCCTGCAAAGAAACCACTCCTCACCCTCTTGCTCACAGTTTCCTTTCGTAACTTTCAGGGATGGCCTCTTGTCATCACTCCTTCCCGCTGTTCAACCAAGCGAAAGAACTCCCCATTGTCAACCCTGTAACCACCTCTCAACAGTTTAAAAGTCTCAATCATATCATCTCTCCTTCTTCTATCCACCAAACTCTGCAGTCCACATTCCCTCAGCTGATCCTCATAACCAAAATTGTTCAGTCCTGAAGCCATCTTTGTCATTGTATCCTTTCCACAGTTAATTTATCCCCTTCAAATCCTGGGGACCAAATCTGAGAACAATAGTCTAAGTGTGGTCTGATCAGAGACTTATACAACGGAATGATAACCCTTTTATCTCTGCAGGTCAGTGTCCTTCTCATAATTGCAGCAATCCTCTGTGTTACCTTCACCACCTTTGCAATATGTCCCCTAAATTTCAGGTTTCTATCAATCATCAATCCCAGATCTCTTGTCTCCCCTACTTCCTCCAGTATAACTCCTCCCATAGAGCATGCAGCATCCCATCAATGTTTCCCAAACCTCAAGACCTTACATTTTGCTGCATTAAACTGACACCACCATTCATTTGTCCATCTATCTAGCTTATTCAAATCCTCTTGCAGGGCTACCACATCTGCACTATTACTAATAATCCTTCCCAGCTTCACATCATCTGCAAACAACTGAATATCCCCTTGCAATCCACTGGCAATGTCATTGATATAAAGGTTAAACAATATAGGTCCTAGTACTGAGCCCTGTGGGACCACACTTGTAACCCTCTGCCTCCTTGAAACTGCTGCACCATACACAACTCTCTGATACCTATCAGACAGCCAGTCCTGAATCCAGTTGACCAATCTGACATCCAGACCCATGTGCTGCAACTTAAATATCAGCTTATCATGTGGCACCCTGTTAAATGCCTTCACTAAGTCTAAGTAAATTGCAGTATATGCCTTTCCCTCATCTAATGTTCTTGTAACTTTATTATAAAAGGCTAGCATATTGCTAAAACAAGAGTGCCCTTTCACAAATCCATGTTGACTCTCACTGATAACATTCCCCTCATCTGCCCAATGCTGTATACGGTCCCTCACTACTTTCTCCAAGATCTTAACAACTACTGATGACACACAGACTGGCCTATAATTACACTTCCAGTCTGTTACCACCCTTATGCAATGCCACTATCTTACCTTCCTTCCATTCTCTGGGCACCTTTCCCGCAGCCAGACTTTCATTGAAAAGCCAGGTTAAAGGCACTGTCAGTTCCCTAGCACATTCTCTCAAAACTCGTGGTGAAATACCATCCAGTTCCAAAGCTTTACTGACATGCAGAGTACTCAGTATCTGAAGCACACTCCCTCCTGTATCTCTAAACCTCGAACCTGCCCTATCCCTCTAGCATTAAAACTGACTCCTCTAGAATGAAATACTCCAATAAAGTGTTCAATGAACAATTCCACTATGTCCTCTGCATCAGTCACTCTATTCCTATTTCTATCCCACAATATCATTCTTCCACAGTCATTTCTCCTCCTACTGGGCCACATAGCTAAAAAATTCCCTAGGATTTCTTTGGATCTTAGGGTCAGTCTCCTCTCATATTCCAGTTTCGCTTTCCTTACCACACTAGTCACTCTTCTGTCCTGTGTCTTATATTCTTCACCTGTCTCCTTATATCTCTTCCATAGCTTCTTTTTCGCATGCAATTCCTGTTTAATATTGTTTGTCATCCACTTTACTCCAAATTGTGCCCTCTTCTTCACTTGTAGTATACAACTTACCATTGCTATTAACAAATATTCTTTCACAATTTCCCATGCACTTAACGATATCCCGGCCTTCCAATTCCTCCTTCCATGAAACTTCCCGAAGTTGACGTCTAAAACTATTATAATCGCCTGCATTATAATTCCACATAAGTTCCCGTCTCTTTGATACTCCTGCATGTCTATTCATTTTCCAAATCAAAACCATATGGTCACTCTCTCTCCAACTGGTGGGAGAGATGTCATCTCAGTTATTATCAACTCTTCTGATGCTGTAACCAAATCCAAAACTCTTGCACCTCTTGTTCCCTCTGTTACATGTTGCCTAAGACATTTGTCCCTCAAGAATTCTAGAAATTCCATTCCCCTATTGCTACGTGCATCTTCCTCTCTCCAATTTATACTACTGTAGTTAAAATCTCCCATAACAATCATTCTTCTTGCTCTTGCCAAACTTAGCTGTCTAACATCTCCTGGTCCCCCATCCTCTGTGCTCCTGGGTCTGTAGCAACACCCCACTAAATATCCTGTCTTGCCTACCTCTAACTCACACCATATGTTTTCAAAATCATTAGTGTCACAGCCTTCCAAATCCTCCACTCTTAGATGACATAGGTCATCACTTATCATAAGCAGTACCCCACCACCACGCTTTCCCCTCCTGTCCTGACAAAAAATGCTATACCCAGCGACTTCTATTCCTGTTATTATATCCCCTTCTGTCAACCACGTCTCAGTGATCCCAATAACTTTTGGCCAGTCTGATGCTATCTGTGCCACCAATTCCTCTCCCTTATTTCAAATACTCCTGGCATTAGTATAAAGCATATAAATGCCATTGTTTCTATACCCAGCATATCCGCTCTAGACTCCACTGGGCTCAGTGTTACCTGATGTCATCTCCCTTCTCCCAAGTATCCATTCCCACAAGAGGCCACCTCTGCTATCATCCTCCCTGCGACACACTGACTCGCTCAGAACAGCAATCTCTCCAGATGCCTACGTCCTTCCTCATTCAAATATAAGCAGTCTCTCGCATACAATTCCTCTCTTTCCTCAAACGTACTCCAAGCATCCACATATACCAGTCTTCTCTTGTCACACATTCTCACTATTATGCCATTCTCCCTTATGTGTTGTGTGTTGTTACTGTATGCTGCATTATGAATATACAATAACAGCATATAGTCGTCTTGTCTGTATTGTATATACAATTTATAATTACAACTGAATATACAATTTTTTGTCTATTTTGTATATAATATAGACGAGCACTATATAGCTCAGTGCTGTAGTCGAATACTAAGCTACCTCTTCCTTAATCAGGATAAGAAAGGTGTAACTAGTATTCAGTGGCAGGTATTATCAAGTAATATAAGTAAATTTCAAAATAAGAAATTGGATGGTGTGACCCATGTTGTGCTCTTATCTCCACTAAAATTGTTGGTAGCGAAGAGGTAAAGGAATTTTTTCAGTCATTATGGTAACTTACATAAAGAAAAAGCTGGTTCCTGCTGGAGATATAAATAGCCAAGGCAGAAATGAATCACAGACATGTAGAGATGTTGAGAAAATTTAAGTTGAGGAGAAAAATATAGGACTGATAATGATAAGCACCTGTTGGACTTCTGTGCAAAACATGGATTGCTCATTACTAACACCATGTTCCCACATAAAGATATGCTTAACAGTGATATCTTCAGAATGGATTGGTTACAAGGGTATACAGGGAATTTGAAATAGCAGGTGTTTGCCGAGCAGAATGAAAATGAGTAGTGTCACATCAATCAAAAAAAAAATTCCCTGTAAATTTTGATGCTCGTCATATTTAAATAGTTTACTTGAATAATCATACCGTCTTTTGAATATTTTTTTCTGGATTAATAATATATATTTCATTCTCATCCTTAATTATCCAGTTCTTATGGAATAAAAAAACATGCATTAAAGTTTGAGCAGTTTTTATAGGTCTGAACTGTAGACTGAATTATACAAATATTATTGGAAGAAAAGCTAAGATTTTGAAAACTCTGTATAAATTCTATTTATTTGTAGATACTGCATTATTTAACTTAATTTTTTTTGTATGTAACATATTATTAATTTATTTCTTTATGCCTATTAATACCTTGTGTACTGTAACCTTTCATATGGCACAATATGGCATTTCCTGCCAGTAAATCATAAATCAACTAATCCACCTACTTTAAGTAGTTCTGGTGAGATATCGTCAATTCCTGCTTTTTTTATATATATATATATAAATCTTAAACTAGTTCTTTCTACTTCTTGTTTAAGTATAGGATAATCACTATTCTCCATTATCCTTGAAACAATTCCCTGTAAATTTTGATGCTCGTCATATTTAAATAGTTTACTTGAATAATCATAGCGTCTTTTGAATATTTTTTTTTGGATTAATAATATATATTTCATTCTCATCCTTAATTCTCCAGTTTTTATGAATAAAAGGCTTTGTTAATTTTGTAATTATCTAGTATGCTGTTGCATGTCT
The DNA here is from genome assembly GCF_054136105.1 of Typopeltis vanoorti. Taxonomy (NCBI): domain Eukaryota; kingdom Metazoa; phylum Arthropoda; class Arachnida; order Uropygi; family Thelyphonidae; genus Typopeltis; species Typopeltis vanoorti. The sequence goes on from NC_143566.1 coordinate 65,015,706, forward strand.
ATTCTTTTGAAGCTTATCATCAGTTTCTTTGATTCTCTGGATAACTACTTATTGTTTGCAAGTTTTATTGCCCTTTTAATCTGTCTATTCAGATAATTATACTGTTTGTTGTTGTTCTAAATGTTCCTAATTGGTCACAATCTCCTTTACTGATACCGTCTTGATAATCCAAGGTTTACTGATACAGCATTCCTTCCTAAAATGTTTAATACTTCTTCGACATTATGTTGGAGGTTTAATGGATTTTTTACAACACTCAGAAAGAATTAAATTAGAATTTAATACTCCTATATTTCGTCCTAGTCACTAGGATATCTACGGGGATTACAATTGACATACTTTGGACAGACAGGCAGATCAGCATCCATCTGCCTGGAGGAACACAAGTCGTACATCGTTAAACACAACTATGGCCATTCAGACTTGGCTGACCATGTTTTGGACACCACCCACAGAGTATCATGGAAAAAAACCACCATGCTCCACCACAGCAAATTCAAGAAAGAGAGACTTTTCTTAGAAGCAGCAGCAGCTCTCAGAAACCAACCAAATCTTAACAAATACGGTTGCATTAAGCTTCCGAAGATTTGGGAAACACTCATCACCAGAGGTCCCACCTTACATTCCAGGCCACCTACTACCGCCCATAGAGGGCGCTCCACCTAGATAGGACTTTAGCAGTTGTCACCCACGTGGTTGGGCTTAGTATTGTAAGTTTTTGTGTGCATGTTACATTAATTGTTTTTGTAATCCCCGTAGATGTCCTAGTGACTAGGACGAAATATAGGAGTATTAAATTCTAATTTAATTCTTTCTGAGTGTTGTAAAAAATCCATTAAACCTCCAACATAATGTCCTCACAGCACTTAAGCCTCTACACAAGAATTCTAATCATCCATGGAGAAGATTTAGCACGTAAATCCAAGCAATACGGTAAGTCAAAACTACGACTATCTAGACAACTAAATAGGCTAGCCTTTTTAAAAAGATGTCGGGATACAAGAGTGATACCGAAATGCGTTAAAATGAAGACCAATTTCCATTCCAAAAAAGCACTCCGTATATATAAACGTGCCGCCCTCGCAGTGACGAACACCGCCATTGGCTCCCTACATACAGAGCTCTCCACCGTTCTTAACCCTGAACTTTGGTCGATTCTCTCTGACATTTCGGAAACTTCCGCACAGAGAGAATTTCAAAAAATAAAAAACAAACACGTCAAGAAATACAGCAACCTGGTTAAAGACAAACCACAACCACAAATTCAACCGCTCCAGACAGTAATTAACCTCTCTTCCAAAAGGCTCAACGAGGATGCCGTCAGCGCCCTTAGCCTCGGCTGTAATTTTGCCGTCGCCCCGAAAGAAGTGCCGGTGCTCGATGTAATGGTTAATGTCGAACGGGGGATCGGTCGCTTACCGTCGGAGGTAGCCAACAACATCAGACTTGACGTAGCCAACATCCTCGCTCACTCTTCACCTCCAAAAAGTAACTTATCTTATGCCCAACGCATGGCTCTCCAGAAACTACGCAAAGAAAAAAGTATCGTCATCACCAGAGCGGATAAGGGTAATGCCACAGTTGTGCTTAATACCAGCGAATACAATCGTAAAATGAACACTATCCTCCGCGATTGCGCTACCTACATCCCGCTAGAACACGACCTCACAAAAACACAAGTTAAGAAATTAAAAATCTTACTTAAAAAAGTAACCTCCTGGCCCCCTGACGTCACGAAAAAACTTAAACCTTTCCGCTCCCGTTCCCCCCCCGAATATACGGTTTACCAAAAATCCACAAACCCAATTCCCCACTCAGACCTATAGTAGATGCCACCAATGCACCTTGTTACAGACTGTTTAAACAGCTGGCCAACTCCCTGTCCCCCCCTCACCGGAAATTCAGCTTCCTATATAAAAAACTCGACCCACTTTAAAGCCCTCACAGAAAATTTAACCTTGAACAATACAGACATATTGGTAAGCTTTGATATCTCCTCTTTGTTTACCAATATTCCCTTAACTGACACTTTATCTCTCTTAGAAAACGTTTTCCCCTCTGACATCTTAGATCTTTTTTCCTTTGCCATCAACTCTGGGTATTTCTCTTGGAATAACAAAATCTACAAGCAGATAGAAGGAACCGCCATGGGTTCCCCCCTCTCACCCCCCCTTGCCAATTTCTATATGGAAGATTTCGAAAAACGAGCCATAGACTCAGCCCCACTCAAACCTTCTATCTGGCTAAGATATGTAGATGATGTGTTCTCCATTTGGCCTCATGGCCCAGACACGTTAGACTCCTTCCTCTGTCATCTCAATAGCCTACATCCAAGAATCCAGTTTACTATGGAAAAGGAAAAGAACAATTGTTTACCCTTCCTAGACACCTTAGTCACGCGCCTGCCCAATGATACACTTGCCTTCACTCTATACAGAAAACCCACACACACAGGCAGATACATTCACAAACTCTCCCACCACCACCCCTCACAACAATATGGCATCATTAAAACCCTTACCAAGAGAGCCCACAATCTTTGTTCCAGTGGAACCGCCCTCACTACTGAGCTTAACCACATACACAGAACTTTCCTCTCCAATGGCTACAGTGAACACAGTATCAAAAAAATAATTAATTCCTCCCCCATTCCCCATCCCTCTCGTCAACAAGAATTTAAAAATGCCATCACCATACCCTACATCCGAGGCACTTTGGAAAAAAAAACCAAGATACTAATAAAGTATAACCTACACACAACATATAAGCCCTACCGCAAACTTGCTACCCTTATCCGTTCTACGAAAGATCAGCTCCCCCCTCTCTCTCTGCCTGGAGTTTACAAAGTACCCTGTTCCTGTAAGCTTGCGTACTTTGGACAGACAGGCAGATCAGCATCCATCTGCCTGGAGGAACACAAGTCGTACATCGTTAAACACAACTATGGCCATTCAGGCTTGGCTGACCATGTTTTGGACACCACCCACAGAGTATCATGGAAGAAAACCACCATGCTCCACCACAGCAAATTCAAGAAAGAGAGACTTTTCTTAGAAGCAGCAGCAGCTCTCAGAAACCAACCAAATCTTAACAAATACGGTTGCATTAAGCTTCCGAAGATTTGGGAAACACTCATCACCAGAGATCCCACCTTACATTCCAGGCCACCTACTACCGCCCATAGAGGGCGCTCCACCTAGATAGGACTTTAGCAGTTGTCACCCACGTGGTTGGGCTTAGTATTGTAAGTTTTTGTGTGCATGTTACATTAATTGTTTTTGTAATCCCCGTAGATGTCCTAGTGACTAGGACGAAATATAGGAGTATTAAATTCTAATTTAATTCTTTCTGAGTGTTGTAAAAAATCCATTAAACCTCCAACATAATGTCCTCACAGCACTTAAGCCTCTACACAAGACTTCTTCGACAAACATCCATGAAAACTCTTGGCAAGAGGATCAGTATCAAGATAGTCATCCAGGATTTCAGAAAGAGAAGCAATATTTTCTTTAAACAGTCTTTACTGGTATTTGATTTGAGTTGCATACAATAAACTTTTGTCTTCTTATTTTCCTTATGGTTCTAATTCCAAATTTCAACATAAATCTTGCTATGAATAAACAATGATCACTTTTAATGTTGTCAAAACATGGGAAGGATCTAGTTTTTGTTGAGATTGGTAAAACCAATCGCCCTGCTTAGCACCTGTTATAAGCTCCTAGAAAGGCTCATCCTCAATAGAATTGCCCCCAAGATAATAGAACAAGTCCCAGTGGAACAGGCCAGACTCAGACATAAACGAAGCTGCTGTGATCAGGTTTTGTCACTCACCACACGTATAGAGGTAGGCCACCAACAATGCCTGAAAACAGCTGTAGCTTTTGTAGATTTTACCACAGCTTATGATACAGTCTGGAGGCATGGAGCAGTCTGCAAGTTGCTTCATGCAGTCCCATGCAGAACAATAGCCAAACTAATTGATAACATGCTAAGCAACCGCCTGTTCCAAGTGTGTAAAAGTAAACAAAGAACATTGGATAATGGATTACCATAAGAGTCAGTTCTGGCCCCCCTCCTTTTTAACTTATACATTGCAGATTTGCTAATACAGCCTCCAAGAAGTTTTGCAATGCTGATGACATTGCTCTAGCCACTAGACACACCAATTTTACTACAATGGAAGATACACTAACAAATGATTTGCAGTCCTAGATGAATACTTCAGCAAATGGAGATTACGCTGAAATCCTAGCAAAACAGAAGTTTCATGCTTCCACCTGAACAATAACCAGGCTAACAAAGAACTCATGGTCTACTTCAACCACAAAACTGCTATGCTACAACAGATTCCTGAAATATCTGGGCGGCACTTTGGATAGAACTCTATCTTTTAAACCACATCTCATTAACACAGTTTTTAGCATCCAATATACTGCAAAAACTATGTGGAACAACTTGGAGTGCCTCAGCAACAACGCTTCACTGCACTTGGCCTCGTTTACTCTGCAGCTGAATACTGCTCACCTGTATGGCTGAACAGCACCCATGTGTATTTGGTTGATGCTCAGCTTAACACCACTGTGCACCTTATTTCTGAAACTGTAAAATCAACCCCAACCTACTGGCTCCCAGTGTTAAGCAACATCCTACCTCCATGCATCCGCAGATCCAACTTTCTTCTACATGAATACAACAACATCATGGAAATCCAAAATTTTCCAATCTATGAAGACATCCCACCCCTAGAAATAAACAGGCTAAAGTCAAGACACCCTCCAATCTTAACAGCAAAAAATCTTGCAGAGGCAAGTTTCAACAGGAAGGAGAAGTGGAAAGAGTCCTGGTGTAACACTTCAACAAGGGTCTTCCATGAATTAGTGGACCCAACACAGATCCCTTTGGGTTCTGACCTACCTCGGAAAACTTGGTCTACCCTTAACCGAATCCGCACGAGTCGTGGCAGATGTGCAGACCACCTTTACAAATGGAGCATGATTGCCTCACCCAGGTGCGACTGTCGGTCACCCTGCCATACAATTAATCAGCTTACAGAAGAATGTGTCCAATGTGCATACAGTGGAAACCTGTCAGACTTCATCCATGCTACACCAAGTGCCGTTGACTGGATAATCAACCTAGACATTCAGTTGTAGCCTATTCTTGAGTGTCTCTTTTATGACTGTATTATGTCTTATTATTGTACATATATCTATTACTATGTTCATATATATTAAGAATTAATGTAATAATGTAACTTTTCAATACCGGGGCATAGGGCTGACCACCTTATCCTGTAAACGGAGTGAGGTCCGATGATATATGGACCCTCGACACCGCAAGGTAAAAGCAGGTATAAAGAAGATGAGATGAGATGTAACTTTTCATGTGTGTGAACATAGTAATAGATATATGTACAATAATAAGACATAATACAGTCATAAAAGCTAAATAAATAATAATTCTAGAGAGAACTGAGGTGATGATGGTCAATTAGTAGTTTGATCACAGACTTTTTTTTTTTTTTTTTTGGAATCAGTTGAATACATGGTTGTATCCATGTCATGAGATAAATGGCAGCTATAAAAGATCAGGGAGATGAGATATAGGACAAATGTTAGTTCTGAAGCACAACTTTTGAATATAATTTAGGACTTGCTGCTGGTCCAGAAGACTTTTTAGTATCAAAGTTATTTAAGATCCTTGAGAAGCCACAGGAAGCATTTTGTGCTATGTTTTTGGTAGAATGAGATTTGCCTGGATACTTGCTTTATCTTTTGGTGTAACAATGGTACCATCTGAATGAAATATGGATGCACTGTTAGGAAGAGGTTGTGTCCCATTGCCTTTGATAGGGACCAGAAGGCATAACTCCTTTTACAGAAAGAGCAAGTTTTTCTGCTGTTGGTCCTTTCATAGTCAGGTTTGCTTGCATTGCATTTGTTGCATGCTTGATTATAGGTGTGGTATGAAGCTGGAATTTCTGTAGCAAGCCACCTTTTTTTTTTTTTTAACAGAAAAACTGCCTTGTACACTTGTTATTATTAAACCATGCCTTGAAAAGTGGGTAAAATGAAGGCCTTCCCACTGGTGAGAATAGTTTCTTAGAATGCGTTTCAATCAGAAGAATGGAAGTAGGTTTGACCATGGAAAAGAAGCATAAAAGTTCCAGAGGTCATCTCACCTGGTACCCCTTGTAATGCCAAAGAATGCAGGGTTTGGAGTGAATTGGCTGAGGCATTGTGTGGAAGAGAAAACTTGAACAAGACTTTGCTCTGAATAATTTTGACCTGTGGTATCTCTGTGGTAAATCTGGAAGGAGGACTGGTTAAAAATTAATCAAGCATGTTGTGGGTGGTGAAATGTTATCAGATGTTCAGATTAGTAGACATGATTTGCATTAGATTATTGCTTATAACAAAGACTTCTGCATCTCATCAGTGGAGCTAGAGGAAAGCCAGTTAGAGTTATGGACAATACAGTGACCTAGAAAGATGACTTTGCTGTTTTGATAGTTGGACTGCAGAAAATCGGTTTCAGGAGATAAGAATTTGAAGAGGAAAGAGTTTTTGGAATTCAGAGCGATACGCTGATGATACAGTACTCCTTTGTAATGACTAGGCAGAACTAGGATGAATCCTTGACAAAGTTAATGAGTTCAATAAAACAGAGGACTTTGACTCAATCCCAGCAAAACAAAGATTATGATTATCAAAGGAAATAGAGACAGTGAAGCTCCTGAGAAACAAATGTACCTTAAAAGAGAAAGAACTGAGGACAGAAAATTCACATGCCTAGGATCCATCATTAATGTAAAGAATTGCTGTTCAAATATGATTATCAATGGCTAAAAAAAAAAAACAGTTAGAGACTTGTCTGAAACCTAGATGGATGGATCTATCTCCATAGGAATAAAGCTCGGGATTCTGGATGTATCTGTTTTTCAAACAGTGACTTATGGATGTGAGACTTGGAACCTAAAGAGGTTTGGAAGGAAAAGGATGGCCACTTTGAGATGTGGTGTTACAGAAGGCTGTTGAGGATATCATAATCCTCAACAGCCTTCTGTAACACCACATCTCAAAGTGGCCATCCTTTTGGATGGCCACTTTGGATGCTGCTAGAAAGGATCAATAGACTTTAAGGCTCCTTAAGGATATTGACAGAAGAAAGTTGAAATACTTTGGACACATTGAAAGTATGGGAGGACGACTTCTCAAAACAGTAATAGAAAGTAAAAATTCTGGAAAAAAAGGAAATGGTAGATCCTCAATGAGATGGATGGATGGATGGTTTATCTGGAGTGATTGATCTTCGGAGAGCTGAATCCTCCAGAAAAGCATACAACAGGACCACCTGGTGAAGACTGGTGTGGCACATCACTGAGGAATGGAGTGCCCATACCACATCTGATAATGTCCAATGAATAAACGGATGAAGAGTGTTAAATATGAAAGATGAATGTTACAGAATGCTGCAAGGAAATCTTAAGCCAAAGTAAGTCAAATTGGCATTCTAAATTTGTAATTGTGTAGCAATTTTGATGTGTTTACACATTGGTTTCTGTCAAAAATAGGTCTCATCTAGATATCTGTCAGCAAAGATATATATCATTCATGTTGACATTTATTATTATTTTCTCAGACATCTCTATGGAGTTAAAGACTTCATTGATGAAGCACTCACAACTACATCTTCAGCCCATTCCGCCCATTAACCACCTCAAGGAAGAAAAAAAAAATCTATTCCTAATACCTTTACTAACCACACTCTTACCCAATTTCTAGGTGATATCCCTTGTTCTTTCCCTTCCTGCCACACACACACATTATATATATATATACGGGGGGAGGCTTCCCCCCCCCCCAAGTTCCAGGCTGGTAGGCCGGTTCTTTATGAACCTCAGTTTAATTAATCAAAATCGTGAAATGAAAATAAAATATTTCATATATAATCGATCATGACATGCACGTTATGCTAATTTCAGTAATGAATACTAACACGTACTGTTCTAATGGTCGACAATGAGTTTGATTGTTGTAATCCTGAAACGATAAAATTGTTGTCTCATGAAGGCAAACACATTGTTGGACATTTCAAAACAATGAAGATGTGACATAAAAACATGACAAATTTCGTTTCAAATTTCGGCTTATCTTTAAGACTTCGGCTTAACAAATTGTTGTCTCATGAAGGCAAACACATTGTTGGACGTTTCAAAACGTGATATAAAAACATTTCAAATTTTGGCTTATTTTTTTATATATATAGAATGGATATTGAATAAAAAGTCCTGAATGTAAGAAAGAAAGAAAGAAAGAAGCCAACTTGCATACAGAGCAAAGGGTGACTGCCAAACTCATGAAAATAAAACGTTTAGCTGGTGTTTTTTTTTTTTTTTTCTAAAATACCTTGAAAAGTGCAGAAAACAAAATATGTACAGATGTCTTCTGTAGCAGATGGAAAATTATGACCATAGTTCTTTATTATCTTTTGTCTATGATGACTCACAACATTAGAAAGTAATGTGTGCATTTTAGGAATTATAATTCTTCTTGTAATAGGATTTCTTGGAACATAAGATGTGAGTATGATGGATCAGCATTTTATAGTCCTTTTGACTTGTATGGTGATGATACTTTGCACTGATACAGCCTGTATGAGCCCCTAGGAAAGAATGAAAAGAGAGTTATTAGGATTGTTTTCTGTAATCTCCTTCTTCTTTAGCCTTCCAACCACTTCTGGACATAGACCTCCCCCTTCACTTTCCAGTTTTGTCTATCTTGAGCCAGTGTTCCACTCCCATCTCATTCAAACCTTTATCCCTCTGTCTTTTACTTAATTTTGTCACTCTTTCTTCTGGCAGTCTACTAATATAGCCAGCCCATCTCCATTTACAATACTTAACAATATCTTATACTCCAGCCAGCTCTTTAATTCTAATATGTCTTATCTATCCCCTTTTTTTTATGTGATGCATTCCTCTCTTCTAGCTTCTTTGGACCACATGCAACCTGTCATCCTGTTTTCTTTTGTCATTGCTAATATCTCACTTCCATAGGTAAATGCTGGAGTTAAATGTAGGAAGACTTTGTTATACAGGAATTCCAAATCACTAAAATATTCACATAATACATCCACATCAGCTAGAGGGGAAAAAAAAAAAAATTTTTTTTTATTCTGTACTATTAGAGATTATTGTATTATTTTAGAATGTTGATGTTATCTTTATTTGCATTTCATACAAAATATTTTTTTATAGTTTTCTATGAAATCTGACATAGATACTATATTGAATATGATGCTACCCATCAGAATCATGCAAAAAGGTATTCGTAATTATAGAAAGATGGAAAATTACTATGCATAGTCTTTTGTAATTTCAAAGAAAACTATGGTGATTTATGAACCGTAGCTACTCAAATGATACTGCAATATATAATTTTATTATTACTTTTAAAATAATTATTTTTTATCAATTGATAGAAGGCTTTTTTTGAAAGATGGGTTCTAAAAATTTTGATCCAATAATAAACAAAAGAATAAAAGCTTCCATAGATAAAATTATAATATCGGTTTCATAAGATGTAGTTCTATTATGAAAGTAATGTGATTCAAATGCTGCAGAAGACTTTTGAATTAGTTACTATCACCTTTGTTTTTATAGGTGTAGTGATTCTCTTCGTAAGAATCGAACTTTAATAGGTCCAGAACAGAGAGATTACCAAAAGGAACTAGAGCGCAACCACCATCGCTTCACTGAACGTTTAATGCCTATGATCAGAAATAATGGAATGGCTTCCCTTAGATCATATAGGTAAGGGAAAAAAAAATTAAATATCAGAGTTTATGTATTATCCAGTTGCCAGTTCTAAAATCTATATGTGTATCTTATCCTTGTCCATAGACCTCTAAATTTCAGACATGCATCCCACAAGCTATCTAAATTTTTGTTTACATTTGATATGATTCATATTTGTTTATCTATCTAACGAATCTATCCACTATCTAATGAACAGAATTTGTTTTGGAATACATCATTTACTGTTTCTAAGTTTTTAGAAAATAAATGGAAAATTACCGGCTTCGTTTTTTTTTTTTTTTTTTTTGATATATATATATATATATATATATATATATTAATGGGGTTTAAATCAAGATATAAAGTGTAACATATATATGCATATATGTGTGTGTGTGATGAACCTCTATAGATCATTTTGTTTGACAGTGCCCTTTGGTTAGAAAATACCTAGGTTTGAATCGTCTACAATAAAAAGAACCTTTATCAGGGCTATTCAGTTGAAGGTGAGTTAGCCAGTATCCTATGGAGATGGCTGGGTTTCCTCCCAGAAACATGAGCTTTTCAACCTACAAAACTGGCAAACCAGCGAGAAAAATGCACACAATTGGCAGCTGTAATAAACTATATTTAATAGGATTAACCACCCAATCAGTGCATCAATTAAGTTTCCATAAAGTCAAGTTATTTCTAGGCAAAAGGAAATTTTCCACTTGTATGTTAGGGTGTTGTGATTCTTAGTTACTAGAATGTACAGTTAGTCCTTGAGTTATGACAGGGTTCCATTCTGATGATCCCATTCTAAGTTGAAAAGCACTACATGAACCATAAGGATATGTAAACAATTGACATACAGTAATCCCTCGATTAATGCCCCCTGATTAGTGCATCATTTTTTTTCGATACCCAAATTCGATTAGTGTGCCTCTAAAATTCGATTAGTGCACTTATATGCATCTTAAAAATAAATGTTACAGATTTTAAAAATTTTCTATCTATACTTTTTTGTTATGGCTGACTATTTTAAAAAATCACTCACCAGAATGAAATAATTTAGTTAACAATTTAACACATTTTATAGAGTTATTTTTAATGGCATACTACACTACTTCCATGTACACTGTATATTATGTTCCAAATTTTTATTGCCAAAATTTATGTCATCTGCTATAGTATGTCCAGATTCAAGGCCCTTCGACACTTCTGCACATGTCACAAAAAGGAGAATCCATTCCAATAATAGGGTAATCAATCTTCTGGGATGAGTTGTTTATTATTACACATCGGAAAATTAACTTCTCTTTTATGATCATTGTAGTTTTTAAAGTTGTAACTATTTTGCTTGTGTTGAGAAATTTTATCTATAAAGCGCATGATTTTGCGTGTTGGCAACCAATTCGTACATCCTTCATTTCTTTCTCCCCTTCAATGGTAACGTCCAAGAGTTAATTAAATCTCATTTTGAAGAATTGAGTGATTCCGACCTGCTAAATTTAGATGTACAGCGGGAAGATCCCGAAGAATAGGAAGAAAATTTAACCACTGATAGTCAGCCAAAAGAGATTTCACAGAAACAATTTGAAAATATTTTTCGTACAATTGAAGTTTTTAAGCAGCAATGCTTAGAGGCTGATCCTGATGAAGAGAGAAGCAGTAAAATTTGCAGAAGAGGCAATAGGACCATACCATCGGTTATATGAAAAAAAAGAAACAAAATTCCCACCAAACTACATTAGCTCAATTTCTTTGTTAAGAAGTAGAATAATAAAATTTATATTCTGAATATGTTTTATTGTCTTTCGGTTTCATGGTTTTCTTTTAACTAGGCCCTGAGACATACTTTAAGTCTTTTATAAAAAAAATTAAGGTTCAAATAAGAAATTTGAGGAACGAATTATACTTTTTCCCATAGGTTATTATATTCAATTAGTTTGTTTTCGATTAATGTGCCTGTTTTAAAGAATGCACTAGGCGCACTAATCGAGGTAGCTTTTATATATATACATGTTCTTTAACTAATTTTCTTCTTTGTTTATAGTGAAATAATACAATAGCCAAATGATGACATAAAATTACTGTAGCAATACTGTAATGTAAATAATGAAACATCAGTGTACCATGCTTTAGTGTACAGTATGAGATTAGTAAAATAATCAAGTGGAAACACATAGAGCCAAAGAAATTCATCTGAACTACTGCTTTATGAATTGGACTATTTATTGTAGAAAGTAGAGGAGGCTAGGTCTTCAACATATTCGTCAAATGGAACAAAATGTGAAATAATCAAGTGGAAATACATAGAGCCAAAGAAATTCATCTGAACTACTGCTTTATGAATCGGACTATTCAATGTAGAAAGTAGAGGAGACTAGGTCTTCAACAAATTCTTCAAATGGAACAAAATGTTCTGATGATTGTTCACCAGATGCATAACTTACAAAAGGTGTATGCGCCTCTTTTAGGGATGAGGTGACAGCAGGATTGGACTTTTTTTTTAATTTGCAAATTACATTCATCTCAGTGTGCACAGTTTGCTTTGTTTACTTTTCTGCATAAATTTCTCTGTAAAAAGCAACTTGCATCATTCTGTCTACTTCGCTAAATCTCTCTCTCTCTCCATGTTGGGTCCATTTTCTCAAACAACCAAACTGCCTTATAGAAGTGAATGATGCTGCTAATTTTTTTTCATTGTAAACTTATTTTGTGGGACTCTGCTTCTTGTTCTTCTGTTTTATTTTTTTCTCTCTACTTTTTGTGCTTTTAGCTTTATTGTCTTCATTTAGAAGCTCTTCTTCTGCAGCATTCACCAACTGCTCTACAACCATTGTCATCCTCCATTTCCAGCTCTTTAACTAGCATCACTATCCAGTCTGTTGTAAAGTTTTGTCTTTGTAAAATCCTATGAGTGTATAAACATATATTTTCAACAACTTCTTCCGAATACCATTCATTCTATCCCTCTGCTGTCGCCTTCTTCCATGCTACATCTGCATTCTTTGTACAATGCAAGATATTATATTCCTTCCAAAAGTCACTGAAGGTTTTCTCACCCTCAATAACAGCAGTAGCCTTGGAAAAAGTATTTTATAAATATGTCTTGAGGATAATAATAACACTATGGTCCATGGGCTGCAACAGTGTTATAGTCTTTAATGAACATGTTAACGGGATATTAATTATAAGTATGAATGGTCGTAAGTCAAGGACTGACTGTATTACGTTAATTGTTTTTTTATTTTTGTTGGATATGGCTTTTAAATTTGAGTTTAAGTAAAGAATATAAACCAAAATTATTATTATGATACACATGCACGCACATATATACACACATGCATAAAATACAAAGTATTTAAGTTAAGGGATATTACATCCCATATCGTTTCTTAGCCGAATAAGACCATTTCATGCCAAATATAGTAGAAACTATATAAAGTTCGGCAATTCCAAGCGTAAGCAAATACCTGGATACTGCAGCAACTGACCCTAAAGGTAGTGCAAGCTGAGGCAACGCATGTCTAAGGTGGAGCAAGCTCCGATCACTATTCTTGATATTTACCCATAATGTGAACTTAGCTCCTAGGAGCTGTATTTCTGTTCTGAGAGAAGGTCACTACCCAGACCAGTTTCAACCTTTATTGAGGTCTCATCAGTGAGTAGGTAGACCTAGTTAATATCAAGTTTGTAGCGAACAGAACTTGCAACCCTTCTATGAGTACTGCCGAGAGGTGTCCTAATAAATTATTAGATATATGAAGAGCCAAAGGCTTCAATTCGGCGACATATGACTTGTTTAAGTTAAGGGATATTACATCCCATATCGTTTCTTAGCCGAATAAGAAACTCAAAGAGTTTCATGCCGAATATAGTAGAAACTATATAAAGACATAGTTAATTATGGGTAAATATCAAGAATGGTGATCGGAGCTTGCTCCACCTTAGACATGAGTTGCCTCAGCTTGCACTACCTTTAGGGTCAGTTGCTGCAGTATCCAGGTATTTGCTTACACTTGGAATCACCGAACTTTGCAAGAGTATATATCCAGTTGGAGATATTGCAGTAATAAGAGACACAAAGGCTTATATAAAACCAGAGGTAAATGAACTGGAGATTCATAGCATGTTACAGAACCTTGATGTGAATACAGTTATGGACTTAGATGGTATGCCCGCTGGAGTTTTAAGAAGTATTAAGGAATTGGCAATGCCTTTGACCACATTTGAGGTGAAAAAGGGGTAAAATAGTTCCATTGCATAAAGGAGACTCAAAAACATGTATCAAATTACCAACCGATCAGCATATCAGAAGCTGCAGTGAAGGCATTGGAGAAGTTGGTCAAGAGCAAAATACAGGAATGGACAGAGAGAAATGGGGTACTGTATGCTGCATGGAATTCTAATTAATAAACTGCAGCACTGGGGGATGAATATGAAAATGGTAAGGTGGATAAGAGGGTGGTTGATGAAGAGATACCAGACCATAGTTTATTCAGGAGCAGAGTACAGATATCAAAGGACTCTGATATCTTGACTGCCACTATTTAATTTGTATATTAACAATATAGGAAAGGGATCTGAGAAGAACTATTCAGCTGGTTGCCAATGATGCACAATTAGGTACAACAATAGTTAATAAATATGATGTTAATATTTTGCAGGATGATTTAGAGATAGGCTGGCAGTATGGGCAAAGGTAAATGGATATCAGTTTTATGGTGGGAGAGCTAGGGGAAATCCTTGGAAATTGAGCAAGAGTATAGTTAAGCAGGGATGTCAAGACTACGTTTTTTGCTTGGAGAGTGATGAATGAGTCATATAGGTTGCCAGAGTTTCTTCTGGATGTCATGACTGTGAACAAAATCAAAACAAAGTATGATAGATACTGTGTGAATGTTGGATGGTGCTTGGAATGATGTTTAGGGTCTTCCTTAATGCATCCGAGGACTCTTTGTAGTTGCCCATATGATAATAAAACACTGAAAATATCAATTGTATCTTGAACCGTATCAAGTTCCTTCCTAACATCCTCAGTTTTAATATGATTCTGTCAGTGACGTTATCTGTTCACTCCCTTGATCTTTCTCAGATCCTTAAGTTAATATTGTCTTCAACACCATCTTGTATACAGCTAGTTTAGCTGTATACAAGATGACTAGCTGTATACAAGCAATTATCATGGGAGACTTCAACTATGGTGATATAGATTGGAAGGAGGAAAGGGTACATGGTGAAATGGAATTTATACAGTTGCTAAGGGATAATAACCTGAAACAGCATATGGTGGAAGGGACCAGGGGATTGAGAGTGTCGGATCTGGTAATAGCATCAGAAGATTTATCTTTAACTGCAGTAGCAATTCTACCTCTGATTGGGGAAAGTGATCATGCAGTTTTGTCCTTGTCCACTCAATGTGTGCAAATTTCAGTCCAGAAAGTGTTTATGCAGAACTACAAAGCTGGTGATTATGACAAACTTAGGAGGCAACTTGGAGCAATGCCATAGCATAAGATACTACATGCTAGAAGACATGAGAGTTGCTAGTGTATGCGAGTCCACTGACTTGACTGTCAATCCTTAATTTCAGGCTTAATCTCATGTAGTTTATTTGTCAGTGCTTCCTGCCATGATGACTCCCATTAGATTATTATCTTTGATCTTATAAACCGCATGTAGTCTACATATGGGTCTGACAGACAGTACATGGAAAATGTATCGGTTGATCTAGCAGTTACATCTGCAGTGTCATTTCCCTTAATTCCACTGTGATCAAGGAGCTAATACAGCTGAGTTTCAAATTAAGAACCTGCATTTGTACAGCAGCTGTAGAACTTTGCAAAGCACTGGATGCATATTTTACACAAGAGATGAGATGACCCATAAAGAACTCAATGAATCTGTATAAATTATACAATTTTAGTACATTTTTCTTTAATTTCACAAGTGCAAGCTGAATTGTGTAAAACTCTACTATATAATTATTGCAATGAACTGAAATCTAATTGGATATGATCAGGAAATGCAGTAGCACAACCAACACAGGTCTCAGATTTTGAAATGTCGGAAATCAGAGTGTTCTGCTCTGTGGACATTAAATAACTACAAATAGACAATAGAGTTTAGATTTTATTAGCTGGCATGGTGAGAGGTTGCATGATGGAGTGCAAATCTAGCATGGAGAAATGCTGTTATATTTGGTTTGGGTAACATAAAATTTATCCAAATAGCTTGCATAATCACTTTAATCCACATACCAAAAGGACATATGGAAGTCTGATGTATGTGATATTCAGCCTCCCAAAGCAGAGAAAAAATACTACTCCATGTGGGTTACTCTGGATGGTTATGAGAAGAATGTTTCCATGTGATTGACACAGTGATGTGCAAAAAGCAACAATAGCTAACAGTAATCAGTGATAGCTGTTGTTGGGCCCATAATCCAGCTTTGAATATACAAGTGTACTACAAAGGCAAAGCAATGAGGATTGATGCACATTAATTCAGTAGAGAGTGCAAAGGAGATTCAATGCTCTCTTGCAGTGTTCTCTAAGTTGATGAAATGTGTGCAAGAAATGTGAGCTTTCTGTCAAAGATGAGTTCCAAGAACTTGGCCCCTTATGCTACTGGAATAAAATTTTGTCCGATTCTTAACTCAAGATCTGGGTAAAGAGTGCATTTTCAGCAGAAGTGTAGGCAGACTTTTGTTTTCTCCTGAAAGTCTGAACCCATTGCTAAGAGCCCATGATGCAACACACGATCTATTGTTAAAGTTGCCTTTCAGTTACCCTCTTGTTAGAAGAGTGACAATAAATAGTGAGATCATCAACACATAGAGCTTTGCATCAGTTGAAGGAAGCTGTTCAGTGATTAAATAAATTTTGACAGCAAAGAGTGTCACGCTTAAGACAGGATCTTGGGGAACACCCTGTTCTTGATGATATGTTCAAGATAGTGTGCTTCCCAATTGCTTCAAATACTCAGCTAGACAGAAAAGTTTTAATAAATATAGGAAATTGTCATCTAGACTCATATTATAGATATCTTTTAATATGCCATATCTCCAGACTGTGCCATAAGCTTTCTCTATATCAAAGAACACTGAAATCAGATGCTCTTGTTTGAGGAATGCATCTCAAAATACCTATTTATAAATTAATCAAATGGTACAACATCAAATGATGCCTACGAAAGACACACATGTTGGAGAGAAGATCCCCATTTCTGAAATGCCAGAGAGATCTAGCATTAACCATTTTCTCAATATCTTACAGACAGTTGGTCAGTGGGTTGGTAATATTGGTAATTGTTTGCTTCTGTTGAATCCTTTCCTGGTTTAGGGATGGCATTGACAATTCACTTATGCAAAAAAATCTGGAAATTCTTCCTTTGAAAGTATTCTGTTGTATAGTAAGAGAAGGTCATCATGTTGGAGGCTTAATGGATTTTTTACAACACTCAAAAAGAATTAAAATAGAATTTAATACTTCCTATATTTCGTCCTAGTCACTAGGACATCTACGGGGATTATAAAAACAATTAATGTAACATATACACAAATAACAAACAATACTAAGCCCAACCACGTGGGTGACACTGAAGTCCTATCTAGGTAGAGCACCCTCTAAGGGCAGTAGTAGGTGGCCTGGAATGTAAGGTGGGAACTCTGGTGATGAGTGTTTCCCAAATCTTCGGAAGCTTAATGCAACCGTATTTATTGAGATTTGGTTGGTTTTTGAGAGCTGCTGCTGCTTCTAAGAAAAGTCTCTCTTTCTTGAATTTGCTGTGGTGGAGCATGGTGGTTTTCTTCCATGATACTCTGTGGGTGGTGTCCAAAACATGGTCAGCCAAGCCTGAATGGCCATAGTTGTGTTTGAAGATGTAAGACTTGTGTTCCTCTTGACAGATGGATGCTGATCTGCCTGTCTGTCCAAAGTACGCCAGCTTACAGGAACAGGGTACTTTGTAAACTCCAGGCAGAGAGAGAGGAGGGAGCTGATCTTTCGTAGAACGGATAAGGGTAGCAAGTTTGCGGTGGGGCTTATATGCTGTGTGTAGGTTGTACTGTTTTAGTATCTTGGATACTAATATAGGATATAGGAAGTATTAAATTCTATTTTAATTCTTTTTGAGTGTTGTAAAAAATCTATTAAGCCTCCAACATGATGTCCTCACAGCACTTAAGCCTCTACACACATAGTAAGAGAAGGAAATTCATAGAAGACAGTAGAAAATGATTTATCATATCACAATGGACAATGGATGTCATCGGTTCCTCTTCAATGAATGGCTGATTATACAGTTCTAGCCCATTAGTAAAAAAGTTTACCCACTGTTTCACTTGTTGCTCTTTTCATATTAAATATTCACATAGGAAGCTGTTGCTGAAATGCTAGCAAAATGTTCTCCCTAAGTGTCTGCAATAGCTTTGGGATAACAAACAACACATTCATTGTGTTCCAAGGTAGACAAATAGTGAATTCTATATCTATCTTTCATTTTCCAGATTTTGTCCCATACAATTTCTGCACTGGATATTTTATTATTGGATGATGTAAATTCAATCCAAGATTATTTTGATTCTGAATTCTCTCAAAAAGTGCTTTGATTCAAGTGCATTTAAAAGCTATTAGGTTCAATGTGGTGGACTGTCCACAAAATATATCCTATGCTCTGTCTTGATCTTTTCTGGCTGCTAGCCATTTTGGGTTCTACCACATTTTGGGATGCAATATAAATTGAGATTCTGTTTTTTTGGAATTGTAGCTGTTGTTGCCTGGATGGTACAGTCTGCAGTATTCCATTCAGCCTTGTCCATTTTCCACATGGGCATCCATGTAGGAGAACATGGGTCATGTGAGCACAGTGCAAATAATCACCCACAGATGTTCCCCTCAATGTACCAAATGAGCAGTGGAAAATTGGTGAGATCTATTGCAGAATATGAGTGGAAAGGCATATAGAGAAAACCATTGATACTATTATTAAGATGAGAGAGATTATGATTGTCATTCATTAACTCAATGATACGATCTTGTTCATTCATGTTGACATTATCCAAAATAGTTCATCAAAGTCACTAATGAGAAGTACGGACTGAAGAAGTTTGTAATAATAAGATTACCAAGTTGAATCTCATTTAACTCGCATCCCAGTGGTAAATAAATGGAACCTCATTATAGCACTATCCATAAGAGCAGTATTAAGCTGAACATGTTGGAAAGGAGTATGATTCTCCACTAGGATGGCTATCCACTGTGAATAGAACCATGTCCAGTTCTCTCCTTATGATCAACAGTAAAATGTTAAGATTGGGTCCTCACTGGCTTTTAAATATGTTTTCTGCAGACAGAACAGAAGGATTTGTTTTTCTGCAACCTTGATAATAACATCAATGTTATGGAGAAGCCTCCTCCAACAGTTCCACTTTAGAAAGTGTCTTATTGTTTTGGCTTTGTAGGTTTGTCTAATTTCCAAGATGTTGAGAGCTTACCTTTGTCAAGCCTATGTTTATCTATTGATTTAGGAAAGTATGGATGATCGGTATCCATCTTTTCTTCTGGAAAAAAGTTTAATACATCATGTGATGTGTCAGAATTATTTGGTGAAGTTAGTTTACTTTGGTGGATTTTTTCTATGAGGGTGTCTACTGGCTTATCTTTAGGTAAGATCCTTGCCATAATTTTTTTAACCTGTGTATTGTCATCAAGTGGGATAATTTTTGGAGTTGTTACAGGAGTGAGATCATACGTGATTTGACTGAGGGGCTCCACAGAGAAACACCCATGATCATGAAGTTCAGGTATGGGAAAATTATCAGATGGTGGAATAGACATGGGTTTCAGCTGCTAGTGATATTTTCTTACCTGTCACCTTTTCAACATAAGATTATTTCAGAATGGGTGGTGGTGGTAAGCTTTCTGTTTGCATCCTGATATTATATATTTTGTTCTGTTTTTATCTTTTTTTGTATTTCTTTTTTATTTTTCCATCTCTGACATGCAAAGGAATAGGCTGCATGATCTTCCTAACAGTTGACACATTTAGCTTTCTTTGCAAAGCGAGATTTGTTATCATGCTCTTTACTACAACATAGGGCTCATGTGATAGAGTCACAACATGTATTTTCAGTATGCCCATATTTCTGACATTTAAAGCATCTCAATGGATTAGGGATGTACACAATCTAACAGTACAATTGAGACCCCTTGATTTTACAGATGCTGGAAGTTTAGATTTATCAAAACTAAGGATGATATTCCTGGTTGAAAACCAGATGACCATCATGGATAACCATCCATGCATGTTAAGATGTGTCTCATACCTGTTCATCCATTTCATTCCTACTCTATTTACTCACTTAACTCTTGGTATGCAGTTAGACATTGCTTGTATTCCATGCACTGTCAACATGTTTTTTACTTAACTCATCTACCCAATGTACTGATGCTAGTTGACTACAGCACTATCCATAATCACTCACCCTATCCTTTTTTGCAGTAACCCTTTCTTTTAATGATCACTATCACGATCTCAGAACGATCATTAAAAGAAAGATCGTTAAGTACTTCTTGTTTCACCACTTTCCAAACAAGTACTTAACAATCCCTCTCACCAACCAGTGTTAACACCTCATTAATACTTCTAGTTGCTTTTGTCACATGCTGCTTAAGATATTTATCCCTCAGAAATTCCACAACCTCACTCTTTTTGTTTCCATACACTACTCCTCCTTCCAATCTATATTCCTGTAATTAAAGACTTCCATCAGGATCACTTTTCTTATCGTACCCAACCAGCTGCCTTAAACATTTCATAATCAGTATTCTCCACATTCCCTGGCCTATAACAGCATCCTATCAGATATACTAGTCTGTTAATTTCGACTTCATGCCACCCAGATTCAAAATCTGCACATGTATTATCAACTTCCACACTTGTAGACACAATTCCTCTACAATCATTAATCTTTTGCATACCAGAAAAATGGCAACCAAGACATTGATGTTGATTGATCTCAACATGAGGGATTTAATGCGATGTAGCATGTGTCGGTATTTGTTGCTAAGATTGAATGGTTTATGGTATGAGAGAGAGAGAGAGAATGAAAAGAATATTTCTCAGAAATGTTTTGTAAGTGAGTATAAGAAATGTGAGCCAAGTCAGGAGCGAAAGAATGAAGTGACTAATATTATGGATATAAGGCAGGATTGCGGAAGTGTTGTGGAGAATGTAGCAGAAGCAGTGAATGAGAGTGCACAAAATTTATGAATGAAAGTTTGAAGGAAGTGGTTGAAAGTAATAATGTGGATTATGAGATGCAG
This sequence comes from Typopeltis vanoorti, assembly GCF_054136105.1. Lineage (NCBI taxonomy): Eukaryota > Metazoa > Arthropoda > Arachnida > Uropygi > Thelyphonidae > Typopeltis > Typopeltis vanoorti. Next base: position 65,036,820 of record NC_143566.1, read on the forward strand.
CACAAAAAGAAATTGCATGCTTACATGGATTACTTCACAGATCAAAATGTGAGGTCGAGTGGCATGAGGTACAGAAGCATGCAGAATGAAAGAAAGAGTGAATGGGAAAAAGCATAAGAGTGCAAGAAACTGGGAGAATAGATATAGTAAAGTGTGGGGCAATGATAAGAGATATACTTAATGAGAAAATGACAAAAGCATGCATGTTTTCCAAGTGTGAAGATCAAGTCTGTTACTGAAACTGTAAGTTTGTAGAAGAGAAAAGCGAATGAGTTAATTGTTTTGGCAGGTACAAATGATTTGAAAGGTGAGAAATATGCAATGAGAGAAGATATGAAGGAGTTGTTAGAGTAAGAAAGTAAAGATTGTGAGTCTGCTGCCTTGATATGTTAGGACAGAATTGTGAAGAAGGGCCATGATTGCTAATGAGTCAATAAGAAAATGGTGAAGGAGGAATGGTATACAGTTTATAGATGTGTGGAGTGAATCTGATGGATATAAGGACTTGTATATGCTTGATGGACTGCACTTAAATGGTTTTGGAATTAAGTGTTTGGAGAAAGTGTTGTTCAGTGAGAGTTTGGAAGTGCAAAACCAGGGAAACTAGAAATATTAGAGGGTGAAGCAATCAAGCATGTGTCTAGCTACCCCTGGGACTTATGAGTGTAAGTGCAGGAATGACTGTGTGGAAACAGCCACCCCTAAGATAAATAAGTGTGAGTGCAGGAATGATTATGAAGAGCTGTGTGCAGTTTGCCAGGTTTTGAATATGAATGGACAGGTAATGACATTATGTAAGAGTAACTGTGGGCATTGATCAGCTTGACTTGGCCAAACATTATTGGCATTAGCAAGACCTGGTTGTCAGAGAATGATGTAGTTAAATGGATAGAATGTAATGGATATTGTATTTTCAGAGACAATAGAGGAAATAGGGCAGGAGGAGGGATATTATTAATGATAGCTGAAGAACTTTTAAACAACAAAAATAGAAGGAAGATTGTAGATCTGATGGAAATGGTTCATTTGAGGCTGTCTGGTGTTAGATAGAGGCCAATATGGCAAAATGTTAATTGCTGTTATAGATCTAGGGGTCCAGAAGATGTGGACAACATGCATCAGCAGATTAACATAATGAGTGCAAGACAAGCAATTATCATGAAAGACTTCAACTATGGTGGATATACATTGGAAGATGGAATTTATACTAAGGGATAATTACCTGAAATTGCACATGATGTGAAAGGAACCAGGGGTTTGAAAGTGTTGGTTCTGGTAATAATATCAGAAGATTTATCCTTAACTGCAGTAGCAACTCTACCTTCTATCAGGAAAGTGACCATACGAGGGCTGCTTGACAAGTCAGTGCAAAGTCTAAGAGATGGTGCCACCAGTATGCATTGAGGTTATTTTTAGTTGCTGACAACAGTTGCCAGATGGGTGGCCTTTAAAACGGGCATCCTGAGATAACAGATGCCCCCAGGTCAAGAAAACCCTCCACAGTGATTACACCTGAAAACATAGATGCAGTGCATGCCATGATCCTTGATGATAGACGAATACCAGCCAAAAACATTGCAAAGACTCTGGGGATATCCAGGGAATGAGTTGAGGGGGTCATGATCCACCAACATCTGGACACACAGAAGGCCTCAGTAAAGTAGGTCCCCCAAATGCATGAATGCTAACCAAAAGAGAGAGTGTGTGCTGTCATCTCAAGAGATTTTGGGTCATTTTGAGGCTAATGTTTTGGCTCATATTGTGGCTGATGATGAAACATGGCTTCTTCACTATGACCCAGAGAGACCAAACAACAGTCAATGGAGCGGAGACACAAAAGTTCTCCATGGCAAAAGAAATTACCATGGAGAACTTTTGTGTCTCAGCAGGGAAAGTTCTTGCCATTGTCTTTTGGGATATGGATGGTGTAATCCTCACCAAGTACCTAAAAAAAGGTGAAACTGTTACAGCAGCAGTTTATTCAACAGCTCTGAAGGGAAAATGTCATGGAAAACTGAGCAGAGCCGTGTTGCTTTTGTGGGACAACACACCTGCTCGCACTGCTCATGAAACCCAACAGACAAAACACAACTTGGGCTTTTAGTGTCTACCTCACCCACCCTATTCGCCAGACCTGACCCCATCTGACTATTTCCTATTTCCAAATTTAAAGAAACACTTGAAGGGAACAAAAATTACCACAGATGATGAAGTCATATCTGCAGCTGATTGGTTTGTCCAACAAGGGAAAGACTTTTTTCTTAGAGGATTGCAAATGATGCAACAGCATTGTAACAAGTGTATACCACTTCGTGGGAAATATGTAGAATAATGTGTAAGTTACGTGGTTCTACTACTCAATTCCTTCATGGTGATTATCACAGCTTTTCAGCACACCCCTCATATGTACCACAAAGAGAATAGGTAGGTAAGTATCTCCGTGGGTCTAGTTCTCACTAATGAGAAATCATAAAGGTGGATAACGGTGACCCTTCCCATAAACCTACACATCCAAAATGAGGAATTGTGTTGTGCACTATGGGACACGTTGCACCAGGTGGTGGAGAGGATCCAGAGGTAAGTGACCAAAATGGTAGCAGGTGTATGGAATGAACCTTATGAGAACAGGTTGAAGATTTGTGGGTTACAGAAACTAGTTGATAAGCAGAAAAGGGATGATATGACTGAAATATGCAAATTACTGAGAGGTTTTTACAAGATTAATTCAGAAGAAATTTTTCAGAACAGGTGTCTTGGTGGGAGAACTAGGGGGCCATTCATGAAAACTGAGTAAGAGTGTGGTCTTAAAACTAGATTTTTTGCTTGGAGAGTGGTGAATGAGTTGAATAGGTTGCCAGGGTTTGTGTGGGTGCCATGACAGTGAATGAGTTCAAAAGAAAGTGATAGATACTGCACAAATGTTGGATAGTTCTTGATATGACATTTAGGGGCTCCCTCAATGAGTCTAAGTACTCCTTAGAGTGATCCATAATAATAATAATAATACTGATGTGAAATCAACTGCCTCTGTATACAAGTAGCCTAGTCATGAAGTATCTTCATGATTATGGCATGTGTAAACTTCTCTTTGCATACAATTTGGGTAAAGGATAAAAATGAGAATATAATTTCTTGTCAAGTATTCAATTTATCAGGTTGTATATTGCCTGTTTTCTTCTATTTTATTATTTTAGCACAGAAAGTCATGTTAGTAATGAACGAAAAGAGAAGAAGAACACCCCAGTTTGTTAACTATGGACTCTGAAAATAGGGCATGCAAAAAGAAGAAAAGGAACAAATGATACTTGAACAAGCAGGCCTTAATGAAGCTAGTCAAATGCTGGGAAGTTCTCTCACAAAAATAAAAGAATGATTTTATTATTTTTTTATGCAATTTACAGTGTGATTTAATAATATGTTCTGTTTATGTTTGTGAATTGTTCAATATGCCTGAAATTTAGTGTCTGTGAATAGCAATAACTGTATCTCATTTGTAATAAAACTCTTCTTCAACTGTATATTTATAACTTTTTATGGCTAATTGTGATAAATGCAATTTTAAAATATTTTTAATTTTCAACAATTATTTGTAAGTTAAATTTTCAGCCATGGCAAGTCTCTTATACCAGAAAAGCACTTGTTTTTATAACAATGTACCATTGCTGCTTTAATAAAAACTGCATCAGTGATCACTTCCTGAATCATATACCCAAATGATATAAATCTCTTGAGGAAATTTTCCAGGACTATCATAATATTTAGTATAGCCATAAATACTGTTACAACTTGAACAGTGCATAAACCCTTAATCTATCAGTAAATCATTTATAGCTTTCAGCCACATACAAAGCACATGTAAAGCATGCATGTAGCAGCAGCACTCAATGTTCGAAATGACCTCTTTTTTTGCCTTCAGGCAATCCCAAAGTCTGTGATGCCAAATATCAATAGTGGCATGCACAACATCCAATGGAAATGCTGCTGCTGATCACTCCCAATTCAAACTTCAGGCTGGTAATGCGTGTCGTTTCTTACAGGTGACTCTCAAGCTCTGACCAGAATTTGAAGTCCATCAGATTCAGATTGGGCTACCAGGTGGCCAATCAGATGGTAATATATGGTCGAGCACAATTGCCTCCAACCACTGCTGTATGGTCCTCGCCTCGTATGCAGGTGCTGAGTCCTGTCGAAAGGTCCACTGCTTACCATGAAACAAGGTGGTGTTCAGGAACTGTACCACAGGTTCTAGTACTGTGTCTTGAAACATTTTGGTTGTATTGACCCCTTTCTTGCAGAAATGCAACTTGGATACCCCTTGATACGTCACCACTACCAAACCATCACTGATGTGGGGTGATGGCCTTTCTGAATCCTGAGTGCTATGGCACATGCTGTGCAACCATCTGTGGCATACACCTGATCATCTTGCTGCTAAATGAATCTTCAATATTGAAAATCTTCTCATTTGTGAAGAGGATATCTCTATATCTGTTGCTGTTCATATACCACCAGAAAAGCGTCTTTTATTTTATCACCCTCTGCCGTATAAGTTGTGGTATTTGGAAGTGTCCAGTAGAACGAGAACAGGCTCTCATTCCTCAGGTCATTAGTATATGTAGCATTGTTCTCTGCAAAATGCTCATCTCTCATGACATTGCTTTCTGCGTTCTCACAGGATTACAGCAGAGGTGTACCTTCAAAGCCCTCACAAGCTGTTGTGTCCGAACGCAGCATGGTCAACCTGTTCTTTGGCAGTCAGATACATCTTGTGTCATTGCAATAGTTAATGGTCCGATACACAAGCATCCTACTGATCATGAGTGCTTTTAACGTGTTGGAAATAACAAGTGGCTGCATTCCACCTTGTGAAGTGAAATTACAGCTACACGGTTCTCATAATCTCCATGTTAACTAACTCCATGTCTAGTGTACCGGTTATCACTGCATATTAACTGGTACAGCTAGACAACTCTCTCTACTGATAAACACGCGAATGTTGGCTGTGGACAACACCACTAACAGGCTCGTGCAGATCTGTGGACATTGCTAGGGTGTGCAGAAGTTGGAGTATTTATGGTAAAATTAGGTATAAGATACTGACAGTCCAACCTAATTAAGATTTCATTATTTTTTTATACAATTATTATTTTACAATTTCTGTAATTTTTACTATTTTCTGCAGTAATTTCCTTAAAATTATTGACTTTATTTATTAGACCTCTAACTTAACCTTTACTCTTCTGTCTTCTAAGAAATGGCATAGCTGTTGATTTTTTATTCTCCCCCTCTCAAAAAAAATCTTTCACTGATCCTCCTTGAGAGATCTTAGAAAAGAACTTAGGAATATTGGTATAGGAGAAGATGGGTGGGGTGGAGTGAGAGATCTTGAAAAGTGGTTAAAATTATCTGATTGGTATTAGTTTGCAGTTGAAGACATTTTATGTAAAGAAGAGAAAAACAATTCCCCCCCCCCCAAAAAAAAAGATTCTAGGAATGCTTTTTAGAGTGAAGATATGTAAAAAAAATACCATGTTTTTGAAATGGAAGGAGTCAAAGAAGGTGTAACTGTGAAACATGAGGAGTGAGGAAACTGATTATCTGCTCAGAAGAGTAGGTTTGGTTAGGTTAGGTTAGATCATTTAACAAATGATCTCACTGCCTTGCTCTGGAGGCAAGGAAGATAAACAGTGATTTGGTTGTGAGGATTAGAAGTATGTTTGAAATTAAAAGGGACGTGGAATGTGTAATGATAAATTCTTGACTAAGCTCCATATATGAAAAAATGCATACCTAACTCATCAATAAGTCTTAGGCATTATCAATGCTTCCACATATCACTGTTTATCTTCCTTGCCTCCAGAGCAAGGCAGTGAGATCATTTGTTAGTTGATCAGGAAGCCTCTTAAAGTGTTACTATTAGATTTGGTCTAATACGCTGTCTAGTAGGTATTCAGCAGAGTAGTGCTTTAGAACTAAACATATGAAAAGTAGAATTATTGGGAGTCTATGATGTTTGTATTATAACTGAGGATACCATATTGTCCATGGTACAAGAAATGGAGTTAAACCCCTGAAAAAACTTCAGAAGTTTAACAAACATCCAGTTCAGTCCCCCCCCCCCCACTTATCATAATGTTAGTGTTACACAGAGAATGAATTTATCTACTAATGGTGCCTGTGGCATCGCCTTTTCCTCTGAAGGAGGAGGAAGGGAAGTGTCATACTTGATCTCTGGCTACATTAGTTCACTTTTAAGTTGTCTCCTCCAACATATTGTTTAATGCCCTTTAGTTGAGGCTTAAAAGCCCACAAATGTGTGAAGACACAGTACAGAATTTGACTGCTAGAGACCAAGTAGCTTATAAATTTCAGCATATGTGGAACTTATATTAACTCCATCAGCACTTTTGAACATCAGCTGTTTATTCTTATTTTGTTATCTCAAGAATATCTTGGGTCCACCTTTCTAGATGACTTGTCTCTTAATAGAACAACCACCTTCAGTTGATTACAAATCCAAACAGTGGTCATTCTGATCCAAGTTCACTGCCTTTTTTTATATAGGTTTAAAAAATTGTGCACTTTACAGATGAACAAACTTCTAGAACAGTTCTTCTGCAACTTTAAAAATCTTATATGTAAATTGTCCTATTAAAACTGATTTCATATTTTTTGCTTCTGATCTTACCATCAGTAACCCTTGGAATAGTTTTCAAGAAAAGCCTTTGCCATAATGCGGGACAAAATCATTTGTATTGGCTTTAAAGTAGGCACTAGGATTTTCTGTTGGTTTTGAAGTTATTTTTACTTTCATGTTGCACTTATCTGATGTTGAGATCATTGTCACTTATGTGAGGTACTCTTAGCAATTGGAGGATGTTGTTGTTGTAATAAGGACTATGGCAGTTCCACTGTATAGGTCCCTAATTAGACCAGACTTGGAGTTTTTTAGCCCATCATTTTCATTTTCATTTGGTTGCTTTTTCGAATATTTTGCATGCCTCTAAATTTTCTTTCATGTCAGGCATGTTCTTGTGTGATGTAAGAGTTGAGTGCCTTTCCAATAAATTCTATATGCCAGTGCATGGTCAGAAACACCTGTTTCTCCATGGTGGATTAGACTGATATGTCATTCTGAAGTCAACTGAACATCCAGGTTCACCGATGTCTAGAAGAACATCAAGAGTATATTTGACTTCAAGAGCCTGATAAGTCTGATTTTGTTAGCCACGTGTTATCCACTAGGCATAAATTCACTGGAACAAAACTGAAGTTCTACAAAAAAGTTTTCTTCTTGAAAGATTGTGAAGCCCACATTCACAGTTTTGAACCTCAATAAAAAATGAATGCTTTAAACTTTCCCAATTTTGAGGTCATCCTAAGTAACACTCCTCCTTCTTGTGTTTTTTAAAATTGTAATTATTTAAATTTATTTCTTTAAATTCTAATAGTTGTAGTTATCCTCCTGAGGTGGATAGCATATATTGTCACACAATTGCAATTTAAGTGTTGTTCTTATTGTGTTTATCTCTTTTCAACTGTATTGATAATGGTTAGGAAATCCAGCTGAAAATTCTACAAATATTAAATAATTTTTTCCTAATGTGTCATTCCCTTACTCCATACTGTTATCATTATATCATCTCTTACATTTCAATATTTAGATCTATTTATATTAATACTGAAATTGTAATGTCTATTGAATCAAGATGATGACCTGGTGATCTAGTCATTCTGGATCAGAGATCACACATAGATAGCATGGGTTACCGAGCTGAACATCTAAGTGCCACATATAAATTCAGAAGAATGTTTTAAATTTTTCTAGACAAAAAATTATATATTTTTTTTGATCCTCTACCAAATCATAAGCAAACAAAGTTTACACATAAAGTTTACATAGCTATGTTATTTTATATATAGATACTGTTAACAGCAAATCAATTGTCTCAGGAACCCATAATTCACAACACATCCTTCTCAGACACACATGTATTGCCTGCATGAGAAGAGTCACTATCCAAATTGGTTTCAATCTTTATTGAGTCTCATCAGTAGGAATCAGATCTAGGAAGATACTGAGGTTAAATCAATGCAGAAGTCATATTTTTCCATACAAGTAGTAAAATTGTGTATCACTATATTCAAATATTCTGTATCAGAGATAGATATGAGTTCTGCATTAATTTAACCTCAGTATCTTCCTGAGTCTGGCTCCTAATGATGAGACTTCAATAAAGGTCAAAACCGGTCTAGCTAGTAGCCCTTCCGATAATGCATGGTGATATACACATCGAAAATCGTGTGCTGTACAGTATGGGATACTGAAGTAATCGATGTGAAGTCAACAGCAAGCCTAGTTGTGAAGATACTTCACACACAAACTTTATTTGCTTACACTTAGAGGATTAAAACAAGTACAGTAGAATCTGCTTATTGTGATTGCAGATAATATTATCAATCAGCTATTGTTATCAAAATCAGTCATTCCCAAAACACACCATTTAAAAAGAATTTAAAATAATCCATCTATTATAAAAGTTCTGGTTATTGTTATCAAATCCTTGAATGTTTAGCCTTTTGCATCTCAGAATTAAGAACTGTAAGGGTTAATCAAGAGAAAATTTGACAAAGAACAATTGTCGAATTCTGACTTTTGTGTTAATCTTCTTTTAATCTTATTCTTCTGTAAATCTTATATTGTATCTTCCAGGAAAATTCAGGTGGGTATAAATACGGTTGAATTGTGATTTTTCGAGTTTATTTTCATGCTCTCTTTCAGTAAATGAATTTGACTTTTTTAAGTGCTCGTTAAAACAGCCCTTAGCATTATGGCAGAAGCAAGTAAAAAATGTAATGATTTATCTTTTCAAGAAAAGCAAAGAATTTTGGAGTGCTATGATAAGTTGCCCAAAATGAGTAGCATAGTGCAGCTGTACATTTAAAAATTTCACAGCACTCTTGTGTAAGATCTTAAAAAACAGATCAACATTGAAACTTCAGCTCTTACTAATGAGAACATGGATCAGAAGAGAGTCTGATCTGGTAAGGATACTCAAGGTGAATGAGCATTAAAAATTGGTTTAGTAATGTTTGTGAAAAGAATGCTTCGATTAATGGGCCTCTTATGCATCAAAAAGCAAAAGAACTTGCAAAAAACAATGGGCAAAGAAAATTTCACTACAACTGATAGATGGAAAAAGCTAGAGAATATTGTACAAACGTATTCATGGTGAAGAAAAAAGTGCTGATTTTTTATCAGCTGATATGTGGATTAAGACCAAGTGGCCAAAAATTATTGCTGAATATTCTCCTGAGGATATTTATAATGCTGACGAAACAGGACTATTTTCATACAATGCCTGAGCACTGCATACATTTAAAAATTTCACAGCCACTCTTGTGTCTTAAAAATCAGATTAAACATTGAAACTTCAGCTCTTGCTAATGAGAACATGGATCAGAAGAGAGCCCAATCTTGTAAGGATACTCAAGTTATGAGCATTAAAAATTTGGTTTAGTAATGTTTGTGAAAAGAATGCTTCAATTAATGGGCCTCTGATGCATCAAAAAGCAGAACTTGTAAAAGCAATAGGCAAAGAAAATTTCACCGCAACTGATGGATGGATTAACATGTGGAAAAAGTGAGAGAATATTGTACAAGCATATTCATGGTGAAGAAAAAAGTGCTGATTTTTTATCAGCTGATGCATAGATTGAGATCAAGTGGCCAAAACTTATTGCTGAATATTCTCCCGAGGATATTTACAATGCAGACAAAACAGGACTATTTTCGTGCAATGCCTGAGCATACTTATTTGTTTAAAAATGAAAGTACTAAAGGATTTAAATCTTCAAAAGAGCGAGTGACAGTTCTCTGTTGTGCTAGTATGAAAGGTGAGAAATGAGAGCTCCTAGTGATGGAAAAAGTAAAAATCTCAGTATTTTAAAGGCATCAAAAGTTTACATGTTGACTACTGTTCTAGTGCAAATACTTGGATGGCTAATGTCATTTTCACAATTGGTTAGTTAAACGGGATCTTAAATTAAAGCAAAATTTGTCTTGTTAGTAGACAACTGCACTCTCACACAAACAATTTATCATTAAAGAACATCAGAGTAATCTTCTTGTCTTTAAACTACATTGTTAATTCAACTAAGTGACCATCATACGAGCTTTTAAAGCTTATTATTGCAGGGAAATTCGTGCAAGAATTATAGCTGAACTTGATATAAAAAGCCAATCTGATGCAAGTGCAATTGCAAAAAAGATGTCTCTTCTTGATGCATTGTATTTGGTAGCAATGTCGTGGAAACATCTCAGAGAAGACTATTGAAAACTGCTTCCAAGAAGGTAGATTTTTTAAAACAAACTCTAAAGCTCCTTCCAAAGAATTTGAATATCTTACAAATGAAAGTTTTGATAAAACCCCAGATGATATGTTAAAAGAGGAATTTAAAAATTGGTTGTATATTGATAATGTTGAAGTGGTGGCTACAATGACGGTGTTGGAAATATGTCAAGCTGCTTCCGATACGTTAAACTAGTAGAAGAAAGTGAACGTAATACAAGTATAGAAGAACAATTTTTAGAAGCTCCTCCAACCAATGCCCAAATGCAAGAAACTCTACGAATACTTCGTCGTGATGTGCAACATAGAGCAACAAACTTCGGAAGGCATTATGAGTATGAGCAGTTTATTAATGAACTACTATATTCAAATACATGACAGACAACACTAGATAGTTTTTTAAATAAATTTTATGTTGTTGCTTATTAAAAAGTTGTTTATAACAATAAATTAAATTAATTAAGGCTCATAACAATAAATTGAAATAAATGATGCAATTTTATATATCCTTTGCTTAATGTTATCAGCCGTTTCGAAAAGTGACTGTCCCAAAGTGATCATAATAAGCGACGTCTACTATATATAATTTCTTGTCTACTATAATTTACTTAGTAACCAAAATGGAAAACCTTTCTATGAAGGAATGGTCTGTCGTAGCAGAAGGCTTGCAATAGTGAATTTTCTCTAGAATAGGCATTGATGCTATGAGACTTTTTTTTCAGTAGCTTAAAAATACAACAAGACTTTGTGTTCCCAACTGATTCAGGTATACAATGCATCTACAGTTTATAAAGGAATAATAAATATGGATTTTATGTAAAAATAAACATTTTCTTATTTACATAATTTTTGGCCCCTACACTGTGGACATTTTCATTATGGAAATTTTATAAAAGTATATTTGTACTTAAGTATTATGTATCCATATTTATTACTCAATATATATATATATATATATATATATATATATCACCAACTTACATTTCATTTAAAATACAGGTGTCTTTGCTTGTTGAGGGCTTAATCCTCAATAGCATGCCATGAAGAAGAGGAATCAAATTAGAGGATAATTAGAGGTCTGAATAGCTACAGAGCAAGAGTAGGAAGCCAAAAAACCTAAAACATTTATAAGTAAATAATATCAAACAGATCTCATTATCCAAGTGTAGGTAAAGATAATTTGAAAGTTACCTGCTTAAGGAGAACAAAAAAAAAAAAAAAAAATGCTTTACATTCTTGGAATGCCCAAAAAGAAAAATACATTTAGTAAGCCTGTAACATAGAAAATAATATAAATTAAAGGTGCCAAGAAATTATATTCTTGGTTTAATCCTTTATCCAAGTGCCTATGTAGTCATTAATAAAGTAAAGCTTAAGGATTTACTATTAGATCGAGCCACTTACCTCCCTATTGAATACAATCCCACCAACTCTCAAATTAGAAAACTCCATAGGCTCCTTAAGAAGGTCACTTCTTGTTGGCCTGTGGAGATTACCAACAGACAAATCATATAACTCTAGATCCCCTCCCCCTCGCATATATGGGCTCCCAAAAATACATAAAGAAAATGTGCCATTACGTCCCATAGTGGATGGCATTGATTCCCCCACTTACAAACTAGCCAAGCATTTAGCCAAAGCGTGTTCACACTATACTGGCAACACACCATCACACACAAAAAAACTCAGCCCACTTCAAAGCCAGTATAGAAAACCTTACACTCCAACATAATGACATAATGGTCAGTTTTGACATCTCCTCCTTATTCACGAATGTCCACCTCAAAGAAACCTTAGAGCGCTAATCCAAGCTAAATTTCCTTCCGATATCTCAGCCCTATTTCAGTTTACAATGAACTCGGGCTATTTCGTTTGGCAGGAAAAATTCTACAAACAGATAGAGGGGACAGCCATGGGTTCACCACTTTCCCCACCCTTGGCCAACTTCTTTATGGAGACTTTTGAAGAGAAAGCCTTAAACTCAGCCCCACAAAAACCTACCATATGGCTTCGCTACGTTGATGATGTGTTCACTATTTGGCCACATGGCCCGGATTCACTCCTCTCCTTCCTAACACACTTAAACAACCAACACCCTAGAATCAAGTTCACCCTGGAAAAAGAGAAAAACAATAACTTCCCCTTCCTAGACACACACTAGTCACCCGCCAACCTGATGGAACCTTGGTTTTCTCAGTTTATAGAAAACCCACCCACACAGGCAGATACATTCACCAACATTCCCATCACCTCTCCTCACAACAATATGGAGTTATTAAGACACTGTTCAACAGGGCAAAAATAATCTGTTCAAATGATCAAGCCCTAACCACTGAACTAAATCACATCCGTGACACTTTCTCAGCCAATGGCTACCCCCCCCCCAAAAAAAAGAATCCAAAAAATACTTAAACCAGTTATCCACAACCCACCTTCCCTCCCCCCTTCACAAAAAAGATTACTCTAAATCCATCACCATTCCCATTCCCTACATCCGAGGCACCTCGGAAAAAATCAACAAAATCTTAAAAAAACATGACCTGACCACTTGTTACAGACCATATAGAAAATTGGCATCCCTTATCTGCTCCACTAAAGACCAACCACTTCACCTAGACCTACCTGGTGTATACCAGGTCCCTTGCAGCTGTAAATTCTCCTACTTTGGCCAAACAGGCAGGACAGCAAATATCAGAATCTCAGAACACAAGGATTATATCTGATTTCACAAGTATAGCCACTCTGGGCTTGCAGACCACGCTCTGGATACTCGCCACAGAATAAGATGGAAGAAAGCCACAGTAATACGGCGCAGCAAGTTGCATGAGACTGCCCCAAATTTGGGAAACATTTATCAGAACTTCAGCCCAAAGGCCAAGAACTACCAATATAGCCCACCAGTGGGCACCATCAGGACTTTAGGAAAATGGTAGCTTCCTAGCTTCGGTTCTCATTTACTGTTATGTAGTACTTGCGTGCACTTGTCTTTGTATTAAGTTCTCAAGAAGATGGCAACGTGACGTTTGCTGAAATATCGGAAAGTATATATTAAAGTTTATTTAATTTATATTTTTAGTGTACACTGTCAATTCCTTAATTATTAGTTATCATGTTTAACCAGCATATAAGCCTCTCTACAAGAATTCAGAGAACATATTCCTATAATATATATATATATATATATATACACACACACACAGTCCTACCCTGACTTACGCGAATCCAAAGTTACGCAGTTTCTTATATGTACGTATTCCCGTCCCGCTTCACACCTCACCACTAGTCGTATCTTTCAGGCACTGGCCGCATTCGCCAGTGTCGCACATGCTGTGAACAAGCACTGACGTGTTTCGCGAGGTCTCCATTCATACACGATTTTTATAGTCTACAAACCTTGCGATTATTTAATGTTATGTTCTTGATAAAAATTTTATCACATAAAAAATAATAATGTCATCCAAAAGAAACAAGTCCGATTTTTCTACAACTAGCAAGAAAGAAAAACATTGACTTTGGAAACAAAACTGAACATTATTAAGGATTTTGAAGGCGGAATGAAAATTTGTGAGCTAGCAAAGAAGTTCGATCTACAGGAATCCACAGTAAGAACAATCATAAAAGAAAGGTTTACAGATTTTGGAGGACATAGATTCTAACGAGGAATGAATTGTAGCCACAAAGCAAGGAATAAAAAAATCATTAGCTTGCTATGAAGAAATTTTGCATGACAAGAAAAAGACATTGGCCATCAGACGAATCTATTAGATTTTATGAAACCATCGACATCGAAATAACTTTCTTTTTTTTATGTACAAAAAACTACAATTATGATTATATTTCTTAAAAAATATAGGTGTTTTTGTAAATCTTTGGTCCCAATTTATGTTTATATATATAAATTACATGCAAAATTATACCCCGAGTTACGCGAATTCGACTTGCGCGCTTTTTGTTGGTCCCACCTACCGCGAACTTCAGGGTTTTACTGTATATATATATATATATATATATATATATATATATATATATATATATTATATTGGAATTTTACTGACTAGAAACACCAAGAAAAGACAAAAACTTTAATTAGAATACAACTAGTTTCATCGGAATGCTGACTTCTTCAGGTGTACATACTATCACAAAAAACTGGAAAAAATTAGCAAGATAAAAAAGTGATAGAAAAGATAAAATAAGCAAAATAAAAAAAACTTCTCACATAAACAAGTTAGGAACAACAACAGTCAAGTTTGAACTGCCATCTGCGTGGCAGGTCTAGAGTGAGGCATTAGTGAGTGGGAACTATCTCAAGAATGCCAAAATTGAATTACTGTGCTGTGTGAATCAGGTAAGCTATAACTTAAATTACTGTTCATGTGTCAGTGATCCAGAACTGTTTCTTTTGATTCTAAGATTTGTCTGTCATCGGGCAAGATCTCTAATTTCAGAAGAAGAAGATCTTCAAATCAAACTTAACCACCTCAAAAGTACTTTCTTAAACAACGGCTACTCACCTCGAAGCATTATTATTATTATTATTATTATTTGACACCTCCAGGGAGTCCAAAGACTCATTGAGGGAGAGTGTGCCAACAGCATCGAACGATTGGTCCCCTTCCAACTACTAACCGTGCTCAAACTTACTTAACTGGGTCATTAGTAGTAGAGGCTCTACCAATCGACCAACCTTTGCCGGTATTTGTAAACATCTATACCCTCGTCTCCAACCTTGACAAGAAGAATAAGTCTAACCCTATTGCACACATTCCATTGCCGTATGTGAGTTCTCTCTCACCCAAATTGGCAAAAATTATGAAGAAATTTAATATTAGGACTTACTTCACTACCCTACCAAAACTCCGTTCTTTCCTGAGTCAAAATATCACCAACTTCAGTTTCCCAGGAGTATATAAAATCATCTGTAGTTGGGGCAAACCGATAAGTCTATCTTACTACAACTCGAAGAGCATCAATGTGATATCTTGTACAACAGAACCTGTGCAAGCGCCCTCTCCAATCATGTCCTTTTCTCTGCCAACTCTAATTTAGAAGAGTGTCAACACCAGATAGACTGGAATCTTACTAGAAATATCCATAAATTCCCTGATGAACTAGAAAGACTCATCTTAGAATCGAAAGAAATAGTTCTGGACCTCTCACACATGAACAGTAATTTAAGTTATAGCTTACCTGATTCACAAAGTGCAGTAATTCAATTTTGGCATTCTCGAGATAGTTCCCACTCACGCTAGATCTGCTACACAGACGCCAGTTCAAACTTGACTGTTGTTGCTACTAACTTGTTTATGTGAGAAGTTCACTTTTTTTATCTTGCTAATTTTTTCCAGTTTTTTGTGATAGTATGTACACCTGAAGAAGTCGGCATTCCGATGAAACTAGTGTTCTAATTAAAGTTTTTGTTTTATCTCGGTGTTTCTAGTCAGTAAAATTCTAATATAAAATGTCTACAATTCAAGTAAACACCCTTAATAATATATATATATATATATGTGTGTGTGTGCATGTGTGTGTAGTTACACATATTTACCAAGGGGAAAACCTGTCAACAGCTGTATAAATTTCTAATAATATATATGGATACATTCTAATATAATTTCTTTGCTCCTATGTAAACACAGTTATTTTTAAATGAAATCAGTTAAAAGTAATGTATTTTATGTAATCAGTTTATTATTCTCCAATGAAGGTACATGGAAATAATTTTAAAAAGAATGCTTTTCCAAAGAAGATTTTTCTGTCAACTTTTCATTGAATGCATGGCGTATGACACATACGTTGTCTACTTATACATGTAATCACTTGCATAAAGATGACGCTGGTTCACAGGTACATTTTTTGCTTTCGTTCGATACCTAAAATAAATCAATAAATTGGTTAAACAGATTATCAAGTGTAGTCGCACATATTTACCAAGCAAAATCCCAAATGCATGGGCAACCAGAAATCGATATCTTATTTCTTCTTTATACTTTATTATTGCTTCATAACTGCAATCACTATCACAATGGATTCATGAGTATTTTTAAGTGAAACAAATGAAGTATTTATGTTTAAATAAATATTTAAGATTTTTATTAAAATGACATACTGCATGGACATTTTATATTATGCCAGATTTTATAGTGTGAAATGTGTTTTTTGACATGGAAACTCAGTGCAGCTCAATGAATGTATTCAACCACTTGACCACAGATGATAATCCTTAACCTTAGTTTTAAAAATAATTCATCTCTCTGCATTCACTTGTACTCATTCCCACAGTGTTGTGTATATTTTGGAATTGAATTGCTTTCTCATCTTTATTTATTACTTGACACAGTGATAGATCTAGAGAAAAGGAACTGGAACAATCACTTCTTAAAAATAAATAAAAGGAGTAACATGCAATTGAGTTATCATCATTATTTCCTGGTATACAGGATGAAGAGATGTATCAGATATTATGATAAGTCCAGCACAATTAGTATTTCATGACTACTTTTCTATCAACAACTGTTTTTTTTTTTTTTTAATTGGGCTATCATTTGTCAAGTCTCTGATTTGATCAACTCTTACATTTTAGTTTTACTCAAGCCATTTTTCCCATTTTAGCTTCGCTCACATGTTTTTTTTACTAATCTTTCATCTCCCATTTAGTTTAAGTGTCCATAGCTTACCATCTTAGTTAACTCTTGTTACACCTTCTCAAATATTAATACTATCAAATTTTTATCTGAGATCTTCATTTTTAATATGGTTTTGCCATTAATTCCATCTGCTCATTCTTCATCTATAGACAGACTTCCTTCATTAAACTTTCCAAGCATCTGCCAATTCCTTCCCCTTGTGGAACTTGGGAACCTCAAAAAAAAAACAGACCATTTAAGAAATATAAACTCTCTAACTGCAAACCTCACACAGTTCTGAGAAATATTGAGGGAAAAAAAAAAGTTTGCCATTCTAAATCACAGCAAGTACAAACATGAGGACTTTGGAGTCAGCAGCTAATCATAAAAACCAATGTACTCTCTATAATTATAGTTGTGTAAATCTACCCAAGGTTTGAGAAACTGTAATTCTTAGACTTCTCAACAACCAAGACTTCTTACTAAATTTCAGAAAAAGGGACTTAGCTTTATGCTTGATCATTTCCAGTTTATTTTGTGCTGCCTGTGTACACAATACAGGGTGTGTGTGTGTGTGTGTGTGTGTGTGTGTGTGTGTGTGTGTGTGTGTGTGTGTGTGTGTGTGCGCTTCATGATGTCTCTGCAAAAGAGATGAAATACTGGAGTCATAAAACCATTAATTCACTCCTACACAGAAAGTATAAAAATAAAATAAAATGAAGTTTGTTGCCTTCATTGTTCATTGGATTTGCAATTTGTATGGAGTTCATACCAAAATAACAACCTCAACAAACGAAAAAACCTAATTTCATGGATACTAAAGAAGTAATATTTCTGAATATGTTTGCAAAGTTTTGAGGTTAAGGTTATCTTTCTATGCCCAAAGATGTGTGTGTCATCAAAAGTAAGAGAGAAAAAAAATAAGTATTTTTTAAGAAATAAGACAACAATGTGAAATTAGCAAGTTTATCAGAAGAAATCCACTGAAGAGAAGTTTGGAGATCATAATTTAGGGTTGTAGAAGCTGATGTTCTGGAAGTTTTCTTGATTTTGTGTAGTGCAAGATACACTGTTACAACAAAACTATGAATCAGATTTGCAGTTAGCTAAAGAAGACCTCTAATATATCACACTCACACACTGCTTGGAAAGAAGTCAACGGATACCATAGTGTGAGGAACAAACAGCCATGGAGCCCACCTTAATAACATGTACGACCTCCTTTAACTGCAATGATTGCAGAAATCCTACAGGATATACTTTCCACAAGCGTGTGATATGGATCAGTGAGAATTTTGGACAATTCTTCCTGTAGGCATGTAATGAGGTCCTGGACTGTTTGTAGAGGGTAGACATCCGTTGACCTCACCCGACACTCCAGTTCATCCCACATATGTTCAGTAGGGTTGAGACCAGGGCTCTGTGGACTTTAGTCAAATGTGGTGATGTTCATGTCCACAAACCACACAGTTACAACAACAGCCTTATAACACAGTGCATTGTCTTGTTGAAAAAGACAATGGACAGTTCTGTGGAAATGCCACAAAGTAAGAAGCATTGCATTGTCCAGATGTTCAGGATGATGCAATGCTTCTTACTTTGTGGCATTTCCACAGAACTGTCCATTGTCTTTTTCAGGAAGACAATGCACTGTGTTGCCACAAACATTGAACTCCTCTTGGAGTTCAATGTGGCACCACAATCAGAAGTCCAAGGCCAAACCAGGAAAAACTGGACCATATCATCACACCACCACCCCTGAATTTCATAGTTAGGGTTACACACTCTGGTAAGAGATGTTCACCAGACATCCACTACACCCACACCTGTCCATCTGCTCAGTAGAAGGTATAGAGTGCATGTTAGTTTTGGGTAATGTGGGCTTGCATGTTACAGTCTTACCATGCAAATCCATGTTGCAAGCCTTGGTTCTGAATGTTTTTGTGCAGATTCATGTTCTAGTCGATTGCCGGAACTCTGCATTCATGTGTCAGCCAACAAATGGTGGGTTTTACATATTATCCTTCGTAGTACCCTACAGTCACATTCAGTGAGTGTGGTAAGTGTGCATCCACTGCAGGTAGCACTTGCAGTTGACTCCCTGTGCTTCCATCTCAGTATGGTATCACTAATTGTTGACATGGGATGGCCCAATTTGTCAAAAATTTGAAGAACAGATAGGCCTGCAACATGGCATCCTATCAAAATGTCTCTTGAAAACTCTGTCAGTTCCCTTTTTGCAGCCATTACACCTGGATGCAGTTGCACTGACTTGGGAGTATCATACTCTTCCAATTCATACTGGCTTACAAACACATGACTTGTTACATGGCATGATGCATCTTGCCCATGGGGTATCCGTCTACTTCTTTCCAAGGTGTATTTCAGAGTTGGACAATTAAGAGATCACTGTATACACACACACACAGATCTCTCAATTATCCAACCTTCAATTAACTTATCTTTGAATTGGTTAGAGTGTAACTTCTTGGACCATACCATTGTAACTGTACCTTTTGTTATGAATCTCTCACTGCTCTCCAACTGCAGCTGGATAACTGAGGAAATATTGTGTGTGTGTATTATATATATATATACACCATATTTTTCCATGTATAAGACGAACCCTACTTTTTCAAACCCAAAATAAAGAAATCGATATTTTAAACATAAAACAGAACACATTTGATATTTTTTTAAATATTCAAAGTATATTTAGTAATTAGGTAATATTTTTAAGATATATATATATATATATATATATATATATATATATATATATATACTAAGAAATTATGCATCACTCTCAGTTCCAGGAATATCATTTTCTTCAGCGTTTTTTTATTTTCGGACATTTTATTGGCTAGTGCTCAAAATATTGTTAATGCATTAATTTACCCTGCCAACGAGTTGCAGAGTTCTGGTTGGTTTATTCAGAATCAGCCATTAATGATGTCAATCGACAGAGTTAACAAAAGCTAGTGATTAGCGGAAGCCTGTTTGCGAAGACAAGGTACTTGGTTGCAGTTTCAGCACGGCAACTGCGGGTCTCTCAACCGGTTACCCCCCCCCCCATGTATAAGACAACTTCCAATTTTTGGTCTAAAAATTTTAGAAAAAAGTATCATTTTATACATGGAAAAATACGGTATATGTATATATGTAGAAAGTTTTTACTTTGGATATACTATATGTTAAAGATACCAAGCAATTTTATAAACTTGGTTTTAATCCTTTTTTCCAAAGTAAGCAAACAAGCAAGTAAGCCAAGTTTGCATCTGCAATATTTTCAGGTCTGAAAATATTTAAATTACTTCAACCTTGGCATCACTACCTCAGGGTCTGGCTCCCACTGATGAGATCTCAATAAAGGTCGAAAGTGGTCTGGGTAGTGGCCCTTCCCTTAATACATAGCATCATACATGTCTGCAAGGAGATGTGCTTTGCATTATGGGAGATACTAAGGCAAGTGATTAGAGCTTAGTCCACCTTTACCACGAGTTACCTCAGATCTGAAAATACTTCAGGCGCAAACTTAGCTTACTTGCCTTTTTGCTTACTTGGAAATAAAGGATTAAAACCAAGTTTATAAAATTGCTTGGTATCTTTAACGTATAGTATACCCAAAGTAAAAAAAAAATTTCTACATCTATCTCTCATCCTGAGATTTTTATTTAATAAGGTCAAAGCACCTTGTGGCAACTCGTATAGGTAAAAATTATAAGTTCTGCATTACTTCAACCTTGGCATCACCACCTCAGGGTCTGGCTCCCACTGATGAGACCTCAATAAAGATCGAAATTAGTCTGGGCAGTGGCTCTCCTCTTAATACATAGCATCATACATGTCCGCAAGGAGATGTGCTTTGCATTATGGGAGATACTAAGGCAAGTGATTAGAGCTTAGTCCACCTTTATCATGAGTTACCTCAGACCTGAAAATACTTCAGGCGCAAACTTAGCTTACTTGCCTGTTTGCTTACTTGGAAAAAAAGGATTAAAACCAAGTTTATAAAATTGTTTGGCATTTTTAACATATATATATAAGGAACAGAGCAGATGAAAGAATGGAGTTTTATGAATGATCAGCATTAGTTTGCAAGGTTAAGGATAAAGATCCATCTACCATCACAAATGATGCGAGATGGCAAAAGAAAACTGGCAATCCAATCAGAAAGAAAATGATATTATCTGAGGTTACTTAATAGACCTATCTGCTAAACATGATCAGATATCTCAAAGATATCCTGAGCAACTTTTAGAAATTTGTCAAATTTTTTCATGGTATTTGATTTTTTTTTTTGTTGTTGTTGTTTTCTCTATTGTTACTTTATTAAGAATCGAAAAAAAAAATGGACAGCAATTTGATAGTAATGATTTGCTATTCTTCTTAAGAATGGATTGAATGTGGACTAATTTCAGAATGAAGAACAGACACCAGTGGAGTAGAGAATAAAATGTGACACAGAAATGAAAAACAATTATGAGCTTGTAACCCAGAGTTTATTAATAAGGAATATAAAAAAAATTTCAATCTGAAACTTACAAAACATCTTCAGTATAACTGACCAAAAAAAAAGTAGAACGACAAATTGATTTCATAAGAAATACTAGAGTGGTATAGTAAGTAAACAAAAGGTTGATAGAGATATATGATTAAAAAAAAGTTATTGTGTACAGTTAATAAGGATCAGGCTTTCCTAAATTTTTGGAAGGAAATAATTATTCCAGTTCACAAAACATATCAAAAGTGTGTTTTGTGAATAGCTAAAGATCTTTAGCAAAGACAGGATGAGGAGGGGAGGGGGGTTCCAAAGAGTAGAAGTAAATGGAATGAAAGAGGAGAAAGGAATGTTAATTTGGTAAGTTCGCCGGACTATAAAGTGGCATTCATCAGCAGCTATTTTAGTTCTCGCAGTTTTGGAAAAAGGATAATGGCTAGGTCAGTAAAGCACATATAGAATAGGCATAAGGCAGAAACTTGTGTCTGTGTGAGAGAGGATCATCAGTTAACTGGATTACTGTCTTCTGAATAGCATCAAGCAGTTATAGAGTGGGATTTATACAATGTTATCAGTTGCATAGGAGAAAAGTAGTGCCTTGAGCAGATACACCAAAGTTTTTTGGCATCTGCAGAAGAGGGATTTGATTATATTCAGAAATCTGGTATTATCAAAAGTTATAAGTGATAGATGACAGTGAATTTTAGCAGCATTGAAATTTATGAGGTTGTTCTTGCCCCACTGAAGTATATGTTTAAATGAAGGAAGGTAGATATCATTGTTTATGGAAATGGCAAGTAGTAAGGAGGTCATTGTTTATTGAAAAGCAGTAAGAAAATCAGCATTTAGGGCACTCATTTAGTAATATAATGATAAATGAGGCTTCAAATAATTGAGTACTATCAGGTTTTTCAATACAATAGAAAAATGGAGTGTGCTATCATCAGCAAAGCTATAAATAGGATTTACGTCAGTGAGTGCACATCATTTATGTGCAGGAAGAAGAAGAAAGAGAGTAGGAGAAAGTACAGATCTTTGAGGTACTTCTACACTGATTAGGAAATCTGAAGAGAGGAAACCATCCACCATGATAAACAGGAGTGACCAGAGTATATGTGCTACTGACATATAGTGCATGTCAGTAGTGAGCAGACCTCTATGCCAGACTTAATCAAATGTCTTAGAAATGTCAAGAACAACCAATGAGCCTCTCTATGAACCTTCCTATGACTTGAGTCCAAAAGCAGATAGGTGATTTAGAAGATTAAGAGTGCCCATTTGTGGTTACTAATTAACTGGCTTTCCTCCAGTTTTTTTCCTCCAGGTGATGAAGTTTTTTGTTGATAACTTACCAGATAGCTTGAGAGAACTGAAGTGAGAGTAAGTGGTAATAGTTTAGTCACTGCCTTTTATCATCCCATTTTTTGGAATGGGCTGAATACAGGCTTGTTTCCATGAAGGAAGGTAAGATGTCGGTTGAGTATGAAAAATTCAAGAGGTGAAATAATATTGGTGAGAGTTCTAAAGTACAAGTGTTTAATATGGAGGGAGATAATACCCATTAGGAATAGATACCTTATTCATGTCAAAATTATTTAGGATTTTTCTGATTTCTTTTTCGGCATAAGACTGGAGATGGCATGAAGTGAGCAGTCTTGGTGAAGTGTGTGAGTGAATGAGGTGAGGGGAGGGAGTTGCAGATGTTGCCTTTTTCATCAATGTAAGAATTGGAAGAGAAGAATGATGCCAGTAGGTCAGACTTGCTTTTGGGTGATGTTACTATAGTACCATCTGATGGTGACAGGAGTAGAAATATGGAGAGACAAAAGTTGAGCCTAAAGTGCAGGCTGAGCAATTATTATGGTGGACTTCGACTATACGGACAAAGATTGAAGGGAGGAAGGGGTGCATAGCAAGATGGAAATTGTATTTATAAGGTTACTAAGGGATAATTACCTCAAACAGCATGTCATGGAGAGGACTAGGTGTTTGAGAATGCTGGATCTGATAATATAGTAGCATCAAAAGATGGATCTATAACCATGGTAGACACTCTGCCTCTGATTGGGGAAAGTGACCATGCAGTCTTGTTCTGGGAGGTTGCAAAACATGTAGCATTATCAGGTCAAGAAAGGGTTATGTGGAACTACAAAACTGGTGATTATGACAAACTTAGGAGGCAGCCTGGAGAAGTGCCATTAAGCTACAAGGAAAAAATGTCAATAGTGCATGGGCAGTGATCAGATATTGTTTGAGGGAAGCAGTATCAGACTGCATATTCATAGTCAGGAGAATAAACCAAGTGAAGATTAAGTAGATGATTAACAATATAAAGCAGAAGCTGGGAAAAAAAAATCTCCTTGCCTGCTCTTTATACTGCTCATACTCATGAGAAGTACAAAGTGTGACAGAAACAAGAGCAAAAGCAATTAGTATATGGTAAAAAAGGCTAAATCAGATTATGATAGAAAATTAACTAAGCAGGCCAAATTAATTCCAAAATTGTGTTTTTTATTTACTATGCAGCAAATAAGAGGGAGAATGAGGAAGGATAAATTTAATTAATGCTGATGATAAGAAGGAAACAGAATCAGAAGAAAGAGTCTGGCTACTAAATGTTCACTTCACTTTATAAGGGTAGTAGTGGAGGTGGGCGGTAGATGGCGTTGATTCGTAGTATAGGTTCGGTGTAGTAGTTGAGACAGTTTTAGGTGTTCTCCCACAATGAGTCTTCGGACTCCTTGGAGGTGTCACAAATAATAATAATCATCCAGGTGGAGAATTTGTGGCTTCTGATGTGAGAATTGAGGTAGATGAGCTGGAGGTACTTAGCATATTGAAAAATATCAATGTGAATATAGCAACAGGACTGAGATGAATGTTGGCCCATATGCTACAAGAATGTGCCTCTGATGAAAGTGTTTAATCTTTTTGCTCTTGCACCACTTGTGGTGCAAGAGCAAAATTTCAGAATCACACTCAGCCTACACTGCAGCTTCAACAAATCTAAATGCACCAACAATCCAAATCAGATTTTGAAAAGACTAAATGCCACAACTTCACCTCCTGTTCAGATGGAAGTTGAGCCACTTTGTGGTGACCCTTTCCAAGGTCATTATTATTTTTTACTAAATAATTTAACGAAATTACCACGTAAACTAAGATATACATTAAAATAAATTTTAATATACTTCAATATTTCGGCAACGTCACGTTGCCATTTTCAAGGAACTTAAGAACAAGACACGTGCATGCAGGCACAACAAACAGTAAGTGAGGAAGAAGCAGAAAGCTATTATTTCTCCTAAAGTCCTGATGGTGCACCCTAGCAGGCAATGTTGGTATTCTTGGGCGATTGGGCTGAAGGTCTTCTGATGTAGGTTTCCCAAATTTGAGGCAGTCTCGTGCAGCCAAATTTGTTGAGACTTGGATTGTTTCTTAGGGCTGAAGCTGATTCCATGAAAAGCTTTTCATATTTGTATTTACTACGGTGTATTATCGTGGCTTTCTTCCACCGTATTCTATGGCAGGTATCCAGCGCATGGTCAGCAAGACTAGAGTGGCTGTATTGGTGAAACTGGATGTAGTCCTTGTGTTCTGAAATTCTGATATTTGTTGTCCTGCCTGTTTGGCCAAAGTAGGACAGCTTACAGTGGACCTGGTACACACTCGGTAGGTCTGGGGGGGGTTGGTCTTTAGTAGAGTGGATAAGGGATGCCAATTTTTTATATGGTCTGTAACAAGAAGTTAAGTTATGTTTTTTTAGGATTTTTGTAATTTTTTCCGAGGTGCCTCGGATATAGGGTATGGTGATGGATTTAGAGTAATCCTTGTTGTAAAGGGGGGGGGGGGGAGTTTACTGGTTTCAATATTTTGGGATTTTTTTTTTTGGAGGGGGGGTAGCCATTGGCTGAGAAAGTGTTGAGAATGTGGTTTAGTTCTGTGGTTAGGTCATTGTCATTTGAACAGATAAGTTTAGCCCTGTTGTGTAGTGTCTTAATGATTCCATATTGTTGCGAGGAGGGGTGGTGGGATTGTTGGTGAATGTATCTGCCTGTATGGGTGGGTTTTTTATAGACTAAGAAAACCCAGGTTCCATCAGGCTGGCGGGTGACTAGTGTGTCTAAGAAAGGAAGGCAGTTGTTTTTTCCTCTTCCAGGGTGAATTTGATTCTGGGGTGTTGGTTGTTTAAGTGTGTTAGGAAGGAGAGGAGTGCATCGGAGCCATGTGGCCAAATAGGGAATGCCAGGTCTTAAAGAGAAAGTCTCTTTAAGACCTGGCCAAGTTGGCCAAGGGTGGGGAGAGTGGAGAACCCATGGCTGTCCCTTCTATTTGTTTGTAGAATTTTTCCTGCCAAACGAAATAGCCCAAATTCATTGTGAACTGAAATAGGGCTGTGATATCGGGAGGAAATTTAGTTGGATTAGCTCTAAGTATTCTTTGAGTAGGACATTTGTGAATAAGGAGGAGACATCAAAACTGACCATTATGTCAGTGTGTTTGAGTGTAAGGTTTCTATGCTGGCTTTGAAGTGGGCTGAGTTTTTTATGTGTGAAGGTGTGTTGCCAGTATAGTGTGAGAGAGCTTTGATAAATGTTTAGCTAGTTTGTATGTGGGGGAATCAATGCCATCCACTATAGGACGTAATGGCCCATTTTTCTTATGTATTTTTGGGAGTCCATAAATACGGGGGGGGGGGGGGGGTATGGAGTTAAATGGCTTTAATTTGTTAGTGATTTCCACAGGCCAAGAAGTGACCTTCTTAAGGAGCCCGTGGAGTTTTCTAATTTGTGAGTTAGTGGGATTGTACTCGATAGGAAGGTAAGTAGCCCAATCTAACAATAGAGCTTTCAGCTTACCTGTGTAATCCTTTTGGTTAAGCAATACTGTGGCATTCCCTTTATCAGCTTTGGTGATTATTATTTTCTTGTTTTTCTTTAATTCTAGTAGAGATTTAATTTCCTTACTGGGCATGTTGGCTTTTGGTGGTTTAGCTTTGGTCAGAACACAAGCCACATCCAGTCTAATACCATTGGTGACATGGTTTGGAAGTCGTAGCCCGCATTCAATTCATATCATAGTATCTTCAGCAGGTATTCTTCTGCGCGCAATGGCAAAGTTGTGGCCACATGCAAGGGTGTCGAGTGCTTCAGGTTTCACACTAAATGACGAATAGTTGACTACCGTTTCGGTAGGAAGTTGTGGTTTTGAGATTGAGTTCTTTTTTAAATTTTCAAATTTTTTGATGTGTCAATCTCGTACTTTTTTAAATTCTTTCTCCGCTGCATTATTATTATTATGGGTATCTCCATGGAGTCAGAAGACTCATTGTGAAAGGTCCACACTAAACTTTCTCTCCTTAAATTTATTCACTGCAGCTAACTCAAAACAACTTCTGGCAATCCCTTCCATTCATTCACCTCTCCAAGCAAAAATCTAGTCTGTTTACCCTTACTAACCATATTCTTACTAACTTCAGGGATGACCCCCAGTTTCCTCTCTGTCATATATTAAAAAAAATTTTTTTGTCAATCTTATAGAACTATTTGATATCTTATAACTTTCTATCATCCCCACTCTTTTGCACACTTATGCTTAAATTGGGAATTTTGGGTAAAATGAGAAATTATGGTTTTCATTCCTGTGCGGTTATTTGGTTTGAGAAGATGTTTAGATTAGAAGAACAGAAACAACAACAGTAGTTACACCATGGAAAGGAGAAGTGGAAATCATCCCATTTGGTACCCTTATAATGCCAAAAGACACTGGGATTGAGAATTGTTGGGTGAAGATTTTTTAATGACAAAGAAAATTTGGATGAGGTTGTGGTCTCTGGGTTACCAAGAAGGGAAAGTCACATCCACAGTGTGTTTGAGAGGAGAGCTTGCTAAGAAGAGGTGGTTAAGAGTGTTTGGCTGGATGGCAGTTGTCAAGTAATGGTAGATAGTCCATCATTAGCAATGACCTGGCATAGATATGTCAGGTCATTGCTAATGTCAAATACCTCAGCAACCCTGTCTGCTTGATCAACAGAACTGAAGGAAAGGCAGCCAGTTTGACGCTTCACTATTTCAGTATTCTGACTGGAGAAAATTGAGCTTTAAAGATAGACAGTCAAAAAGGTCACAGTTGTTAGTCTCCCTCTCCCTCTGCGAAAAATATCCTCCACATTAATCTGCTAACAATCCCTCACCAACTTATATATCTCAATCATATTACCTCTCCTTCTTCTATCCACAAGGCACTGCAAATTCCATTCCCTCAATCTCTCCTAATATCTGACATTGTATAGACTTGACACAGACATAATAAAACTTCACTGGACCCTCTCCAATACATTCTCATCCCCTTGAAAAACCAGGTGACCAAATCTGCACATAGTAGTCAGTATGTTGCCTGATCAAAGCCTTATGCAAGGGAACCATAATCTTTTTGATTCTACATGTCAATGTAGAATCAAAAATTATTGCCATAATCCATTGTGATGTTCTTACAATTTTAGCAATATAACTCATAAACTTCAAGTATCTGTCACCATCACTCCCAGATTAATCATCTCTTCCATCTCCTTCAGGATTTCACCATTAAGCGTGTATTCTGCATCTCAACCTTGCCTACGAAATTTCAAGACCTTGCACTTGGCAACATTTCTCAACTATATGTCTTAAAGTGAAAATTTGATTCTGACAACCACTATTTGACCTGAACCCAGTTGTTCTTCTCCAAGCTTCTCTTCCATAATTTTTCTTAATTTTTTACTTTACACTTCACAATATTTCTCAACTATTTGTCTTAAAGTGAAAATCTGATTCAGACAGCCACTGTTTGGCCTGAACCCAGCTTGTTCTTCTCCAAGCTTCTCTTCCACAATTTTTCTTAATTTTTTTCTCAAGTACACTTGCATAAATCTGACCATGAACATTCAGTAGAGAAATCCCTCTGTAATTCTCACAATCAATTTTATTTCCCATTTTATAGATGGGTGCTATGAGAGATCTACTCCAATAATCAGAAATATGACTCTCTGACCAGGCCTTCCAAATTATGCAGTTTAGCCACTGTATCCACTTTATTCATATTTAGCCACTGTATCCACTTTATTCATATTTAGCCACTGAATTTCAAAAAAATTGCTGGTAATCCAAATCAATCTATTCATCAGGATCTTCCAACTCTTAAAGTCAATAGATTGAAATCTCGCCATCCATCACTACGAGCAGCAGAAGAACTAGTTCTAAATAATTTTAATCCTTTATCATAGTGATTCTCATAGAAATTCCTTAGGTAATTTAATAAGCATTTATCAAAGTGGGAGGAAACATGGAAGGAAAATGCGAAAGAACATTTACAGAACATCTTTAAAGGTGATCAAATCATTACAGGATCAGATCTACCTTGCAAAACCTGGACCACCATCACTCCCAGATCTCTCATTTCTTCCATCTTCTTCAGAATTTCACCATTAAGTGTGTATTCTGCATCTCAACCCAACAATACTAAATAGGATTCAGACAAACCATGGCCTATGTGAAGATACTCTCTATAAATGGAACAGACAATCATCCCCAATATGTGACTGTGGTGCTCCACGACAGACTATGCAACATATTTTAAAAGAATGCACCTTTCGTGCTTATCAGAATGACTGGAATGACTTTTTACAAGCAACTCCTGAAGCTGTTACCTGGATTACAAATTTCAATCTGAATTTATAATGATTTTTTTTTTTCTTATTATAACATATTAAGACTTTTAACTTTTATTTTAACATATTTTTTTTTTATATTAAGACTTTTACCTTTTATTTATTTTATTTTTATTTTTCAATTCCTTGGATTAGATCTATGTTCTCCTTCAAAGATTTTAATTAAAATATTTTCAATTCTTCAATAGAGTTACTATATAATGACATAATTCTCTATTTTAACATCATGTTTATGCCATGAGCTATGTATGCCACTGTAAACTTCTCTTCCTTTCATATTTGAGCATTTTAATTGGTTGAATACCATCTATCTAGCTTCCTTTTCACATTTCAGGCTTTTGATAGCTTTTTCTACTTGTGGTGAATACTATAGTATTCAATACTAAATATAAGAATAATCTTGAATGGCAGGCAGCCTCCAGTAGTGATAAGAGAATATTAGAATTATTATTAGAATAGAAATTTGGACAATGAGACTTATTTCTGTCTGTGGTCCTATAGAAGATTCTACTAAGAAAGAATCCTTTTTTTCCCCTTATAGTCAGTGTCTAAATATAGCATCTTGTATCTGTTGCTCAACAAAATCCCACCTGTATTGACTTCTCTGTTTTGGTAATGCCTATGATATCAACTTGGTACTTACCCAGTTCTTCTGCTGGTTCCATTTATTTTTTTCCTTGATTGCTTTTTTCATTGTTGATGGCATCAATCTTGAACTAGTGATGTTGAGTTGGTTATTATTATTATGTCACCTCCATAGAGTCACAGGATTCATTATATTATACCACTCCACCCCACCCCACCCCACCTTAATCTCTCAAATGCATTTTTTTTTTTTTTTGCCACTTTATATGAATTCTCTGTCTAGTTGCCTCTTTTCCAGTAGGAATAACCTGAGTTTTCAGAGGAAGTACCTTTTGACTTCCATATGAGGCCAGCTAAGTCTTGTTCAGTTCAAAGGCCCTTATAAAATCGATTCTAGCCTAGACTGGATGGAAAAGAACACTGTTTAATGATTTTTATATGTATTCTATTTTCTTTTGGCTTGGTTTTTCATTATTGTTGTTTAAAGTAAGTTAAAATTAAGTGGGAAATAGAATATACAATAATGAACTGTAGATTGCCACTTTTTTCTCTCTGGTTGTTCACTGCATGTCATGTTGAATGGCTTCCTCTATCAGATTTCATTGTCAATGCTAGGTACTAGGCCCTGTAATTTCATCCACACTCTTCTTGCTACACATCAATGATTTTCTCTCACTAAGCACAAATCCTATTTGTATTTTTGCTAACAGTGCACTCCATTCCTTCATTCAGAAAAACTTTATGATGCTCAAAGGCTTCAAGATCTCCACCATTTTTGAGGAGGGGAAAGATAATCCAGTGAATTACAATGCTATCAAAACACAATCTTATTTCTTAGAATAAATATCTACCCCTTACTTTTGGATGATATTTGAATCGTCAGTCAAGATCAGTTTATTCATCTTGGTACAACTTTCACATCTAGCCTATCCTGGATGAAACACATCACATAATCATCTTCCAAAATCTTGGTATTATTCTTTTACATTCAAAATACTAATTTTTACCTGTGCAACTCCTAATACTTTATAAATCTCAAATTCACCTGAACTTAGTGTTCTCATATTTGGAATGGTATACCTGAAACCTAAAAATTTTTGATTGTATCCAGAAGAACACATCCTGCTTAACAGATCATTCCTCTCTTATAGACTTCATTCAATCACTTCTCATAGATTCCCTGTTTCTGCATTATTTTATTTTATTTTTTATTTTTTGGTAAATATTTTCATGGACACTGCTCCACAGCACTGGCCATCACCACCACTATTATTCTGCTTTCCTCTAATCACCTAAAGAACACAAGCAACTGCTGGTCAACATCAGTACAAAATTCACCTCCAAAACTTATCGAAACAATTGCTTTATCCTCTTCTTTAATTTCCTTTACTTCTGTTCTTTGGAAAAGCGCCCTCCCATATCATTTTATCCAATGAACACAACTTTTCAAGAAACATTAACGTATTCCTTCTTTCTCCTATTTACTTGCCCACACACACAACACTGTTTTCTGACCTCTCATTTATGGAGTTAATATAAATATAAATGGAAATATAACAATAATAATCTTTTTGCTGTTAAAAATAGGCACTATAAAGAAGAACTTTAAACTAGCAAATATATTAATATGGTTTTTCTCCTGGAAACTCAGATTTTTTTATCTCTCATATAGGAAAATTGCCATGAGAATACACAATTTACACAAATACTATTGGTGGTAGTGGGCAATGGACAGCACTGTGCGTGTAGATGGTAGTAGTAGTGTCGTGCATAGTTGTAGGATTAAGTAGGCTGATGATGAATTGTGTAGTGAAGTATTTTGCCTGCCCACAATGAGTTCTTGGAGGTGTCACATAGTAGTAATAGTAAAACTAAAACTATTCTTAGATCTAAAATTAATAAGGTAAACATCCTGTTAGCACACAAATATTTCCATTCATTAGCATACCAATGTGTTGCCAATTTTGCCATCATTTTTTTTTTAAATGCACTTTTAATATCTATTAAACAAAAAAAAGTACACAACATTTTTAGATATAGAGTATGTGGAATTAGCAGGAAAAAAAAAAGTCAGAGCACTTCAAGATGTGATCACCCATCCCACCCCACTTCACCTAGAATACAAGAGCCATAATGTAAGTGTTATTACTGCATCTTGCAAAATTAAATCTTTAAAATGCCTTTAATTTTTAAGCATCTTAAAAATTCATTGCAAACCTTCATTTTCATGAGTAACACTAATAATTCCATAAGAAGAGCAAAATTATGAAATGAAATGAACTCCTGTGAGTTACATGCTAAGTTAATGGAAAATGTTCATGTAATAACTCACTAAAAAGCTGTAGTATATCTGTAACTACTCACCTAAGCAATTTTTCCTTATCACTTGACATTTCTCTCCCTACTGCCTTGAAGGCACTAAGATGACCATCATGCTTAATGTAACCTAACTTTTTCTGGTCCGACTTTCTTCCTGTATCCAACTGCAAGTATATAAAAGAGTATATTCCATTTTAGATTTTGATATTTCATGTTATTCACAAGTTCCTTAATCATACAAATATTGACTTCATGCACTGCATTAGTGTTTTTTTTTTTTTAAGTTTTGATCACTATATTTACAACAAATAAGGAAATTACTGGAGATAGATACCATTAAATGTTTTTCATAATATTCAGTAAAACATTTGTTACCACAGTTGTTGAACTGAGTCCTTTTTGGCAGATGTACTGTAGGTATATATTGTTTGTCTTAATTTTACACTAAAAATGTTTTCCATATGAAATCCAAATTAAAATTATCATCATTACATGATGCTTCTGTATAGTCAAACACTCTATACCATTTACAGAAAATAGCATTTTCGCATGTTAATTGTATATGTTCTGTGGCTGATCTGCACTGGTAAATTTTGCTGGAAACGTTTCAGTAAATTTTAGGGGACACACACACATGCGCGGATCCCAAACAACAAACAAATTGCAATAAATTTCTAATATGTGGATCCCAAATTTCAAAATGTTACATTTAGCTGCATTAAACCGATATACCCATTCATGCACCCACCTGTCCAGTCTAAATCCTTGTGAAAAGTCACAACCTCAGTACCTATTACAAATAACCTCCCAAGCTTCACATTATCTGCAAACAAATGACTATCTCCCTGGAATCCAGTAACAGTACTCAGTACTGGGCCTTGAGGAATCTCACTTGTGATCTTTTTTCCAATACTGCTCACTTCCCATATCTGTCTGACATGGGAAGCAAGCATATCAACAATATGTCCATAATCTATCGATTTGAATGGCCAATTTCCAATTCAATCAACTAACCTAATTTCTAAATTCATAAGCTGCAACTTGAATATCAATTTATCATGTAGCACCTTGTCAAATGCCTCTGCAAAATCCAGAAAAAGTATAGTCTATGTGCCTTCTCTCAACAGCTGCTCTAGTTACTTTACTATAAAAGGCAACCAGATTACTAAAACAACAGTGCCCCCACTAACAAATCCATGCTGATATTATATGGTATATTCCCTTCATCTGTCCAAGTCTGTATACTAGTTTTTACTACTATTTTTCCAAAATCTTAACAATCAAAAAAGAAATACAAACTGGTCTGTAGTTTGATACCTTCATTCTGCCACCACTTATAATGGCACTATCTTACCTTCCTTCCACTCCTTAAAGACTTTTCCAGTTATGAGACTTTCAGTAAACAGCCAGGTCAATGGTATGATCAGTTTCTTAGAATGCCATTGATATTTTGCCATGCCCTTAAAACACATGGCAAAATCTCATCCAGTCCCATTGCCTTACTCACATCAAGAGGACTGGAAACACATCCTATAATTTATATATTTAGTTTAATCCTTTATCCAAGTGTAAGCAAACAAAGTTTGCGGCTGAAGTATCTTCAGGACTGGGGCAACTCGTGGCAAAGGTAGACTAAGTTCTCATCACTTTCCTTATTGAAAGTTTATTTTCCACTTGGTTAGAGTATAATAAATTTAGTTTAATCCTTTATCCAAGTGTGAGCAAACAAAGTTTGCGCCTGAAAGTATCTTCAGGACTGGGTTAAGGTGGTACACACCAGGGCAACTCGTTGTAAAGGTGGAGCAAGCTACCAACACTCCTATCTTAGTATCTCCTATAATGCAAAACACATCTCCTTGCGGATATGTCTAATGTTATGCATTAAGGGAAGGGCCACTACCCAGACCGGTTTCGACCTTTATTGAGGTCTCTTCAGTGGGAGCCAGGCCCAAGTCGAGATATCAGGCAGAAGCATTAGCAGGTCATCTCCACCTATAGGAATTGCCAATTGGTGTGCCACCCTTTTTTAATAAATTATTCTGGATTTAGAGAAAGATGTTGAAAGTTTATTTTCCACTTGGTTGGAGTATAATAAATTTAGTTTAATCCTTTATCCAAGTGTGAGCAAACAAAGTTTGCGCCTGAAAGTATCTTCAGGACTGGGTTAAGGTGGTACACACCACCTTAACTGTGGTACTGGGTTAAGGACTGGGTTAAGGTGGTACACACCACCTTAACCCAGTCCTGAAGATACTTTCAGGTGCAAACTTTGTTTGCTCACACTTGGATAAAGGATTAAACTAAATTTATTATACTCTAACCAAGTGGAAAATAAACTTTCAACATCTTTCTCTAAATCCAGAGTAATTTATTAAAAAAGGGTGGCACACCAATTGGCAATTCCTATAGGTGGAGATGACCTGCTAATGCTTCTGCCTGATATCTCGACTTGGGCCTGGCTCCCACTGAAGAGACCTCAATAAAGGTCGAAACCGGTCTGGGTAGTGGCCCTTCCCTTAATGCATAACATTAGACATATCCGCAAGGAGATGTGTTTTGCATTATAGGAGATACTAAGATAGGAGTGTTGGTAGCTTGCTCCACCTTTACAACGAGTTGCCTTGGTGTGTACCACCTTAACCCAGTCCTGAAGATACTTTCAGGCGCAAACTTTGTTTGCTCACACTTGGATAAAGGATTAAACTAAATTTATTATCACTTTCCTTAGTATCCCATGATGCAGTGCACATCTCCTTGCAGACATGTATAATGCCATGCATTATGGAAAGAGTCAGTACTCAGATCGGTTTCAACCTTTATTGAGGTCTCTTCAGTGGGAGCCAGACCCAGAGGTGATACCAAGGTTGAAGCAATGCAGAACTCATATTTTCATATACCAGTTGCCAAAAGGTGTCACACCTTATTATTAAATTACTCTGGATTAGAGAAAGTCATTGGAAGTTTTTTTCACCTGGTTAGACTATAAATTATATATTTAGTTTAATTCTTTATCCAAGTGTAAGCAAACAAAGTTTGCCTGAAGATACTTCAGGCACAATTCTTTATCCAAGTGTAAGCAAACAAAGTTTGCCTGAAGATACTTCAGGCACAAACTTTGTTTGCTTACACTTGGATAAAGGATTAAACTAAATATATAATTTATAGTCTAACCAAGTGAAAAAAACTTCCAACATCTGGAAACACATTCTGTTCGTTCACTTCTAATCCTTCCATCTCTTCTATCCCTCTAGGAATAAAACATACTTTATCAGGAAGCAGCTAATAAAATTATCATTCAGAAGCTCTGCTACATCATTTGCATTGGTCACCTGACTACTTTTATCTGGGAAGGTCACTCATCCACAATCATTTCTCTTACTGCTGGCCACATAACATAAGAACTTGGAATTTTCCTTGGATTGCAGTGCAGTCTCCTCTCATATTTCAGCTTTCCTTTCTTAGGCACTAGTTACTTTCCTAGCTTGAGCCTCAAATTCTTCATACAACTGCTCTTCACCTCTCTTGATACTTTTTCCATAACTTCTTTTCAATCTACATATCCACAATGTATTGCAATATAGTTTGATACCTTCATTCTACCGCTTCTTCTGTTTGATTTCATCATCATCATCAAATTCCTGCCATGTACCCTCAAGGGGTGTATAGAATATGATAGTACTACATGAAAAATTTACATCATTACTAACTTCCTATCTACAATTTTCCTTCAAATCAGCATCCAGGAATGCTAATGCATTCCTTTATCACTTGGATGTGGTGACAGCCCAAGACAGGAAGGTGTGGAGGAGACTCATTACAAACAGTGACCCCACTTAAGTGGGAGAAGCTGCAGAAGAAGAAGAAGTCCCATGCACTACTGGTTTCTCTTCTTTTAAATTTTTCTAT
Organism: Typopeltis vanoorti; assembly: GCF_054136105.1. Lineage (NCBI taxonomy): Eukaryota > Metazoa > Arthropoda > Arachnida > Uropygi > Thelyphonidae > Typopeltis > Typopeltis vanoorti. The sequence goes on from NC_143566.1 coordinate 65,072,814, forward strand.
CCCCAGCACTGTCCCAAGCTGGTTAATTTTCTAGGCCTATGCTAATTGCCTGACTTACAATTCAACAAAAATTTCTTTTTCCTTAATATAGCTACATACCACAAAACTATAACTATGGAAGAGACATAGGGAAGAAACTAAACATCTATAGAAAGTGAAAGTGTTAGGCCAGTAGCACCCCCACACACACACTTTATCAAGAACTGCTTACTACATACCTTTGGTCTTTTGTCAGAAATCAGAAAAATCCTCAATAACTTGAACACTAACAAGTCATCTGGTCCTGATGCTATCCCCCACCCACAATTGTGCTCCAAAACATGTATATAACATCAATCATGTATAGCCTCTTCAATATTTCCTACTCAACTGGAATCTACCCTGTAGCATGAAAACAAGCTTACATTCAGCCTAGTCTTAAAAAAAAAAAAAAGTGATTAAATTCAGCAAACTACCATCCAAACTCTTATTTTGGTTCTCTTAAAAAGAAAAGGTCATCAACAATCAACTTCTTCATCACCTGGTGGTCCATCAACTATTAATTAGTGACCAACAATATATAGATTCTGCCACTCTCAGTGCACTGATTTTGCCTTTACCCACCCTTGCTCTTAATATTTCTATTTATTTGACTGAATCTGGCACAGAGGCTTACTCAGAAGATTACCATCTTATTGCATGACTTCTACTGTTTGCAAGCTGGTCACTATGTGCCATGATAAATGGCTTCCTATCCTCAGATTTCCCCCACAAATGCTGGAATACCCCAGGGCTTTGTACTCTGACCCACTCTTCCTCATACATATAAATAATTTTCTCTTATTGACTTCAAATCCTATTCATAGCTTTGCTGATGGCAGTACACTCCATTTTTCTTCCTTATTTGACAAGCCCTGTAGTGCCCACTCATTAGAACTCTTAATCTGATATTCAATAGGAGATTTCACATCACTTCTCCTTAGTTTTGTTGATATTTATCTCTAAACACAATGCGATTTCTCTTCCTGGACTGGCTTACACCCCCAGCCTTTCCTGGCACAAAGACATCTAAGTCATAGCTTTATCAGCATCCAAGAAACTTGATGTACTTTTCCGCTAAAGACACTACTTCCCACTTGTTCAACTTTTAATACCCCAACCAGCCATGATCTATAGATGTCAAGCTAAATCTGGATACGATTCTGTAACACCCGTTGAATAACATGGATAAGTGCAATTTGGTCTCACTATTTCATCCACTTCAGCCAGTAGGGAGGTTAACACTGTATAAATCCCAAATCTGTCCAACCATGAAATACTGCTCACACATTTGGGGTTATGTACCCAAAACTTTTCTTAAGATTTATGGAAGGCAATCTGCTTAATCAATAACCACTCCCCTCTCTTGCATAGATTCACTCGAATCATATTCTATCATCAACATTTGGTTTCTTCCCTATGTCTTTTCTATAAGTATTTTTATAATGTTCTGCAAAACTTGCAACCATCATTCCATAAAAATTGTAATAATAACAGCAGCCACCATCCATTTACCATACATCTTCATGATTACCAAACCAAATTTTCTTTCTCTTCTTTCATTCCAGGTGTTCAGCTATTCAAGAAACACATCTGCCAATTTATTCTTTCTTTCTTCTTACCCAATTATCAATACACAACACTTGACGTGTAGGTCTTGTGATCTTTCATATTTGAGTCTAATATTAATATATTAAATTTAAAAAAAAGCCTGTTCACCTTCAAGTCAGGTCTACATGGTCAATATCACCAAATGGAGGTAAATAATATCATCTCAGTTCCAATTAAATCTTCTAATGCTATTACTTAATCCAAAATGATTACTCCTCATTTTCTCTCACCAACAATATTATAACAAGTTTGAATAGCCTTTTGGTGATAAAATCATGAAAAGCTTTGTCTTTAAAAATGTAGATTACTTATTTTTTTCAACTCTATTTTTATTAAACTGGTACAGGGAAAGCTCTACTCCACTCTAATCATCTGGAATTCAACTTTCTTATAAAGCTTTTGGTATTATGCAGTGCAAACACTATAAAATTTCCTAACATATAAGCATTTCAGGCTGAGTATCATCTACCAAAGCTGTTTTCCATACTGCAGAATTTTTTTCTTCCAAAATTGATGCAACTCATTGTTGCCTTCCTCATTTAATGACTGTTTAAAATAATTACACCAGACACCCAGAATATCATTATCTTCAGAGTTTATAATACTTTTATCACCTCTGATAATTCCTATTCTGGTACTCTTTTCTCAATATTTAAGCTTTCCTCATAATCTCCAAAGCATTTTAATACTATCATTGTATTAATCTGATATGTGGAGAGTATTGATTGTGAAATGTTTAGACAAATTAGTTGGGCAAGTAAAAGAAAGATTATCCTAATGGAAGATTTTAATGATAGGAATATGGATTGGAAAGAAGAGATAGTGTATAGTAACAAGGATGTGTAACTATAAGGTGGGTGATTATGAAAAGCTCCATAGTCAATTAGCATCAATACATAGGTTGATAAATTGTGTAGAAAATGTTGACAGTGTATGGGAAATTATAATGCAGTATCTAACACAAAGCAATGCATAACTGCATACCAAGAGTTCAGGGAATAAAGCAGGAATGAGATGGATGAACAGTGAAATCAAGCAAGCGGTGTTACAAAAAAAAAAGTTGATATGGAGGAAGTACAAGAAAGTTTGCTGAAAGTTTTTTTTACAAGTTATACCAAGGTCCTTATAGTCCTTATAAGGACTGGCTTAAACGGGCGAATCAAGGCTGCTTTTCATTTTCCCCATTATCTGTAGAGGACAGTGTAGGGATAAGGTGTTATTGAGCTATTAAAGCTCTGATCATGGCAAGAGGGTAACAGCAATAGCCAAGCCTCAGTTAGAACTTCATTGGCTACAGCATTGCCATCCATTACCCTCCAAGGGTATTAATCACCGCATCTCATGGTCGATTTCTTTTACCAACTAGTGAAATGTAGAAATAAAGCAGCAAAGGACATCTTACATGTGAGGTAGATCAAAGATGCTGAAGGAAGAGTATTATGGAGGGATGTGGACATAAGAAACAGATGGAGAATATACTTTGGTGGACTTTTGAATGAGGAAATTGCAAGGACTCACAGAGAAGATGGCCAGCCTTCTGAGGGGATGGTGCAGAACATCAGTAGAGTGGAAGTGACAGAGGCCATGAAGAGGATGAGGAATGGAAAATCGGTGGGCCCCGACAGGTTCCAGTGGAGGCATGGAAGGCACTGGGGGAAGAGGGAATTGACCTGCTGTGGGACCTGTTCGTGAAAGTTTGCCAACAGGAAAATATAACCGAGGAATGGAGGGAGAGTACTCTTGTCCCCATCTACAAGGGTAAAGGGGATGCACAAGATTGTAAAAATTACAGAGGAATAAGAAAAATAAGAGGAAGTTGATGTCCCACACAATGAAAATCCTAGAAAGGGTTCTTGATGGAAGATTGAGGGAGGAGGTGGAGATTGCAAAGGAACAATTTGGCTTCATGCCTGGTAGATCAACAACAGATGCTATCTTTTGGTTATGGCAGATGATGGAAAAGTTTTGAGAGAAACAACGGGAGCTACATCTGGCATTTATTGATCTGGAGAAAGCATACGATAGAGTGCCAAGGCAGAGGGAGAAGAAGGTTCCGGAGAAATATGTCAGGTTGGTGTAGGAGATGTACAGAAATGTGAAGACAAGTGTTTGGACCTGTCTGTGACAAACAGAAAGTTTTCAAGTAACAGTTGGCTTGCATCAAGGGTCAGTATTAAGTCCGTTTCTGTTTAACATTGTGATGGAGGTGGTGACGGAGGAGATGAGAGAAGATGCGCCTTGAACAACGTTGTATGCAGATGACATCTTGCTGTGTGCAGATTCAAGAGAAGAAGCAGGAACTAAACTGGAAAGATGGAGAAAAGTACTGGAAGAGAGAGGTATGAGACTGAGCAGAAGTAAGACAGAGTATATGTGTTGCACAGTGGGCAGTGGCCAGGAGACAGATCTGGAGCTGGAAGGAAATGTCATCAGGAAGGTGAGGGACTTTAGATACTTAGGTTCAACAGTGGAAGAAGATGGAGGAGCTGAGAAGGAAGTGGGATGCAGGATACAAGCGGGTTGGAGGAATTGGAGGGAAATGGCTGGAGTGTTGTGCGATAAGAGGGTGCCGATCAATCTGGCAAAATCTATAGGACAGTAGTGAGGCCAGCTATGACGTATGCTATAGAAACTGTGGCCCTGAGGAAAAATAACATCAGCAGGATGGAAGTAGCAGAGATGAGAATGCTTAGGTGGATGCGCGGTGTGACGAGAAAGGATCATCTGAGAAATGACTATGTGAGGGGAACAGTGAAAGTTACAAACTTAGGAGCGAAGATACAGGAGGCAAGGTTGAGATGGTTTGGTCATGTGATGAGGAGGGAGGATGAATATGTGGGAAGAAGGGTCATGCAGATGGATGTGCAAGGAAGGAGGAAGCGTGAGCGGCCAAAGAAGGATGGAGGGAGCTGGTAGAAGAGGACTTGAGGATGAAGAACTTCGATGTGGAGGAGACTCATCATCAACAGTGACCACACTTAAGTGGGAGAAGCTGCAGAAGAAGAAGAAGATCTCATGGTCGATTTCAGTCATATTTCTGCCCATTACATTATACCAAGGCAAAAAGTAATGCAGTAGTCATATTTCTATATACAAGTAGTCAAAAGGTGTCACATCTTATTACTAAAATACTCTGGATTAGAGATAGATGTTGAAAGATTTTTCCACTTGGTTATACTATAAATTAAAGATGCCAAGAAATTATATTCTTGGTTTAATCCTTTATGCAAGTGTAAGCACACAAAGTTTGCATGTGAAGTAATTTTGAGATTACTGGACTACTTGTATATAGAGGCTAATGACTTTGCATCTGTGTATGGAATACTAAAGCAATTGATGTGAAGTCACCAATTAATAAGGTGTTGACACTGCTGCTGGTTGTTTGGGAAGTGGTGACTGCCAAAAATTGATATATGTGAAAGTATAAAGAAGGTGATTATAGGAAGCTCTGTAGTCAGCATCAGTACATTGGGTAGATGAGCCGAGCAAAAAAGATGTTAACAGTGCAAGAAAACTCACAAGGCAGTATCCGACACAAGCAATGTATACTGCATACCAAGGGTTAAGCAAGTGAATAGAGTAGGAGTGAAATGGATGAACAATGAAATCAAGCAAGCTGTGTTGGAAGAGAAAATGCTATGGAAGAGGTACAAGACAAGTACATGTTGGTGGTGATCAGATCCATGAAGAGTATAAAGTGCAGGCTAGGAAAGTAATGAGCATGATAAAGAAAGAAAAAGTGCGGTATGAGAGGAGATTGGTAGGTCAGGCCAAGGTTAACTCAAGGGAATTTTTATGCTATATGGCAAGCAACAGAAAGAATAATTATGGCTTGTTGACACTGGCAGATAGTCATGGCAGCAGAATACCAGTTTCAAAGGATATAGTGGAATTATTGAATGAGTACTTTATCAGTATATATCACACTGGTGTAAACGATGCAGTGCAATATATAGAAGGGATGCAAGTATTAGGAGAATTGAAAGTGAAAGAATCAGAGGTGTATCAGGTGTTGATTGAGTTAGATTAATAATGCTGTGGGAATGAATGACATATCACCATGTATTCTTAAGGAATGTGCACAACAGTTAGCTATGCCCTTGACCTGGTTATTTAAAGTAAACCTTGCAGTGGGTAGAGTTCCTACGGAGTGGAAAGAAGGCAAAATAGTGTCACTCCACAAGCAAGGTTATAAGTCAGAAGTTTCCAATTATAGACTAGTCTGTATAACTATAGTTGTAGTCAAGGTGTTAGAGAGATGAGTTAGGAATAGAATATAGGACTGGGTTGATGGACATAGCATTCTTTATGATGGTCAGTATGGATCTGTAAAGGATAGATCTTGTCTTCGCAATTACTTGCATTTTGTGATAACATAATGAGTGTGTTAGATAAGGGAGAATCACATTCGGTGATATTCTTGGAATTTGCAAAAGTGTTTGATAGACTACCACATGATAAGTTGGTGTACAAGCTGCAGAGGATGAGAATAGATAGCATGTTGGTTAGATGGATCAGAGACTGGATGATATCAGAGGTTGTGTATGATGGAGCAGCGTCTCAAAAAGAAGGGTAACCAGTGGTGTGCCCCAGGGTTCTCTGTTCTTGGGCCCCTTTTATTTAACTTCTTGGTAAACGATATATCATGTGGACTGACTGGGGATCTTCAGTTATTTGTTGATGATGCAAAGTTGAGAAGAATTATAAGTAGCACTGCTGATGTTAAAATCCTTCAGGAAGATTTTAGTAGGATTTTTACTTGGACAAAAGAGTGATATAGTTTTAATATCAATAAGTGCAAGGCATTGCATTTTGGAGTGCAGAATTATAAGGCTGTGTACTATATCTATGGTATAGTACCAGGAAGTGGATGAGATTAGAGATTTGGGAGTGATGGTTGACAGTAAACTGAAGTTTAGAGGCATATTGCTGGTGTTGCAAAGGACATCATAGTGTTGCTATGATAAGAAGTACTTCTTATCATAGCAACTTCCTTATCCTTGCATGTTAAAGTACTTTAACATGCAAGGATAAGGAAGTGGTTGTGCACTGTATAAGGCCTGGTCAGACCACACTCGGACTACTGTGTGCTCAAATTTGGTCACCTGGTTTTCATTGTGATGTGGAAACATTGGAGAGGGTCCAGAGATGAGTGACTAACACAATATCAGGACTTCAGAATACTGACTATGGAGAGAGGTTGAAGAAATGTGGATTGCAGAATTTGATGGATAGGAGGAAAAGCGGTGATATAATAGAGACATTTAAGTTAGTGAGAGGATTTTATCGTATTAATCCAGATGGGATTATAAAAAGAGAAGGTGAGAGAGGAAAACTAGAGGCCATCAATGGAAGTTATGTATGAGGGGTATGAGGAGTAGATTTTTTACATGGAGAATTGTCAATGAATTAAATGCATTACCAGAATATGTTGTTGATGCAAGGGGTGTTAAGAATTTTAAGATTTGGTATGATAAATGTTGTTAGTTGAATGAACCTACCACGATGAGTCTGCTGACTATGGAGGATGCAATAATAATAATTCCAACAGCCTTATTAACATCTAATCCAATCAACACTTGATACATCTCTGATTCTTTCACCTTTAATTCTCCTAATTCTTATCTGCCTTCTACATGTTGCACAGCATCATTCACACCACTGTGATATGCTCTGATAAAATGTTTGTAATAATTTCACTATATCATTTGCCATGATTATATTGCTTACCATAACTGTTCACCAGTGTCAACTTGCCAAAATTATTTTCCCTCTTGATTGCCACATAGCAGGAAAAAATACTTTGGATTAGTTTGACCTGACTGTTCAATCTCCTCTCATATTCTACTTTTTCTTTTTATAACCATGCTTGTCACTTTTCTGGACTGCAGTTTATATTCTTCATGCATCTGTTAAGGACAGGTCTTGTTTTAGCATCTTCTTTTGTTTTATGATAAGATGATGAATGTGTTGGATAAGGGAGAATCGTAAATAGTGATATTCTTGGACTTTGCAAAAGCATTTGATAGATTACTACATGATGAATTAAAGATGCCAAGAAATTATATTCTTGGTTTCATCCTTTATCCAAGTGCAAGCAGTGTTTGCATGTGAAGTCACTTCACAACTCGCTACTTGTATATAGAGGCTAATGACCATGAATCAATTGCCAAGGTATCCCATAATATCCCAAGGTTGAAGTATATATGAAGTTGTATAATGCATAACATTATACATGTCTGTAAGGATATGTGTTAATGCTCTTTTAGATATACTTGTGTCATAGAGTTACTATTAATTATTTACACAAAAATACAAAGAATAAGTAATACTATTTATTTAGATAAAGCCAAATATTTCAGTCTGAAAATTACAGGCCATCTTCGGTGGCAATGACAGTTTATTATTATTATTAAGTGACATCTCCAAGGAGTCCAAAGATACATCGAGGAAGGACACCTACTCTACAACTCTCCATCTCCACCACTCAATCCACCAACCATAGCGAACTGCCTCATTTACACCAACACTATCTACTGCCCACTACCGCCACTAGTATTTTCACAGACAATCACAAACATCCATGCCCACGACAGGATTCGAACCCACAGCCTTTTGGCTGGAGAGCAGATATGCTAACTACTTGGCCAACCAGGCTGGCATTATTACAAGGTAGAATGCAAACAATGGATTGATTTGAAACAGAAAGAGCCACGTGATGTTATACTTACAACAGCATGATAATATAACTGAGGAAACATAGGTTAATCATAACTATAAAAAAAAAAAAAAAAAACTTTATTGATGTGTTATTCTGATAAGAGTTTCCCATATTTTAGATAAATATAGGCAGTCATTATGATTCAAGTTCAGGCAGTGAAGCAATGCCTCACCTCAGCACTCTCTTTAAACAAATACTGAAATCTCTACTGACAATGATGTGATCTGTGTCTATTCCATGTTGAGCCAAGACAGATTTATCAGATTTCCAATAGCAAATATAAGATTTATGTTCTTGTATTCTCTTTTCTATTGATCTTCCAGTTTGTCCAAAGTAGGAAAGATGGCAATCAGAAGGAACTTGGTAAACACCAGGGAGAAACAGAGGTAAGCATTTATTTATCTTTTGAAGAGGGAAAACAAGTTGATAGTTTATTGACAGGTATAAATGTAGCCACTAAATTGTATTTCTTGAGAATTCTGGAAATCAGTTCTGAAATGCCTGTAATGTATGGGATTGGAACTCGACATACTGTTTCCCTGTTATTTAAGTTAGGTTTGAAGGAGTCAAATAGATGTTGTGTAGTCCTTTCAAGGAAACTATTGAGTTTCATATACAATTTGATGTTTATGAGTTCTTTCGGTAATTGCTGTGGAGTCGAACAAACAGTGTTAGCATGTTGAAATAAAGATTTTATAATTCCTGTCTTTTGAGAAGGATGGTGAGCAGATTGTAAAGAATGTAGCATCCAGTGAAAGTAGGGTTCTGATACTGACGTAGTTATGATTATTATTATTGCATAACACCCCCAGGGAATCCAAAGACTCATTGAGGGAGGGCACCTACTCTACAACTCTGTCTTCACCATCTGTAATTACCTTCATAATCTACACCAACTCCATCTACCGCCAACTATCACCACCAATATTTTCACAGACAATCACAAACATCCATGCCCACGGCGGAATTCGAACCCGCAGCCTTTCAGCTGGAGAGTGGATACACTAACCATTTGGCCAACCAGACCGAATCAGTTAAATTTTTAGTTTATAAAATTATAAGTTTATAATTATAAATTATAAAATTATAAGTTACAACTGATGGTGAGCACATGAGAAGAATGTCTAGAAATTATAATTTGTTGTTTCTTTCAATTTCCATAGTGAATTTAATACGTGGATGCAAAGTATTAATGTAGCTAAAAATGTTGATAAAGCTTTATTGTGGGGCCACACAGCAAAAATATCATCAGTATACCAAACCTAAAATGAAGGTTGATGGTGTATGGATGAGAAAAGGATGTCTTCTAGATGCTCTAGATAAAAGTAGTTGGCGAGAGAAAGGGAGAGTGGACTTCTCATGACAGTTCCTTCCACCTGGCTGTAGAACTTGTTTTGACAAACAAAGTATCCAGAATACATTATGAAGTCAAACAGTTTCACAGTATCCTGTGGAAATGATTCAGAAAGTAGTCATAGCAATATCTCCTTAAGAGGTACATCACTAAATAGGGATTCTATAGTGAAGCTAACCATAAGATCAGAGGGTTGTAGGGAAACATTTTTCAATTTATCTAGGAAATGACAGGCTATTAGAAAGTTCCTGAAAGATTGTGATTTTTGTTGATTTATTAACTGTTTTCTTAGATTTAATGGTGTATTTTTAGTATATTATTGTAGTTTTTTAGTGTAATTATTGTACTACAGCATTTTATAATATAATTGCAGAAATAAATATTAGTTTCTACTACTCTTAAGAATGGTGCTGAAAACTCGTGACAACAGGGCAGTGTCTAAAGCTCAAGTTGTTACTACTGAGGAGAGCATCATCATTATTATTATTATTATTCAGGCCTCCATGGAGTCAAAAGACTCATCGTGGGAGGTGCTTCCTAAGAAACACAGTCTATCAAGACTCATCGAGGGGAGGTTCCCCCCCCCCCCTAAGAAACACAAAGTCTATCATACCACTCCTTGAACTCATTGACCGTTCTCGCTCTCACCACTCCATCAGGCAATGCATTCCATGGTTCAACCACCCTCCATGCAAAGAAACCACTCCTCACCCTCTTGCTCACAGTTTCCTTTCATAACTTCCAGGGATGGCCTCTTGTCATCACTCCTTCCCGCTGTTCAACCAAGCGAAAGAACTCCCCAGGGTCAACCCTGTAACTACCTCTCAACAGTTTAAAAGTCTCAATCATATCACCTCTCCTTCTTCTATCCACCAAACTCTGCAGTCCACATTCCCTCAGCCGATCTTCATAACTATCACTGTACAGTTCTGAAACCATCTTTGTTATCTGCCTTTGTACTCTTTCCACAGTTAATTTATCCCCTTCAAATCCTGGGGACTAAATCTGAGAACAATAGTCCAAGTGTGGTCTGATCAGAGACTTATACAACGGAATGGTAACCTTCTTATCTCTGCAGGTCAGTGTCCTTCTCATAATTGCAGCAATCCTCTGTGTTACCTTCACCACCTTTGCAATATGTCCCCTAAATTTCAGGTTTCTATCAATCAACCCCAGATCTCTTGTCTCCTCTACTTCCTCCAGTATAACTCCTCCCATAGAGTATGCAGTGTCCCATCGATGTTTCCCAAACCTCAAGACCTCACATTTTGCAGCATTAAACTGAAACCCCCATTCATTTGCCCATCTATCTAGCTTATTCAAATCCTCTTGCAGGGCTGCCGCATCTGCACTATTACTAATAATCCTTCCCAGCTTCGCATAATCTGCAAACAACTGAATATCCCCTTGCAATCCACTGACAATGTCATTGATATAAAGGCTAAACAATATAGGTCCCAGTACTGAGCCCTGTGGGATCCCACTTGTAACCCTCTGCTTCCTTGAAACTGCCCCACCATACACAACTCTCTGATACCTATCGGGCAGCCAATCCTGAATCCAGTTGACCAATCTGACATCCAGACCCATGTTCTGCAACTTAATATCAGCTTATCATGTGGCACCCTGCCAAATGCCTTCGCTGTCTAAGAAAATGGCAGTATATGCCTTTCCCAAATCTAATGCTCTTGTAACTTTATCATAAAAGGCTAGCATATTGCTAAAACAAGAGCGTGCCCCTTCACAAATCCATGTTGACTCTCACAGATAACGTTACTCTCATCTGCCCATTGCTGTATACAGTCCTTCACTACTTTCTCCAAGATCTTACTAACTACTGATGACACACAAACTGGCCTATAATTAGACACTTCCCGTCTGCTACCGCCCTTATGCAATGGCTGTGGTAGAAATAATTATTTTAATTTCCTGATGTTTCCTGACAAGCTATATTACATTTCACATGATCACCAGTTATTCTACTACTGACCTGACCTCTGGTGAAAATAAAATGAAATTAAAATAAATAAAATAACTACATCAAAGCTATATTCTATTTAAGACAACATCAGAGGAAAAAATGTCTCTTCATACAGATAGTTTTATTACAGCAAAAATGATGTCCTAATTTAACATTAGAATTGTTATAATAGATTTAAGATCCTGGATTACCTATAGTCCTATGTATAATTAACTCTTAGGGAGAAAGGTTATGTGGGTAGAATATGTGCCTTCTATATTCTTGGGATTTTTAGACCAACGTTATTGTTAAGATTAGAGTGGTGGATAAGAATTTCACAGGCCTTCTTAAATTTATGTTCATACCATGTTTTGATGTAATGTAAACAGCAGGAATTTATTAAATTGTTGTGAGACAACTTTCTCAAGCAGCATGTGAAAGAAGGAACTCGAGGTCAAAGAGTGTGGGGATTTGCTCATAGCGTCAGAAGGGGTCTCTGTTAAGAATATGGCTATTTTACCACCGTTGGTGACAGTGATCATGCTGTGCTTTCTTGGGAAATATCTAATTGTATTGATGCTCTGATTAGAACAGGTTACATGCTGAACTACAAAGCTGTAAATTATGATCAACTTAGGAGAATAATATCTTCAGTCCCATGGCATCAGTTACTGAATGGGAAAAATGTCAGCAATGCATGGGTATCTTTGAAAAAGTGAGGGGGTATAATATCTGAATGTATCCCTAGTGTTCGAAGAATAAATAGGTTCGGAGTGAAATAGATGTGCAACCTTATTAAGCAAGAGATCCACAAGAAGATGATGTGGAAAGAATATCGTGAGAATAAGAGTGAGAAGAGATATGAAATATATAAAGCTCAGGCCATAAAAATAACAAGTATTATGCAGAAAGCTAAATCAGAGTGTAGAAAGAAATTGGCATTTGCAAGCTAAAGGCAATCGAAAAAAATTTTATCGCTATAATACAAGCAAAAGAATGTGAAAGAATAACTTTATTGAATGCAGATGGTACTCAAATGTCAGAAGCTAATGAGATTGTTCAATTAATAAATACTCACTTTGCTAAGATATATCAACCAGGTTTATATCACATGGGGCACAGTGCTATTACTACATTGAATGAAGAGTCAGAGGTTCATGAAAATGAGGTTGAAGAGCTGTTGCATAACTTGGATATGGAATATCAGCCCTTTTGCTAAAGGAATGCTCAGCTGAACATGAGGCTTTTCACATGTTTGTTTAACATCTGTCCCAGTTCTGAAATGATACCTCATGAATGGAAGGAATGTATGATATTTACATTGCACAAGGGTGGTGCATAAAACTGATGTGTTTAACTACCGACCTGTCAGTATCTCTGGTGTGGTAGTGAAGATTTCAGAAACGTTGGTAAGAACTCGCATACAAAATTTAATAAAATATGAGCAATTTGCTCATATTTTATAACAATGTTATGGCTGAGTTGGATAAAGGGAATGAATACACTATGACAATGTTGAATTTTGCTAAGGCATTTGATAGGATGCCACATAAAAGGCTATTACATAAACTGAAGAATATGGGATTAGAACATAAACTCTTCACCTGGATCAGTGGAGGTTGATCAACAGATATCAAAAAGTAGTATATGGTGGGTGTGAATGCCAGATTTAAGGTGACCAGTGGTGTACTTCAGGGTTCAGTCCTTGGGTCATTATTGTTCAATCTATACATGAATTACGTCAGGCAGTCTCACAGCAGATGTGCAATTGTTTGCCAATGATGCAAAGATAGGCAGGGTAATCAGGAATGCTACTAATACAGCCTATTGAAAATGATTTAAACAGGCTGAAAAATTGGACAAATGAAAATGTCTATCAATTTAGTGTTAGTAAGTGTAAAGTTATGCACTTTAGTGTGATTAGATTTCCCGTGGCATATTATATTAGCTTCGTTATGCTACAAGAAACTGAGGAGGCAAGGGATCTTGGCATATCGATGGATAGGAATTGAAATTCAAAGGTCACATAGCAAAAGTTGTAAATACAACTCATAGGATAATTGCAATGTTGAAGCAAACTTTGACAAGTAAGGATAAGGAAGTCTTTTTGCCTCTTTATAAGGCTTTAATAAAACCACAACCGAATTCATGTGCACAGATTTCGTCTCCCAGATTCCAAGAGGATAAAGAAGCTGTGGAAAGGGTGTGTGCAAAGAAGAGTTATAAAGATTATAGCCAGATTATGGAATTTAAATTATGAGGACAGATTGCAAGTATGTAGATTACAGACTCTGGTTAACAGGAGGTCTATAAACTTTTGAATGTGTGTTATAGAATATTGTCTGGTGAAAATTTTCATTATATGGAAGGTGGGGGGGGGGGAATGTGGGGCATGGAAGTTAAGTTTGTTCACAGTCAAGAAAGAGGTGAGAGCTAGGTTTTTCTGTCAAGGACTCATTGAGCCTCCCTCAATGAGTCCTTGACTCCTTGGAGATCTTAGATAATAATAAATAATAATAATAAAATCAGGTGAATTGTTTTATAAATGAGTGACCTGCCAATATGAGATTTTAGCAGTTGTGCTAAAAATCTGGCTATGTGATAAGTAGGAAAGTCTGTGCAGTCAACAGTTGGATGGAGTGGAGTATCATTTTTATGGATCTTTGGTAAACCATACAACCTATGTGTTCTTGCAAAATAAGTTTTTAGGTTTTTTATGGTGTCTGCATCAAGATTTATAACTTCATCTAGAAGTGAGTTTAATTTCTTAAGTTGTCTGCTGGTGGGTTTATGATCCAATTCCTGGTATGTTCAAATGATCGCATAATAAAAGAGAAAATTTTCCTTTTATAATTTGTCGAATCCATGACTACTGTAGGTTTTCCCTTGTCTGGTTTGGTGATAATAAGATGACTATTACATGTTAGTGAATGTAAACATTTCAGCAGAAGAGATAGATGGCAGAAGCTTGGATTTAAGTAGGATGGATGAAACTTCCAAACGGAGATTATTAGCATCTTTACTGGATAGATTAAATAAGTTTTGTTAGATATCAAAAAGGAAATCTAAGTAGGGTATCTTTTTAGGAACTTTTTTTTACATTTTGGGATACAGAAATATAGTGTCAGGTGCTGTATTGGTGGAGCTGTACTTCAGAAAGTGAATAAGATTCGGGATCTTAGAGTAATGGTAGACAGTGGACGAAGTTCTGAGGGCACATCGCAAGTGTTGCAAAGATGGAACATCGTATTGCTGCAATGATAAAAAGTACATTGACATGCAGGTATAAGGAGGTGGTGGTGCCGCTATATAAGACATTGTTCAGACCACATATGGACTATTTGTGCTCAAATTTGGTCACCTGGTTTTCAATGTGATGTGAAAACACTAGTGAGGGCCAAAGAAAAATGACCAAAGTGATATCAAGACTCTGGAGCGTTGATTATATAAAGTGTGTTTGAGGGAATGTGGCTCACAGAGGCTGATGGACAAAGGGAAAGAAAGAGAGGCCATCCCTGGAAGTTTATTATTAATATTATTATTATTAGGGGTATCTCCATGGAGTCAGTAGACTCATCATGGGAGACCCAAACTATCAAAACAATATCTATCATACTGCTTCTTGAATTCATTTACAGACGAAGAACTAACAACTGAGTCAGGCAATGCATCCCACCCTCCAAGCAAAAAATCTGGTTCTCACATCGTTGTTAACTACACTTTTCCTTAATTTCTAGGGATGACCTCGTGTTCTTCAATCACTGTCACACAGCTGAAATATTTTCCCCGCATCAATTTTATAAAAATCTTTTAGTAATTAAAACGTTTCTATCATATCCCCTCTTCTCTGCCTATCAAACCAACCAACCTCCGCAATCCACAAGCTCTCAATCTATCAATGTAGGGAGCATTTTTTACATCACTCTCCTCTGAACCCTCTCCACAACTTCCTCATCTCCAAGGAATCCAGGTGACCAGACTTGAGCACAGTTATCCAAATGTGGAAGTATCAATGCCTTATAAAGGGGAATAATAACCTCTTTATCTCTGGATGTTAGTGTGTTCCTCAATAACCAAGTAATCCTATGTGCAATCTTGGACACCTTAGCAATATGTCCCCTGAACTTCATCTCCCTATCCACCAACAACCCCAAGTCCCTAGCCTCATCGATCTCTTGGAGTACCATTCCATCAATGTGGTACACAGCTGGTAATCTTTTAATCCCAAAATGAATAACTTTACACTTTTCCACATTGAACTGACATCTATTACCTTTAGTCCATTTTGTCAGCTTATTTAAATCATCCTGCAAACTCTCAACAACAGCTTGATTTTTTATTGCGCTACCCAACTTTGCATCATCAGCAAACAACTGAATATCTCCCTTCAAGCCACTTCCTATATCATTTATGTACAAATTAAACAATAACGGTCCAAGCACACCACTGATCATCTGCCTCATCCTGGACTCTGCTCCTCCATACACTACTTTCTGGTATCTCTCCATGAACCATTCTCTTATCCATATCCTGTCAAAAGCCTTAGCAAAATCCAGAATTATCACTGTGTAGTCATTTGCCTTGTCCAACTCAGATGTCATTCTATTATAAAAAGTTAATAAATTGCTAAGGCAGGATTGACCTTTAACAAAACCATTTTGGCCCCTATAGAGTATCATATTCTGATCCACCCATTCTTGAATTCTGTCCTTAACCAACTTTTCCAATACTTTTACCACCACTCCAAAGATGGTGATTGGTCTGTAATTAACTACCGCAGTCTTAGAGCCACCTTTATGTAAAGGAACCATTTTGTCTTGTTTCCACTCCCTAGGGATCATACCAGAGTTCAAACTTAAATTAAATAACCAAGAGGTGAGATGCAGTGAAGAAGGGTGTGAGTAGTAGATTTTTTGCATGGATAGTTGTTGGTGAGTGGAATGCTTTGCCAGAGTGCATTGTGAGTGCAGGTAGTGTAAATAACTTCAAAGCTCATTATGATAGACATGTTGCTAGTTGAGTGGGTCTCCCATGATGATTCTGTTGACACCATGGAGGTTACCAAAAAATAATAATAATATATATGTTTCCCAAGAATTTTTCTATGACACACAACTTAGCAGTAAGACTTATACGTTGGTTAGACATAACTGGTAATTAATTTACGGAATTGACAACGCATATAAAGTAAATAAATTAAAGATAACTTTAATGAATCACTTCTATATTTCGGCAATGTCACATTGCCATCTTCGGGAACATAAAGATATGGTATGTGCACTAAGGAACTAACAAAGCAAATGAGGAAGAAAATAAGAACTTCAGCCAGAAGATTTCAAAATGAAAGTCTCCCAAATTTGGGAGACTTTCATTTTGAGAACTTCAGCCCAACTGCCAAGACTACCAAATTAGCCCGCAAGAGGGCACCATTAGGACTTTAGGAACAAAATTAGTTCTTATTTTCTTCCTCATTTGCTTTGTTAGTTCCTTAGTGCACGTACCATATCTTTATGTTCCCGAAGATGGCAATGTGACATTGCCGAAATATAGAAGTGATTCATTAAAGTTATCTTTAATTTATTTACTTTATATGCGTTGTCAATTCCGTAAATTAATTACCAGTTACACAACTTAGCTTTTTCCTACATTTTTCTCTATATTCTTTAAGGGTGTTCTATAATATATTGTCGTGGATTGGTTCTTTAACTTCCTGTTTCAACTGTGGATGTATGATTTTATACCATAGAAGTCAACATCATGAACTTCAGATTTGCCACTAGATCTCTAAGGTTTCATTCTTCTTTCAAACTCTCCACTTTTAACATAATATTTGTATATTTCAGTTCTACAGTTCACATATGAAAGTTATTCAACTTTGTCTCTTTTCATTGATTAACTACACCTTCTTTCTTTCCAGTGAGATATTCATTTTATCCTGCTCAACACTAGCTGGGTCAAAAAGGAGCTGAAGACATTCTGGAAATAGCCAAACAGTGTGTAGTGCTAAATCTTAGCAGTCTAAAATACTGATGGAAAACTGATGTTCTGGGCCCCACGTGGAGTACACTGAACTTCAGTGAAATCCAGTTGATCAACAACAACCCAATCTTCTGCCTTCGCATACACACTAGTGAGCCAGTTAGTAATGCTGGATATATTCCCATACAACTGACATCAGACCATCACACTGAGGAAATATTCTAGAAGTCAACTTGCATAGGCAGGAGTAAAGGTGTGTGTAGGCATTGTTAAGATAATAGATGACTCTCATCACTATCACCCTGGGAAATACTGTCACTGAAGTGGCCAAAAGCCATGTTTACAGCCAAGTGAAAAGTTCCAGCTACTTTTAACATTTCTTCTAGCATGTGGTATGAGTGACGTATTAAGAATTAAGTCAGATATCATGCAGATGGAGAGACCCAACATTTCTTCTTGAGAGAAGTGGTTTAAAATGGTTATTTCTTAGGCCACTAGATAGATGTTGGATTAAACCTAATGGTAAGTAATACTTTAGGAGTCTTCCAGGCCAGCTAACTGTTCTGCTCAGTGTGCCTGGAGGAAATCTGATACTAATGGTATATCTACGATGCAGTTTGGGTGAAATCTTCCATGTGTAATGCTTAGCAAGGAACCCATTACTGCATTATTCTATGTCTCTTCCAGTTTCAAATCATCTAAAAACAACACTATGAAACAAAAAATGAAGAGAAATAGACTACATGAAGATAAAGAGAACCTCACAGATTCACTTCACAAATATACAGTATATTGCCTTCGCTTCAACCTCAATGATGCTTATTCTCCTCCAGCCTGTAACAGATACTCCAATCCTATCCTACACGTTTCTGGCACCTATTAGTAGAATCTTGAAAAAGTTTCACCTGATACCTACATACAGTATTTTTCCCCATCAACAAGATTTCTCACAGTTTCTCATTTTTTGCCAACCACAAAAGACAAACTTTCATCTGTTTCTCTATACAGTGTTTATCAGAATCCTTGTGACTGTAAGTTAACTGTAATTTGGACAGATTGGCCATTCAGCAACAACAAACACACACACATATATATATAATAATAATAACTTAGGTAATATCAGTACTAGATTTAGTACCATTAATCTTTCATTGTCTCAGAGGACAATGTTGAGACGGAACACAGAATCTGTTCAAATGATATCCACCTAATTCATAGAAGTAGTTTCAAATATAAATGTCTGTTCAAGAAAAGTTCAGAGGCTTTAGCACACTGTCCTAATTTAAATTGGAGTAATTGTCTCTCATTTCTGAAAATACACTTCAGATAGCAAATAACAAAAGTTGATGATTATCTGTTTGATATTATCCTTTTAACTTGTGACACTTGCTTTTACTGGTAAATTGATTGTTGTTACCTTGTATTCTGCCTCATTTAAACTGCTTTTTACTGTGTTTAACAAGTTTATGAAAATACATTAGTAACTCTTGCCTTGCCTATACAATCTCACATTGCACTCACTACTTGCATCTGACTATCACAATGACATTCCTGTACCTGAAGTGCCATCCCTCAGACTGATTAGAATGTAAAAAAAAAAAAAAAAAATCTATAATATGTCTAATTCAATTACCACTCAAACGTTTATTAGGTACCTTTTTCATTACAAAATAAAAAAGTGTTAAACAATGCCAACCCAATTAATCCTTAGCTTTAACGGTCTACACAGGATGGCACATAGTTTACATAATCTATACAGACAACCTAATTAGAGGAGAATCATCACTACTCTGTGCATCATCTCTAGTAACAAAATACTGATAACAAAAAGAGGAATTGTATGCGAGAGACCGCTTACATTTGAATGAGGAAGGACGTAGGCATCTGGAGATATTGCTGTTCTGAACGGGTCAGTGTGTCCCAGGGAGGATGATAGCAGGGGTGGTCTCTTGTGGGAATGGATACTTGGGAGAAGGGAGACGACATCAGGTAACACTGAGCCCAGTGGAGTCTAGAAGGGATAATGCTGGGTATAGAAACAATGGCATTTATATGCTTTATACTAATGCCATTGTATTCGGAATAAGGGAGTGGAATTGGTGGCGCAGATAGCATCAGCCTGGCCAAAAATTATTGGGATCACTGAGACGTGGTTGACAGAAGGGGATATAATAACAGGAATAGAAGTCGCTGGGTATAGCATTTTTTGTCAGGACAGGAGGGGAAAGCGTGGTGGTGGGGTACTGCTTATGATAAGTGATGACCTATGTCATCTAAGAGTGGAGGATTTGGAAGGCTGTGACACTAATGATTTTGAAAACATATGGTGTGAGTTAGAGGTAGGCAAGACAGGATATTTAGTGGGGTGTTGCTACAGACCCAGGAGCACAGAGGATGGGGGACCAGGAGATGTTAGACAGCTAAGTTTGGCAAGAGCAAGAAGAATGATTGTTATGGGAGATTTTAACTACAGTAGTATAAATTGGAGAGAGGAAGATGCACGTAGCAATAGGGGAATGGAATTTCTAGAATTCTTGAGGGACAAATGTCTTAGGCAACATGTAACAGAGGGAACAAGAGGTGCAAGAGTTTTGGATTTGGTTACAGCATCAGAAGAGTTGATAATAACTGAGATGACATCTCTCCCACCAGTTGGAGAGAGAGTGACCATATGGTTTTGATTTGGAAAATGAATAGACATGCAGGAGTATCAAAGAGACGGGAACTTATGTGGAATTATAATGCAGGTGATTATAATAGTCTTAGACGTCAACTTCAGGAAGTTTCATGGAAGGAGGAATTGGAAGGCCAGGATATCATTAATGTGTGGGAAATTGTGAAAGAATATTTGTTAGCAGCAATGGTAAGTTGTATACCATGAGTGAAGAAGAGGACACAATTTGGAGTAAAGTGGATGACAAACAATACTAAACAGGAATTGCATGCGAAAAAGAGGCTACGGAAGAGATATAAGGAGACAGGTGAAGAGAGGATGCATGAAGAATATAAGACACAGGCCAGAAGAGTAACTAGAGTGGTAAGGAAAGCAAAACTGGAATATGAGAGGAGATTGGCCCTAAGATCAAAAGAAAATCCTAGGGAATTTTTTAGCTATGTGGCCCAGTAGGAGGAGAAATGACTGTGGAAGAATGATATTGTGGGATAGAAATGGGAATAGAGTGACTGATGCAGAGGACATAGTGGAATTGTTCAATGAACACTTTATTGGAGTATTTCATCCTAGAGGAGTCAGTTTTAATGCTAGAGGGATAGGGCTGGTTTGAGGTTTAGAGATACAGGAGGGAGTGTGCTTCAGATACTGAGTACTCTGCATGTCAGTAAAGCTTTGGGACTGGATGGTATTTCACCACAAGTTTTGAGAGAATGTGCTAGGGAACTGACAGTGCCTTTAACCTGGCTTTTCAATTAAAGTCTGGCTTCAGCAAAGGTGCCCAGGGAATGGAAGGAGGGTAAGATAGTGCCATTGCATAAGGGTGGTAACAGACTGGAAGTGTCTAATTATAGGCCAGTTCATGTGTCATCAGTAGTTGTTAAGATCTTGGAGAAAGTAGTGAGGGACCGTATACAGCATTGGGCAGATGAGGGTAATGTTATCAGTGAGAGTCAACATGGATTTGTGAAAGGGCACTCTTGTTTTAGCAATATGCTAGCCTTTTATAATAAAGTTACAAGAACATTACATGAGGGAAAGGCATATACTGCAATTTTCTTAGACTTAGCAAAGGCATTTGACAGGGTGCCACATGATAAGCTGATATTTAAGTTGCAGCACATGGGCCTGGATGTCAGATTGGTCAACTGGATTCAGGATTGGCTGTCTGATAGGTATCAGAGAGTTGTGTATGGTGGAGCAGTTTCAAGGAGGCAGAGGGTTACAAGTGGGGTCCCACAGGGCTCAGTACTAGGACCTATATTGTTTAACCTTTATATCAATGACATTGCCGGTGGATTGCAAGGGGATATTCAGTTGTTTGCAGATGATGCAAAGCTGGGAAGGATTATTAGTAATAGTGGAGATGTGGTAGCCCTGCAAGAGGATTTGAATAAGCCAGATAGATGGGTAAATGAATTGGGGTTCGGTTTAATGCAGCAAAATGTGAGGTCTTGAGGTTTGAGAAACATCGATGGGACGCTGCATACTCTATGGGAGGAGTTATACTGGAGGAAGTAGGGGAGTCAAGAGATCTGGGGTTGATGATTGATAGAAACCTGAAGTTTAGGGGACATATTGCAAAGGTGGTGAAGGTAACACAGAGGATTGCTACAATTATGAGAAGGACACTGACCTGCAGAGATAAGAAGGTTACCATTCCGTTGTATAAGTCTCTGATCAGACCACACTTGGACTATTGTTCTCAGATTTGGTCCCCAGGATTTGAAGGGGATAAATTAACTGTGGAAAGGATACAAAGATGAATGACAAAGATGGTTTCAGGACTGTACAAGGATAGTTATGAGGATCGGCTGAGGGAATGTGGACTGCAGAGTTTGGTGGATAGAAGAAGGAGAGGTGATATGATTGAGACTTTTAAACTGTTGAGAGGTGGTTACAGGTTGACACTGGGGAGTTCTTTTGCTTGGTTGAACAGCGGGAAGGAGTGATGACAAGAGGCCACTCCTGGAAGTTATGAAAGGAAACTGTGAGCAAGAGGGTGAGGAGTGGTTTCTTTGCGTGGAGGGTGGTTGAACCGTGGAATGCATTGCCTGATGGAGTGGTGAGAGCGAGAACGGTCAATGAGTTTAAGGAGTGGTATGATAGACTTTGTGTTTCTTAGGGGGGGACCTCCCCTCGATGAGTCTTGACAGGCTTTATGTTCTTAGGAAGGACCTCCCACGATGAGTCTTTTGACTCCATGGAGGCCTGAATAATAATAATAATAATATGACATTTTAAAAAGTTGTTTGATCATGGCAAGTTATCTGTCTGCTCTGATGATGTTCTTCAATGCAATATTTAGTTATATATGTGATGCCTTAGCTAATGGCTTCACCTCCTACAATATCAATGAAATGCAATTCTCCTCCAGTCTTAGACTACTACAGAAAGTCGATATGCAGAGAACTTCTTTGCAGGTGACAGAAACCTTAAAGGAGTTCAACAGCATAAAGTTGGTATCTCTGCTTTACAAAAGATCACTTCCAACCTTTAACTCTTCTCTAGTTTCCCAGATACTCTGCTTTTGCAACATACTGGCAGGAAAACTACCTGCTAGGGTCACAGAACATAAAGATTACATTTGCTTCTACCACTATAGCTACAGGTCTTATTTGACTATGCAAGGAGCACTCAGTAGAGTATTCATTGTAGTTAAAAACCAAAGAAGCAAATATAAATGCTAAAGAATCTTTCATAAGTTGGCTTGTACTCTTAAGAGCTAACCCATCCCCAACAAATTTCGCTACATTAACTATAGCATATTTGGGAGGTCCTCAACCTCAAACCTTCAACTAAGTGACAAGAACACTTCAGATGTCTATTTGCTGCTTGCTGCAACTATATGTTTTTACTTCTCCCCCTTCTTGCTTTAGTCTTCTATTCATATTGTGCTTGCATGCATGAAATCTGTACATATATCAGTGTATTATATTCCAGATGATGCCAATTTGACTTTGGAAGAATATCAGAAAGAGTAATTAAAGTAATTAAAATACTAATCTAAGTGACAAGAAGTGCATGAACTTACACATCATACCAGTCCATTATGCTGTTTCAGTTGTCTCTGTAAACATGAAAAAAAAACTATATTTTTAATTACCGTTATTTGTTTTCCAGTGTCAAATGCAGAATGACGAGGGACATTAGACATGAAAGGAACCCATATGCTTGGTTGTGGTTTTGGTGGCATTTTGGGAGTATAATCTGCTGGACCTGGCATTACCTGATATTAAAAATAAAATTTGATTCATTGAATAAATTATATAAAATATGAGATATATTTCTTAGGATATGCAGTATAAATTATATAATTCATATGAGGTTTTATTTATCTTATTCCTTATTTGCCATAATCTAATGTGTTATATTCTTACCACTACATTTTACTGAGAAATCATTGCATAAAAAGTTTGATAATAATAGTAATAGTAAAATGAAAAATAGGAACTAAAGCAGCATCTAAATGTAACGGTGATAGCATGCTTATCTTATCGATATAAGGATCAAAAGAGAGGGATATTACATCCCATATCGTACCTTAGACATGAGTTGCCTCAGCTTGCACTACCTTTAGGGTCAGTTGCTGCAGTATCCAGGTATTTGCTTACTCTTGGAATCGCTGAACTTTATATAGTTTCTACTATATTCGGCATGAAGCTCTTTGAGTTTCTTATTCGGCTAAGAAACGATATGGGATGTAATATCCCTTAACTTAAACAAGTCATATGTCGCCGAATTGAAGCCTTTGGCTCTTCATATACCTAATAATTTATTAGGACACCTCTTGGCAATACTCATAGAAGGGTTGTAAGTTCTGTTCGCTACAAACTTGATATTAACTAGGTCTACCTACTCACTGATGAGACCTCAATAAAGGTTGAAACTGGTCTGGGTAGTGACCTTGTCTCATAATGTTGAACAGAAATACAGCTCCTAGGAGCTAAGTTCACATTATGGGTAAATATCAAGAATAGTGATCGGAGCTTGCTCCTCCTTAGACATGAGTTGCCTCAGCTTGCACTACCTTTAGGATCAGTTGCTGCAGTATCCAGGTATTTGCTTACGCTTGGAATCGCTGAACTTTATATAGTTTTTACTATATTCGGCATGAAACTCTTTGAGTTTCTTATTCAGCTAAGAAACAATATGGGATGTAATATCCCTTAACTTAAACAAGTCATATGTCGCTGAATTGAAGCCTTTGGCTCTTCATATATCTAATAATCAAAAGAGAGTTTAAATTGATAATGGAATTATAAGTTAAATGTAAACTGCTTCAGGCTGACTTAAATTTCATTGGGCTCAAGAATAGTAATTAATGTATAACATTTCAAAAGGTCAAGTCCTTTACTAAACAGCAAAAATCGAAGAGAAACTTGATTACTCTTTCACTAAAATAATATTTTCTTACATCTAACCTTGAACACTTAATTAGTTTAAAATTATGTCCTCCCACCATAGTTAACATTTAACAGTTCAAAATGTCAAGTCCTCAGCTCAGCTAGATAGCAAAAATCCAAGGATAACCTATTATTTCTGTTAGATAAAAAGAACTAGGAATAAAAGTGCAGTCTAACAGAAGAATTTCTAATTCTGAACAATACAGTAAGGCAGCAATACCGTAAATGGGATTTTTTTCATTAATTTGCAATAACTTTGCTTGTAGAAACAAAGATGCAATTTTTCCCCTTGTACAAAACAATGGTTAGGCTGACTTAGAACACTAAGTGAGAAGTTTGCAATTCTATATGCTGGAAAAAGACAGGAGAAAGATAAATACAAAGGAGAGTGACCAGCTTGATATCAGGAATAAGTAGAAACAAAGATGTAATTTTTCCCCTTGTACAAAACAATAGTTAGGCTGACTTAGAATGATAAGTGAGGAGTTTGCAGTACTATATGCTGGAAAAAGACAGGAGAAAGAGAGATACAAAGGAGAGTGACCAGATTGATATCAGGAAGAAGTGCTTATAAAGAAAGAATTTGCAACCCAAAAAAAGTTTTGAGTTTTTTAGAATTGCAAATTTTTTAGACAAAACAAATCAGAAGGTATTTTGAATAAAGTCTATAAAGCTGTTAAAGGAACGAATAGGATTAAATTATGAGATTTTTTACATTTTCATAAGAATTGTGAACTAAGGGACATAATTTTAAACTGATAAAGTGTTCATTAAGGTTTTCTTCTTCTTAAGTAGCTTCTCCAATTTGGAGATTAGCAATCATGGTACACCAGAGCGTCCAATCCTCTGCCATTCTTTTGATCTCATAATAGCTCTTTTTACCCATCCATTTCTTTATATCATCAACCCAAGAAATTCTTGGTCTACCAGGAGATCTTCTTCCCTCTAATTTTACCTCCAGTATATTCAGAGATATTTTCCCTTGCTGATCCTCTTAATAAATGTCCTGTCATCTTGCACTTTCTCTTTATAAGGTCTAACATGAGTGCTCTTTGGTTCCTATTAACTTTAATATGTCTTCACTAGTTTTTTTTTTTCTCATTCCAAGAAAGTTTCAGTGCTCCATCTCAAAGGCATATAGCACCATCTCAAAGGCCTATAATTTCTTGATTATGGATCTTAGTATTAGCGGGATATGTGCTTTGCATTATGACGAGACCTCATTAAAGGTCGAAACTGGTCTGGGTAGTGACCCTTCCCATAATGCATAGCATTATACATGTCTGCAAGGATATGTGCTTCGCATTATTATTATTATTATTATTATTATTATGTGACACCTCCAGGGAGCCCAAAGACGCATCGAGAGAGAGTGTGCCAACAGTACGAACGATTGCTTTCCCTTCCAACCACTAACCGCGCTCAAACTTGCTTAACTTTTTGCGTGAGTCATTGGTAGCAGAGACACTACCACTCGATCAACTAAGGCAAGTGATGTGAAGTCATTAGCTTCTATATACGAATTGCCTCAGTCCTGAAAATACTTCAGGTGAAAACTTTGTTTGCTTACACTTGGATAAAAGATTAAACCAAGTACATAACTTCTTAGTATCTTTAATTTATTGTATATGTCCATGTCTCACATCCATAATTCAATGTGGACCATACATAGGATTTTATTATTCTTATTTTAGTCTGTTTATTTATTCCAGAAGTCATTAGTAATTTATTATTTCAAAATGCTTCTTTTGTCTTAGCTATTTGTTGAAAGTTTTTCCACTTGGTTATACTATAAATTAAAGATACCAAGAAATTATATACTTGGCTTAATCCTTTATCCAAGTGTAAGCAAACAAAGTTTGCATCTGAAGTATTTTCAGGACTGGGGCAACTCGTAGTAAAGGTGGTATGACTTCACATCCCTTGCCTTGGTATCCCATAATGCAAAGCACATCTCCTTGCAGACATGTACAATGCTATGCATTATGGGAAGGGTCACTACCCAGATAGTTTCGACCTTTATTGAGGTCTCATCAGTGGGAGCCAGACCCACTGGTGATACCAAGATTGAAGTAATGCAGAAGTCATATTTTTCATATATGAGTTGCCAAAAGGTGTCACACCTTATTAATCCAGAGTATTTTAATAATAAGGTGTAACACCCTTTGACAATTTGTATATGAAAAATATGACTTGCTTTGCATTATGGGATACCAAGGAAAAGAATGTGAAGTTATACCACCTTTACCACGACTTGCCCCAGTCTTGAAAATACTTCAAGTGCAAACTGTTTGCTTACACTTGGATAAAGTATTAAACTAAGTATATAATTTCTTGGTATCTTTAATTTATGCCTTAGCCATTCTTGATTTTATTTCCATAACTGTTGTTCCATCTTCTATAATGATTACTCCTAAATAATCGTAGGCCTTTACATTTTGAATGAATCCCATTGATACTCTTAAATTTGTGTTTTGTTGCTGTTGTTGCTTTGCTTGTATACTTGATTTTTGTAACTTCTTCAACCATTTTTGTAACTCTGTTTTTGATTTTGCTATGAACACCAAATCATCAGCAAATCTAATACTGTTAATTCTATTGCCATTTATTTTTATTCCCATTTTAATTTCTTCATATTTTTTCATTATCATTTCACTGTGTGTGTGTGTGTGTGTGTAGCCGGCCTGGTTGGCCGAGCAGTTAGCATATTCGCTATCCAGCCAAAAGACTACAAGTTCGAATCCCACTGTGGACATGGATGTTTGTGATTGTCTGTGAAAATGGTGGTGGTGGTAGATGCCATTGGTGTAGTTGGTGGATTCAGTGGTGGAGACAGAGAATTGTAGAGTGAGTGCCCTCCCCTCGATGAGTCTTTGGACTACCTTGAGGTGTCACGTAATAATAATATATGTATATGTATGTATGTATGTATATATATATAAGTATAGGAGATATCATACACCCTTGTCTCACTCCTCTTTTGATATCTATTTTTTCATTATGAATTTCGTTTATAATTTTTGTCTTCTAATTCCAGTATAATTTTATTATTATTATGAGCTTTTTTGTATCAATTTGAATGCCTTTTAATATTTCTATTAACTTTTCATGGCTTACTGTGTCAAATACTTTTTGAAAATCTATAAGGCAGAGATATATGTTATTATTTATTTCTATTGATCTTTCAATAATAGTTTTTAATTCATAAATGGCATTAATTGTACTTTTTCCCTGTATGAATCCTTTTTGTCGTTCACTTATATGGCATTTAATTCTAGAAAACATTATGTTTTGTATTATTATCAATAGTATTTTTGAAGTAAGAATATGATACTAATTATTCTAAAATCTTTACATTCTGCTGCATTATTCTATTTTGGTATCGGAATGCAAATAGATTTTATGAAGTCTTCTGGTAGTATGCTTGTATCATATATATATCATGTATTATTTCTATTAAAAAATCTGTTCCTTTTCCCCCCATCTCTTTTATAACTCAGCTGATATTCCATTACATCCAGTCACTTTGCCATTAGCTAGTTATTTTATTGTGCTTACTATTTCTTCTTTAAGTATATCTGGATTTTTTGAATGAACACTGATCACAGGTTTGCCAAGCCTGTGGTCATTATACAGTTCTGTTAGGTATTCTTTCCATCTTTGTATCTTGTCTTCTGGATTTATAATAACATTCTTATTATTATCTTTACTGTTGGCTTATTATTTTATTTTGGTTATTAAGAAATTTTATTTTTGTATAGAACTCTACAATTTGATTTTCTTTATCTAATCTCTTTACTTCTAAGCAATTATTATTGCTCCACCTATGTTTTTCTTCTTTACATTTCTTTTTTATTTGTCTATCTAATCTTTTATATTCTTCATTTCCAATGGGGTTATTTTTCCAGGTTCTTCTTTTATCCATTAGTTCTAGTATCGTTCAGTCATCCATGTTTTAAATTTTATGCTTATTATTCTTATTATTACCCAAAGATCCCATGGAGTCAAAGATTCGTCTAGGAGGTCCTTTTATCACACACAGCTCATCATACTGTGCTTTAAACACACTCAAATTCTCTGCAGACACCACACTCTCTCTCTCTCTCAGGCAAAGCATTCCAATCATTCACAACTCTGCATGCAAAAAACCTTCTTCTCACTCCCCCTTCTCACACCCTCTTTATACAGTTTCCAGGGATGACCTCTGGTTCTCCCCTGATCTCCCACTGTTTTCTGTAGAACCTCTCTTTTGTTGTGGTCCATTTGTTGTAGTCTTCTTTCTTTTCGATATAGTGTACTATATTATGTGTTGGTGTCACTTTTATTTAGTTTATCTGTATTCTACTCGAATATTCTAAATCTATTATCTTTTTCAACTTTATATTAATAATAATAATAAGAATAATAAGAATAATATAATAATAATAATAATAATTATATTTATTATAATTCTTACATGTCTGTGGTCTGATCCAAAGTCATAACTTTTGTCATAACTTGGCATAACTTTTGCATTTGTTATTCCGTTTCTATATTTCTGATTGATCCTAATAAAATCTATTTGATTAGTACATGTACCATTTGGAGATATCTCCAAGTATACCTTGTTTTTCATTTTGTTCATAAAGTGTTTGCAATTATCAATTTATGTTTTAAACAAAATTCAATACATCTATCATCTCTATAATTTCTCATGCCATATGTTCTTATGAACAAAACTTATTCTTTCCTTTCCTGTTGTGGCATTCCAATCAGCCATAATGATTAACACCCTGTCTTTCACTCCTCCAATATCTTGAATAGTTTTCTCTGTTTTCTCATAAATTTCTTCATCATTTTCTGATGTGATTGGTGCATAAATTTGTATAATCATCAGTGGTTTTGGTTTCATCTCTAATAAAATTGATATTATTCTTTCAGATTTCATATTAACATTAATAACTAAATGTGAGAACTCCATTTCTATAATGAATGCAACTTTCTTTCTAAACTCACATCCTCCATTTCCCATAACTTTATATTCCTTTCCATTTGGAAGAGTAGTTTAAAAACTCCATATCACCTTTCCGGATGAAAATTCAAGTATTTTATTGTCGTATTGTTCCATTTCTCTACACACATTTTCTACTTTTCCAGGTTGATTCAATCCTCTCACATTCCATGTACCAATTTTAACACTTTGTTTATTTCTTTTATTTCTAACTTCCTTGGTTTCTACAGTAATCAATTTCTCACTTTCAGGCTGATAGATCCCTGGATAGCACTGCAGACCAGTCAGATCACATGGCAAATTCTTTTTATATCTCTGACCTACCATAATTCAACACTGGGGCTAATACTGTAATTGGGCCCCAAGAACCAATTGCAGGGTCCACAATTAAGGTGTGACAAGTACCTGGGGAGAGAAGGCGGACTCTCACTGCTTAGTGTAATAAAATCAGCAGAATAGGAAAGATTCATTCCCAGCCCTCGATTACTCTAATAGATTCAGAGGGAAAAATAAAGAGGGAAGAAAGAGAAGTTTTATTTTATTGAAAGAGTAGTCAACCATCATAATAAACTTTGAGAAAGCATTGTAGTAGCAGATACATTAGACAAATTTAGAAGCCCTAGATGAAAATAATTAATTTAGTATAACTGATATTCTTTGTGCTTAAGTATATTAGTTTTATTGGAAATGGTTAAAAAATGGTTTTTGTTTACTTGGATACCATCGCTTTCTGTAAAAAGTTATTACCTTATTATGTATATTCATTATTAATTGTAAGGCTATCAGCAGGATTTGTTCCTGAGGATTTTGTTTGTGGTCTGACATCAATGCTATATAAGCTTTGCTTCTTTGCATCAGATTTTATACTAATACTTAAAAAGATTCATATCATCATCATCATTTCCACAGATTCTTTCAGAATCATCTCAGACTTAACCTAGGGATCAATTTAGAGTCTTCTTCCTTCTGTTTCCTTGCAGTAATTGAGCATAGCAGACTTTTCATGTTGCAGAAACAACCGCATCTAATCAAAACCTCATTGCAGGAAGTCTAACAACTAGTAACATATTTGTCATATTAAAACTTAAACTCATTTACATTCCTAACATTCATAACACACATTCTTCAGTGCATTTCACTGTCATCATCATGCCTATCAAGGATTTAGGCCTAGAGTGGCCTGTTCCGGCCTTAGAAGTCATTGTTGAATCATTTAAGAGGACATCCTTTACATGCATTCCACCGTTCATGTAAAAAATCAACTCTGAAGAGTTCACTGTTTTTACAAGTGGAATGCATTCCTACATGGGAGGAATCTTTATCTGGATGATTTTCAATCGAAGATTGAAAATCATCCAGATAAAGATTGAGTTAGATTGCATTCAGATAAAATTGAGTTAGCCGGTGAGTTAGCCAATCTCATAAGGAGGTAGCAGGGTTTTTTCTTCCGGAAACTCAGGTTTTTCATCCCGCATACAGACAAATCGGCCCTTCAGAACACATGCAATT
This sequence comes from Typopeltis vanoorti, assembly GCF_054136105.1. Classification (NCBI taxonomy): domain Eukaryota; kingdom Metazoa; phylum Arthropoda; class Arachnida; order Uropygi; family Thelyphonidae; genus Typopeltis; species Typopeltis vanoorti. Next base: position 65,104,033 of record NC_143566.1, read on the forward strand.
TACAGACATAGAATACTAGTTGTGGTAGAGGTGGGCAGTAGATGGCGTTGATGGAGATGATTTGTAGTAGAGGTTCGGTGTAGTGGTTGAGACAGTTGTAGGCGTCCTCCCAAAATGAGTCTTCAGACTCCTTGGAGGTGTCAGGAATAATAATAATAATACACAACTCCCATGGATGGCCTTTTATTTTTCTACTCTAATCTTCCACTCTGGACTGTATACTCTCTTAATCCTGTAAAATCTCCTCACCAGCATAAACATCTTAGTCACACCATCTGTAGTTTGCCTATCTGTAATTTACATTTCTTCAGTATTTCCCTATAAACAACATTCCATGAAAATAAGGTGATCAAATATGTGACCATAATCAATATGAGGCCAGATTAAGGCTTTATACAATTACTTCATTCAATAATGTCAATCTCATAAATTAATACTTTTGCAGTAGATATGTAATTAATTAAATAAACTTACTGGAATGGAAAAGAATCTGAGTGCAGTTCCAAATTTTCCATCATTCTTCTTAGTAGGATGAATAAAGTCATCAGTAAACACTGAATGCTCATATTGTCCAGGTCCTGGATTATTTTTTATAAGCTTCAAAGGGGAAAAAAATTCAGTTACATTATCACAGCTATCATATTAATTAACTCTCTAATATTTTACTGTGGTTAACAAATAATTTCAAATCTTTTTTTTTGCATCAGATAGTATGTTCTATATCCCTAAATTCTTAACAATGAAAATGATTTCAAATGGAAACAGTATCGAGATGCCAGAATCTTCATATAAATCTTTCAGTGTCTGAAATCATCATAAATTGCTTTTGCTATGCGAAATTGCAGAAAGATAGAGCGAGTGAGATTACTGCTATCATTAAGATAGCAATGAATGCAAAGAGTGAAAGTGGAAAGATCATGAGTGTGCTACCAAGATTTGATAGTGATGAATTAAACAGAAGAGCAATTATAGTCAATGGAATGATGTCAAGATTGTGTAAAAGCTTTTGCAAAGAAATGAAACTGAATATTCATTTTATGAATGTCTGGAATGAGTCTGATAAAAGTAAGGAGTATTTTATGAGAGATGGTTTGCACTTAAATGGATTGGACACTTGCCATTTAGAACATTTATTGATAAAGGATAGAGTAAATGGTCAAAAACAGGGAAATGGGATTTGCTAGGGAGCCAGGTGATAGTCAGCTGTAAATAGTACTAAGGTCATTAATCGCTGTGATTTTGGGATTAACTGTTTGCAGAAAATTAACAGAATACAGAGTGGGCTAACTTGCACACAGGGAGATTATGAGAGGGAGTATTGCAGTTTATGTATACTAATGCTCTAAGTATTCGAAATAAGTGCGAAGAATTTTTATCATTACTTAGTACAACTTAGCCAAAAATTATAGGAATTAGTGAGACTTGGTTAACTAAGAATGATATAGTTATAGGGATTGAATGTAAGGGGTACAGTATTTTCAGGCAGGAGAGAGATGACAGAATGGAGAGAAGGGTTTTACTAATGATAGACGAAGCGCTAAAGCCAAACCCTTTTGTTGTTATAACTCTTGGATTATAACAACAACCCAAGGGGGGTATAAGGGAGAATGTAAATAGTATGTATTGGCAAATTAGCACGATGAGTGAAGATCAAGTACTTATTATGGGGAATTTTAACTTTGGGGACATAGATTGGGAGAAGGAATGGTGACAAGGAACAAAGGAAATGGCCAAAAACAGCATATAATGGAAGGGACAAGAGATTTGAGAGTGTTAGATCTGGTCATAACATCGGTAAATAATTTAGTTACACTGTCTCCACTTGGAGAAAGCAATCATGTGGTCTTGACCTGGGAGATTGTAAGATGTGCTGAAAATTCTGTTAAGAAGGGGTATATGTGGAATTACAAGGCTAGTGATTATGACAGGCTGAGAAGTCAGCTTTCAGCAGTGCTATGGCATGAGAATTTGAAGGGGGAGAGATGTTGATGGTGCATGGGAGATTGTCAAGGAGTATTTAAAGAAAGCTGTATCAGACTGTATTCCCAGAGTCAGAAGAAATCAAGTAGGAGTAAGATGGATGAATAATATTATTAAGCAGGAGTTGCAGATAAAGAAAAGTTTGTGGAGGAAGTATAAAGAAAAAGGAGATGAGTGTTCCCATGAGCAGCACAAGGCACAGGCAAAGAGAGTAACCTGTATGGTAAGGAAATCCAAAACTAATTATGAGAGGAAACTAGCTGATGAATCCAAAAGACACCCTAAGGAGTTCTTTCTAAGTAAAAGGAAGAATAACCATGGAAAGATTACTTTAACAAGTGTTGATAGTTGTTTATTATTTTAACGGTATAATAGAACACAGAAACTAAGTAAATAATTAATTTATTAACTTGATGCTGATATTTTGCTGGTGTATAACCAACATCTTCAGAGCACAAAAACACTGTTTGTCACAATACGCGAGACTAAAATAACATGGTGTACTTAAACAAAATTGTAACAGCAACACAAAGACTAGAGTCCTGATTTTGGTGCCCTCTATCTGGAAAAAAAAAAAAAAAAAAAAGCTATCATATATTACTAGAGTCCTAGAAAAGTGCTAGTTTTTTCTTAATATGACTGTCTCCCAGATCTTCGGCAAGTTAATACAGCCATATTTGTTGAGATTTGGAGTGTGTTTTAGGGCTTCTGTCGCCTCTAAGAACAATCTCTCTGATTTATACGGGTTTCTGTGTAGTACTTTTGTGTTTTTCCAGTTGATCCTGTGTGCAGGGGTATCCAGAGCATGGTCTGCTAGGCCCGACTTCCCATAATGATAATTCTGGACGTATCTTTTATGTTCGCTGATGCGGATGTTCACAGTTCTTCCTGTTTGACCGTAGTAGGCTTGATTGCATGAGCAGGGTACTTGGTAGACTCCTGGATGTGATAAAGGAGGAATGCTGTCCTTGGGTGAGCGGATGAGGGCGGCTAATTTGCTACATGGTCTGAATGTAGTGCGTAGTTTATGTTTATTGAGAATTCTTGAGATCTTTTCGGATGTGCCTTTAATGTAAGGGATGGTGACTGTTTTGTTGTAGTTCTCTGTGGTGGATGGTGGGAGGGGTTTCTTAGGAGTGTTTAGTATTTTGTTTATTTTATGTGGATTGTAGCCGTTGGCCAAGAAGGTGTGGCGTAAGTGAGTCAGTTCAGCAGTAAGAGCCGTGTCATTGGAACAGATTGCTCTCGCTCTATGGGTTAGCGTTTTTAATATGCCATATTGTTGAGAAGGATGATGGTGTGATTGTTTGTGTAAGTATCTGCCTGTATGTGTGGGTTTTCTAAAAACTGAAAATGATACGGAACCATCTGGGAGACGTGTGATGAGTGTATCCAGGAAGGGCAGACAGTTGTTGGTTTCCTCCAGTTCCATAGTAAAGTGGATTTTTGGATGTTGGCTATTTAAATGTGCTAAGAATGTTTTCAATGTCTCAGGGCCATGTGGCCAAATAGCAAGCACATCATCAACATAGCGTAGCCAAAGTGTTGGTTTGAGAGTGGCTGTATTGATTGCTTGTTTTTCCAGGTGTTCTATGTAAAAGTTGGCTAGGGGAGGAAAGGGGGGAGCCCATGGCTGTCCCATCAATTTGTTTGTATATTTTCCCTTTCCATGTGAAATATCCTGCATGTATTGTGAATTTGAATAGTTCAAATATATCAGGGGGGAAGTGTGACTTCAGTAGATTGAGGGTTTCTATTAGTGGTACATTTGTGAATAGTGAAGTGATGTCAAAGCTTACTATTAAGTCTGAGCTTTTTAGGGTAAGGTGTTGTAAGATGCTTTTTAGGTGTGCTGAATTTTTGACAAAGGAGGGAGAATTGTTTGTGAGAGTGGCTAGTAGCTTAGCTAAATGTCTAGCCAGTTTGTATGTGGGACTATTTATACTGTCTACAATTGGGCGTAGGGGTGTGCCTTGTTTGTGAATTTTTGGTGCTCCATAGATCCTCGGTGTTTTAACATGGAAGGGTTTGAGTTTGTTAACTGTGTCTTTGGGCCAGGAAGTGACTTTTTTCAATAATTTTCGTGCCTTATTCTTTTGTGTGTTGGTGGGATTGCGATCTATAATTTTGTATGTTGACTGATCTTGTAATAGTGTGTGCATTTTGTTTTCATATTCAGTTGTGTCCATCACCACGATTGCATTTCCTTTGTCTGCTTTTGTTATGGTAATCTGGCTGTTGTTGTGTAACTCTTTTAGAGCAATGAATTCCTTATGTGGGATATTATTTTTGGGAGGCTTGAACTTGATTAGGATATTGGCCACATCTAAACGTATGTTGTCAGCTATTGTTGGAGGCAGGTCGTATATTCCTCGTTCGATGGACGCCATTTCGGCTTTTGGAACTTGCTTGGGGGTTATGGCAAAGTTGTGCCCTCGACTTAAAGCAGTCGTGGCTTCTTTGCTTAAGGTGAGTGACGATAGATTCCCAATGACGAGGTCTTGTTGTAATTGCGGTCATTGTATGGTGTTCCGTTGTTGGAGATTTTCGAACTTATTTTGGTGCCGGTTTTTGACTCTGTCGAATTCTTTTTTTGCCGTTGCGTCGGTGATATTCTCTAAGATCTGCCAAAGTTCCGTATTTAGAATATTATGCAGTGATTCTCGTAATGAGCTGCACTCGCGTTGTGCTTTGGCCGAGTGGAACTTGTTTTTGATTTTAAAACAGTTCAGTATTAATTTGGTGTCTCGGCACCTCTTTAAGAAGGCTAACCTGTTTAGTTGCCGCGCCAATTTCAACTTCCACTTACCATATTGTCGTGTCTTGCGTACGATATCGTCTCCGTGAAGAATCCTTAAATGTGTGGACAGACTTATGTGTTTGTCGAACATGTTGTTTATTATTTTAACGGTGTAATAGAACACGGAAACTAAGTAAATAATTAATTTATTAACTTGATGCTGATATTTCGCTGGTGTTATAACCAGCATCTTCAGAGCACAAAAACACTGTTTGTCACAATACGCAAGACTAAAACAACATGGTGTACTTAAACAAAATTGTAGCAGCAACACAAAGACTATATTCCTGATTTTGGCGCCCTCTATCTGAAAAAAAAAAAAAAAGCTATCATATATTACTAGAGTCCTAGAAAAGTGCTAGTTTTTTGTTAATATGACTGTCTCCCAGATCTTCGGCAAGTTAATACAGCCATATTTGTTGAGATTTGGAGTGTGTTTAAGGGCTTCTGTCGCCTCTAAGAACAATCGCTCTGATTTATACGGGTTTCTGTGTAGTACTTTTGTGTTTTTCCAGTTGATCCTGTGTGCAGGGGTATCCAAGAGCATGGTCTGCTAGGCCCGACTTCCCATAATGATAATTCCGGACGTATCTTTTATGTTCGCTGATGCGGATGTTCACATCCGCATCAGCGAACAACAAACGGAAAAACAAGCAATCAATACAGCCACTCTCAAACCAACACTTTGGCTATGCTATGTTGATGATGTGCTTGCTATTTGGCCACATGGCCCTGAGACATTGAAAACATTCTTAGCACATTTAAATAGCCAACATCCAAAAATCCACTTTACTATGGAACTGGAAACCAATAACTGTCTGCCCTTCCTGGATACACTCATCACACGTCTCCCAGATGGTTCCCTTATCATTTTCAGTTTTTAGAAAATCCACACATACAGGCAGATACTTACACAAACAATCACACCATCATCCTTCTCAACAATATGGCATATTAAAAACGCTAACCCATAGAGCGAGAGCAATCTGTTTCAATGACAAGGCTCTTACTGCTGAACTGACTCACTTATGCCACACCTTCTTGGCCAACGCTACAATCCACATAAAATAAACAAAATACTAAACACTCCTAAGAAACCCCTCCCACCATCCACCACAGAGAACTACAACAAAACAGTCACCTTCCCTTACATTAAAGGCACATCCAAAAAGATCTCAAGAATTCTCAATAAACATAAAATACGCACTACATTCAGACCATGTAGCAAATTAGCCACCCTCATCCGCTCACCCAAGGACAGCATTCCTCCTTTATCACATCCAGGAGTCTACCAAGTACCCTGCTCATGCAATCAAGCCTACTACGGTCAAACAGGAAGAACTGTGAACATCCACATCAGCGAACATAAAAGATACGTCCGGAATTATCATTATGGGAAGTCGGGCTTAGCAGACCATGCTCTGGATACCCCTGCACACAGGATCAACTGGAAAAACACAAAAGTACTACACAGAAACCCGTATAAATCAGAGAGATTGTTCTTAGAGGCGACAGAAGCCCTAAAACACACTCCAAATCTTACAAATATGGCTGTATTAACTTGCCGAAGATCTGGGAGACAGTCATATTAAGAAAAAACTAGCACTTTTCTAGGACTCTAGTAATATATGATAGCTTTTTTTTTTTTTTCAGATAGAGGGCGCCAAAATCAGGACTCTAGTCTTTGTGTTGCTGCTACAATTTTGTTTAAGTACACCATGTTGTTTTAGTCTCGTGTATTGTGACAAACAGTGTTTTTGTGCTCTGAAGATGCTGGTTATAACACCAGCGAAATATCAGCATCAAGTTAATAAATTAATTATTTACTTAGCTTCTGTGTTCTATTATACCGTTAAAATAATAAACAACATGTTCGACGAACACATAAGTCTGTCCACACGTTTAAGTGTTGATAGTAGGGAAATTACAGAAGCAAATCAAATAGTTGAGTTGCTTAGTGATCATTTTGCAAAAGTGTACTATCTTGGTTGTGATATTGCAGTGTCGAATGTGTCATTGACAGATGAGAGTCTAAAGATAGACGAAATAGAATTGTGCTAATATATTACAGAACCTTAATGCTAACACTGCCGTTGGGTTAGATGACATATTGGCCCATGTGTTACGAGAATATGCAAGAGAATTAGCCTCCTCTAACCAGGCTGTTTAATTTAAGCCTCAGTTCTGGTAAAGTACCAATAAAGTGGAAAGAGGGGGAAAATAATTCCACTGCATAAGGGAGGCTCCAAGACAGAGGTTGCAAATTATAGACCAATCAATGTATTTGGAGTGGTGGTTAAGGTTTTGGAGAAATTGGTAAAAATTAGAATTCAGGACTGGGTGGGTCTTTCTTCAGTAACTTGCTTACTTTCTATAATAAAGTAACAGTGGAGTTAGATAAAGGAAATCCTTACTCAGTAATACTGCTGTACTTTGCAAAGGCATTTGACAGGATTCCACATGGAACTCTGTTGCATAAATTAGAGCAAATGGGTATGGATCCGAAGCATGATTTGGATTAGAGGGTGGCTGGTGGATAGATATCAAAGAGTGGTTTATGAAGGAGCTGAGTCCAGAAGGCAGGTGACTAGTGGTGTACCTCAGGGCTCAGTGCTGGTCCTCTTTAATTTGTTTAATTTAAGTTTAATTTGTACATTGATGATATTGGGAATACTTTGAAAGGAAATATTCACTTGTTTGCTGATGATGCAAAATTAGTAAGAGCGATAGTCAATTCAGATGATGTAGATATCTTGCAGGATGACTTAAATAGGCTGATGGTATGGACTAAGGTAAATGGCTGTCAGTTTAGCGTGGCTAAGTGTAAGATGATGCACTTTGAGAAGATGAGATCACATGCTGTTTACTATATTAATGGAACTGAACTGCAAGAAGTTGATGACGAAAGGGACTTGGGAGTTATTGTGGACAGAGAACTTAAGTTTAAAGGGCATATTGCAAAGATTTCCAAAACATCACATCAAATTACATGGTTGTTGAAGAACACACTGACAAGCAGGGATAAGAAAGTTATTGTTCCACTTTATAAGGCATTAATAAGACCGCATTTGGACTATTGCGCACAGATCTGGTCACCTGGATTTCATGCTGATGAAGAAATAGTGAAAAGGATTCAGAGGTGAGTCACAAAGGTTGTTGCAAGTCTGTGGGATGTTCCCTACAAGGATAGATTAAAGATCTGTAGGCTCCAAAACTAGCTGATAAACGTATGAGAGGAGATATATTAGAGGCATATAAATTATTAAAGAGATTTTATAGGATTGATACTGATGACATTTTTAAGACCAGTGCAGGAAGGGAGAGAATGAGGGGCCATCCCTGGAGATTATGTAAGAGTGTGGTTAATAAGGGTGTTAGGACTAGATTTTTTGCTTGGAGGGTTGTGAATGGGTGGAATGCGCCAGAGGTGGTTGTGAATGCTTCGTCTGTGAATGAATTTAAGGAGAAGTATGATAGGTATTGTGTAAATAATGGTTAGTGTGTCAATGTAGGGTCTCCCGCGATGAGTCTTTTGACTCCATGAAGACACCATTATAATAATAATAATAATAATGAAAATCAACAGTAAACTGTCACAAACTTTAGAAAAAAAAAAAAAAAGGTGTCAGACAGGGTGGCATGCTTTTACTCTTCTATTCAGTCCCTACAGCAAAGAAATCTTGAAACTACAGATGCGAAGGGACTAAAAATAAGAGGAAGAAATATAGTTAACCCTTGAATAACGCACGAGTTAGGGGCACCTACCCCCTGGAGCAGTCACAAACCCTAGAGAGAATCCCCCAAATCACATCTACTAATATGCTAATTTTATGCTGTTTATCGGAAGCCTTACCGATGACATAAACAGTCGATTAACACATATTTTATGTTATATGTATAAAATACTGTATTCTTACAATAAAGTTAGCTAAAGAAAATAAAATATTATTAAATAAAATCATAAGGAAGAGAAAATACATTTACAGTACAGTACTGTACTGTATTTATCGATACCATAAGTGTACGTCATCTGTTTACAAAATTACTCGTATGTCTGTCAGTACCTACATCAGTATTGTCTTATGTGATAAAAAACACTGCAGATGTTAACGTATTACTAATACTAGACATCATAAATGGAAAGATAATGTGAAAAAGAAATTCATATTTATTTACAGATATAATGATTCATACATTGATAATGAAGAAGCAGCAATATGATTGCTTTATGGTAGCTTAGTGTAATCGATACGACTGGTTCAAGTTAGTGTAACTTATACGCTAATGAATGAATCATTATAAATTTTTATTTTATGCTAATTAATTAATTAATAACAGTTAATTTTATGCAGTTATGATTTAATACTGCATCTTTACATTTCTTTCGACTGCAAATGGCACCATGTACGATCTGTAAGTGTTTGTGTACATAAGTTTTGATAAATTTTAACTTTTTATAATAGATATGTGAATATGTTATGTAGTAAATGATAAAGCAGACCAGTATCAACATATATATTATGCATTCATGACATACCTAACTCTTTCTTAATTTTTTCAATATTTCTAGGCCATGCAGTTTGTCAGTGAGTTTTTTCAAATTGTTGCAAATCTCAAAAAAATTTTTGAGATTTATTCTCATGTATGCTTTCACCTTACCTTGTCTCTTATCCTTGCACTCTAACTCTTTTCTTTCCAAAACCTGTTTCTTTCTCATGCTTCTCTCTTGCAAACACACATCCAGTTTTGCTCCAAATTCCAAACATCAAAGCCATTCCAGTGCATCCCATCCCTCTTAACCCCCCCCCCCTCAGTTTCCATTAAAATTCACTCCATATATCTACAAACTGTACATCTTTACTTGACATTCATCATCTCTGCTCTCCAGTTTAACTCATTATTTTCTTACTATGTGCTAACCACTTTCCCCAGATACACTGTCATCCTTTGACTGTTTCAACTGTCAAAACAATTTCTTCAAATCCCTTTTCTCATTTTCCATGTTACTGCCCAGAAAATGCCATATCCTTTTTATAGACTTCACCTCTGATAATCAAGTCTGTACAGAGCAACTATAGTATCTGACAATACCTTTTCTGAACCAACTCTCTTTCTCTCTCTACAAACTGCTCCTTCAGTCAATTTCATTTTTCACACTCCATTACTTCTCTTTACACACACCATTCTCATCTGATTTCTTCTAGCTATATTCTCACCATTCTCACTCTCTATTCATCACATTTTGCTGAACACTTCTCTCTCTCTCTCCAATTGTTCCATTCAGTCACTGTAATTCTCACTGTCTACTATTCTCATTCTCTTCATTCATCCTCACCATCCAAAGTTCATTTAAATTTCTGGATGTAGTAACACCTAGCAATTTGTGCATCAGACAAGAAAAGAAGTGCTGCAAGAAACTCGATCTGCATAATTTACAAAATCATGTTTAAATAAAAGTAATAAGATGAACATAAGAAACAAAAAAAAACTACAAAATACTATTAAAACACTTAACTGATATAACAATAGTAAGGGCGTGATATTCCATATAAAATCACAAAATCCCTTAAATGTTCAATAATCCAATTATGTATGCTTCCATTCCAGTGATTTTTATCACTAGAATGAAAGCAGACATAATTGGGTTTGTATAGATACAAATTACAATATAGATTTGTATAGATACAAATCTAAAGAACAAGGGCATCAAAAATTCTGCCAAAAAAAAAAAAAAAAAATAGGTAACTCAAGATTAATTATGTTCTCAGCTACAGCTCATAATCATCATTAACACATTCACTGCCACACTACTTCAGCATAGTCTGTTCCCATACACCACGTAATTTCACTTCTTCAAGGTCAGTACGGTAATCTCATTGCCGGCGGTAAGCGTCATACAGAGTATACGCGTAGCTGGTTTATCAACTACGAGTATACTCATAGTTGGCAGCGAACGTGCTAATCTATCATATTCCTTAAATGTTCAAGCAAATCAAAAATATCTTTTTTTTTTCTTTTTAAGATTGACTTAAATTAACTTAATCTTAAGATTTCCTGGCCTGATTCTCTGATTGACATATCTTTTCGCTAACCACATTGAATCCCATCATGGTGGTAGATCAATTTCATCAGCTTTAGGTGATATATGAATTTTGTTGCCTGGTGCGAGACTGCTACACTGTGTATTGGAGGCCTGAAGTGGCTTGGAAAATGTTTGGTCTCTAGAGCAGGGTTTCTCAAACTGTGTTCCGCGTAAGGTGAATAGGTGTTCTGCGAGAAATTCTGGAATTTGTCATTTTAGTTTTCTAAGCATTTTTCATGAATAAATATTTTATAATAAAAATATTCTGGGGAGAATAATATTCAAGAATATGTCGAAAAGCTCAGACCCAGAACAACTAATAACATCTGTGTATCGTTAATTTTCACACATCAAAACCTTTCAACATTTGGGAAAGGGAATGCCACTGTTTATGACAGGTCATAAAAATTGCCTGCAAGCCCATTACAACAATTGGTCATATCATCTGTTCTCAAAACTGAAGGAAATGATATCTGTGTTGCAAATGTCAGTGACCAATCAGCAGGGAAGTATAAAGAAAATTTTTCCATTGAAATTGAAGATCAAGGTAGTCTGTATCCGGTTCTCAAATCTATTACTACTGAATACTTTTTCGCAAGTTCGTATTGCAGTGTGTAAGTGCTTATTCTGAAACCGGAGTGCAGTGATTTTTTTAAAAGTAATAGGAATACAGAGTTAAAATCTAATATGAATAAGAGACAAGGCACTTTGTTTAATTTTGTTATTAAGAAATCTCTTATTGAAGGTGTTTGTGACAGAACAGATAGTCATCCATCTCAAGCCTACAAAGATCTCCAGGATGTACAAAAGGAGGGGAAAACTACCAGCACACAAAAGAAAAAGTCTGCATTCACTCGTAAGTACTTATAATAATATTATAAATATATTTGGTGATCAGAGTGGGATATGTCAATGAAAATCAACACAAATTAATTTAATGATGCTTGCCTGAAGAAACGACGACATGCTACAAGATTTCATTAGCCCAGTGATTGATAACTAATTAAATGTAATTTATATTTGTCAACATGACACACCATATACATAAGTGCACTAATACTCTTTATGATTATGCCATAGTTAATTATTAATACTTAGGTTAATGTATGAACTTTAAGAAAATTTGGAAAGGTATTTACTAGTAAATTTGTTAGTATATAATATGATTAGCAACAGTTATGCCAAAACCTTTAGTTACAGCAAAAAGATGCAAATTGATAAATTCAACTTGCTGTATGATAATTATATTAACTCTAAACCGTCTCTACCAGATAACAAAGTGATAATAAACCTATCTAAACACATTTTAACAAAACTTGAGATCTCAGTTCTCAAAAAAGGATTCAATGTTGCCTTAAAACCTACTACTATTCCTAAAATAGAGTTCATCTGCAACTTAGAAAAAGCCGTCTCATTGCTTCCACACCCAATAGCTAATGACTTAAGATTAAAAAGCAGCACTATCTTTTCCCTTCCGTCAAGATCTCCTAACTCTAACCAAATGGAAAGAAGAACACTACACAAATTAAAGAATAATAAAGACATCATCATACTTAAAGCTGACAAAGGCAACAATACTGTTATCTTAAATACAAAAGATTATGAAGAAAAAATTAAAAATCTATTATCAGACACATCTGTCTATAACGTTCTCAGTACAGATCCTACGCAAAAAAAACATAACGACACAAATGAACTATTACGTGGAATCACTAACTGGCCTATAGACTTAACAAGAAAGCTAAAATCCACGCACCCGTTGATTCCAAGATTGTATGGCGTTCCTAAAATACATAAAGAAGGTATACCATTACGTCCAATAGTTGATGGAATCTATTCTCCTACTTACCAACTGTCTAAATATCTAGCCCAAGATTTTGCAACAACACATTCACAACTCAGATACTTATATTAAAAACTCAAAAAACATTTTATTTATAAATTAAAAAACATCCCTATCTCTGAAGATGATATACTAGCAAGGCTTGACTTCACATCTTTATTTACAAATATTCCAGTTGTAGAAGTCATCAACATCTTAGTCAACTTGTTCCCAAGAAACATCACTACTTTGTTCAATCATTGTTTAACTTCGAACTATTTCATTTGGCAAAAAACAGTCTACAAACAACTTACCGGATTAGCCATGGGTAGCCCCCTCTCTCCTTCTTGTGCTGACTTATTCATGGAAGACCTAGTGGTAAAATCTTATCACAAATCACACCAAAACCAAAAACTTGGTACAGATATGTTGATGACATCTTTATAATTTGGAATCACACAAAAGAAGAACTAATGGATTATCTCAACCAAATCAATAGTTTCCACCATACCATCAAATTCACATTAGAAATTGAAAAAGATTAAAAACTTCCATTCCTAGACATCCTAATAAAGAAACAAATCAATAACAGTATCAACCTGTCTGTATATAGAAAACCTACGAATACTGGACATTACCTCCATTTCAACTCATCACATCATATGTCCCAGAAACTTAGCATTATCCATATGCTTAAGAAAAGAGCTATACATTACACAACAGACCAAGATGACTTACAAAAAGAATTAACTACAATATCCAGAAAGCTATCCTTAAATGGTTATCCAAAAAGACTCTGCAACAAGATTCTCTTTTCGGATATACCACAAAGACAACGTGATGGCACCCAATACATCAGTACTATAACTATTCCATTTGTCAGCAGCATTTCCAAAAAAATTGGTTATCCTTCTAAAACCACACAATATTAGAGTAGCATTCAAGCCAGTCAATACTATTCGAAAATTTTTAAGATCACCAAAAGACCCTCATCCATTCTACAAGTGCTATGGAGTATATAATATACCTCGCTCCTGTGGTGTTAGTTACGTTGGTCAGACCTCTAGAAGCTTCGAAACGAGACAGAAGGAACACATAGGATATGTCAGAAACAACAGACAAGATATTTCAGGCCTTTCTTGACACTTGCCTCTACCAACCATCTGATTGAGTGGGATAAGAGTCATATGCCTTATATAGAAGGGAATTACCATTCCAGAACCTTCAAGGAGGCTACTACGTTCACCCGTTCAACAGGAAACCTAAATAAGAATCAAGGTCTAATCCTAATGGAAATTTGGAAAGCTTTAATCAGATCACTAAACATCAAAGAAATGAACTTTCACGCCAATTACATTATGTCTCGCAACAAATAAATCATGTTCCCGAGACACGTGCATTGTCTCGCACAATACTAATTTTGTATGAATTAGAACTGTCAGTTAAAAACCTAGTCTGTTACCTTCATATAGCTTACCAATTGTATTCCCTGAAGACTCCGATAGCAAAAATCGGTGAAACACGTAGGACGATAAATTAAAACTCACTTGACTAACCTTCAAAAAAAGTGTTATAGTTACACTTCCTTTTATAACAACATATATTAATGCGAGGCAGGATTTTCATATTATGCTGCAACCAAATCAAAGCCCAGGAACAGACTCGACGCTACACCAAATATGAGAATTCAACTTTCTAATATTGTGCCTGATATCAAAAGAATTTGTAATTCAAAGACCCAAAAACTTCGGAGTCATTAAGAACTTAATTTGCAATATACGTGTTTTACTATTTTTATGTGTTTTGTTTTTACTAATTAATATTTGACAATAAATGATTGTTTTTTCCTTAACGCTTAGATTTACACATTTATTTTATTTATATTTACCTACTATATATTTTATTTATATTTACGAAACCAGCACACAGGAGAAAAAGTCTGCATTCACTCATAAGTACTTATAATAATATTATAAATTTTTGGTGATCAGAATGGGATATGTCAATGAAAATCAGCACAAATTAATTTAATGATGGTTTAATCGATGTTTAATTAATAATTAATTATTAATTAACAATAAAATAAGCTAAATTACCAAGTAATTATTAATTAATACATTACCAAAAAACCAAGGTGTTCCGTGAACATTTCAGGATTTGTGAAGTGTTCCGTCGTAGAAAAAGTTTGAGAAACCCTGCTCTAGAGCATGGTTTCCACTCCAAGTTAAAAATCAAAAAATTATAAAAATTAATAAAAACTGAAAAACATATCCCATTCCGATCACCAAAAATTTATAATATTATTATAAGTACTTATGAGTGAATGCAGACTTTTTCTTCTGTGTGCTGGTTTCGTAGAGTAGGTAAATATAAATAAAATAAATGAGTAAATCTAAGCGTTAAGAAAAAAACAATCATTTATTGTCAATTAATTGATAATTAATAATTATCAATTATTAATTAATAATAAAATAAGCTAAATTACCAATTAATTATTAATTAATAGATTACAAAATAACCAAGGTGTTCTGTGAACATTTCAGGATTTGTGAAGTGTTCCGTCGTAGAAAAAGTTTGAGAAACCCTGCTCTAGAGCATGGTTTCCACTCCAAGTTAAAAATCAAAACATTATAAAAATTAATAAAAACTGAAAAAATCCTTAGCCCATCTATGGTACTAATGTGTTATATGTTCCCAACCTTTCATGGATTGGAGTCATATTCTATTATTATTAACACACCTTCTTTGAGTCAAGACTCGTCATGGAAGGAACACACTGTCACACTCCAAGCTCCTCGAATTGTGCTTTAAACCATTCAGTATGTCTGCATTCCAATCCCAAAACTGCTCTCCATGCAAAAAAAATGCTTCTCCTCACAACTTATAGAGTTTCCAGGGATGGCCTCTTATTCTATCTCCTCTTTCATTCTATGACCAATTTTTTTCTTCATTAACTTATGTCTCAATCATATCCCTTCTCCTCCACCACCTCCTATTCATAAGGCTTTCCATCTTTACGAGCAGCTATCCATTTGTTCTTGGTTTTCCTTTGGACATTTTACAAAAATGCCCAAAGGAAAACCATTTTTTAAATAGAAAATTCCTATTGCTATTTATAATCCTAATTTCTTAGGATTATCTCATTTTCTATTTCAAAAACATGCCCTGCCTTACATATCACCGTTCACCTCAATATCACAATTATCCTCTGAGTTGTATTTGCAACTTTTGCTTTGTGACCTTTCAATTCAAATTCCTGTCCAACATTACACCCAAACTCCATAGCCTCATCAGTTTCTTGTAGCATAACTCTAGTAATATATAGTATTCTGCTTGAAATCTCATCGCACCAAATCAATAAAGTGAATAACTTTACACTTACTAACATTAAACTAATAGCTATTGTCGTTTGCCCAATTTCAAGTCTATTCAAATCATTTTGTAAGTGTTGGATATCAGTAGCATCCCTGTATGCCCTGCTTATCTTTGCATCACTGGCAAACAATGAGGTGAAGATAGACACATTGCCTGTTAGACCCTTCCTAATGTCATTAATATCGACTGAATAACAATGGGTACCAAGAACTGAACCCTAAGGTACACGACTGGTCACCTTAAATTTGGCAGATTCACATCCATCATATACTACTTTTTGATATCTGTCAGTCAACCTCCACTGATCCAAGTAAAGAGTTTATATTCCAATCCCATATTCTCCAGTTTATGTAGCAGCCTTTTGTGTGGCATCCTATCAAATGCCTTAGCAAAATTCAACGTTAATCATAGTGTATTCATTCCCTTTATCCAACTCAGCCATAACGTTGTTATAAAATATGAGCAAATTGCTAAAACATGACCTTCCTTCAGTAAACATATTCTACTCCTTGCAGAGTATAGCTTGTTTGTCTACCCAATTCTGTATGCAAGTTCTTACCAACTTCTCTAAAATCTTTTCTACCACACCAGAGATACTGACAGGTTGGTAGTTAAACACATCAGTTTTTATGCACCACCCTTGTACAACCGAACTATCATACATTTCTTCCATTCATGTGGTATCATTTCAGAACTGAGAAAAATGTAATACAAACATGTGAAAAGCCTATCCAATTTAGCTGAACATTTCTTTATCGAAAGGGCTGGTATTCCATCTGTCCCTATAGACAAATTCTTATCCAGGTTATGCAACAGCTCTTTAATCTCATTTTCATGAACCTCTGACTCTCCATCCAATGTAGCAGTAGCACGGTGCACCATGTTACATACATCTAGCTTATATATCTTAGCAAAGTGAGCACTCATTAATTGAACAATCCCAATAGCTTCCAACACTCGAGTACCATTCTGTATGCAGTAAAGTTATTCTTTCTTTTGCTTGCATCATAACGATAAAATTCTTTTGGATTGCCTTTAGCTTGATGGCCAATTTCTTTTCATACTCTGTTTTAGCTTTTCTCACAATACTCCCTACTTTTCTGGCCTGAGCTTTATATATTTCATAACTCCTCGAACTCTTATTCTCACGATATTCTTTCCACATCATCTTCTTCTTGTGGAACTCTTGCTTAATAAGGCTGCACATCCATTTCACTCCCAACCTATTTATTCTTCGAACGCTAGGGATACATTGAGATACCGCCTCATTCAAGCACTTTTTCAAAGATTCCCATGCATTGCTGACATTTTTTCCATTCAGTAACTGATACTATGAGACCAAAGATAATATTCTTCTACGCTGATCATAATTTCCAGCTTTGTAGTTCAGCATGTAGCCTGTTTTAATCGGAGCTTCAATACAAGTAGATACTTCCCAAGAAAGAACAGCATGATCACTGTCACCAATTGGTGGTAAAATAGCCATATTCTTGGCTATTTTACCACCAATCCCTTCTGACACTATGAGCAAATCCAACACTCTTTGACCTCGAGTTCCTTCTTTCACATACTGCTTGAGAAAGTTATCTCGACAATTCAATAAATTCCTGTTCTTTCTTATGATGAGATTTCTCTTCTACCCAATCAATGTCACCCATAATGATCACTCATTTGGTACCCATAAGGCTAAATTGGCGATACATTTCTTGGTCCCCTTCTTTGACGTCAAGTTTCTTCTTTCACATGCTGCTTGAGAAAGTTGACTTGCTACAATTAATACATTCCCCTTCATTCTTAGCATCAGAATGCCTTTTTGCTTGCATACCCAATTTCTTTTCATACTCCAATTTAGCAAGCTCAAGCCAGAAAAGTAATGAGCACACAGTACTCATTACTTTTCTTAGCCTGAGCTTTATATATTTCATAACTCTTCTCACTCTTATTATGCTTTTCTAAGATTACACTTACCTTTCCTTTTTTAGACAGGTTAACGAAAATCTTGAAATAGAATTGACTGATCAAAATTACACAAAACTAAGTAAATGGTATTGCTACAACATTGGTGATCAAAGATATAGATTGAAAAAAAAAAAAAAACGCATCGGAATGTACATATCATTTAAGTAATTTGCTAGCCTTTTCTTCCTGTGATACATTTTATCTACCTCTTGTCTCAGTTCTTTATATTTTCCTTCTTTAATCCCAGATGGTCTTGCAGTAAATTCTTTGTATGCTTTATTTCTTTTTATTATTGCTTGAGCACATTCTTCATCAAACCAATATGATATATTTGAAACTGAAACTATATGAAACCGATATCAGTTTTTTCCCCATTATCTAATGGTAATGGGGAGAAAAATAATAATTTTTATGTCATTGAATGGTTTTGAATCATACAGCCTCTCCATTTTAAGAAAACATCCCTTTTATGGTATCATCCATTTCCTCTGATGGTACATGAGCACTTTTAATTTGTAAAATAAAAAAAATTGTTTTGATCTTTATTGCACTTACACTCACAGGTCTAATTTTTAAAAAAATCTCTTTAATGTCTCTGTTCTACTATAAAAGTCACTCATTCATGTTAACCTGATTCTTTCCTACTTGGGAAAAAATGTAAATTTTCCAAAATTTCTGTTACAATCCATCTTGCTGTTTCTTGTACTGCCACTAATTTTAATTTATATCGATGAAATTCTGATATGAGTGTTTAAGGTGCTTGTCTTAAATATAATGTTCTTGCATTCCATGTCAAAAATCATAATCCATCATTTTTCCTCCAGGTTAGAGATTCCTAGAAACCAATTCCTAGAAAACTACTACCTTTTAAGGAACCAGATTGATTTCTATATTAATATTCCTCAGAAATAGGATATGCCAACTACTCCCAGGGACTGGATCTACATGATCCAATTGGCTCCTTATTCAGTATATTTGGAGCAGTCCTAACAGAAAACACGTTCCATGTTGGGGGAAAGGGAAGTGTTCCCTCCATTCATCACCTGGTAGGTTGCAGCTGCCTGGATCAAACTTAGTTAAATCTTCACATAGCTGTTGCTCGCTCACTAGTAAGCCATCTTCTCCCACTTCCTTTACACTTGAGCTTCTCATGATTCCACACAAATGAGGATGAAACACTGTGATGAATTGTTCACTGAATACCTCAATATGTCCTTTGCAGCAGTTATCAATCTGCCATCTTCATCCATTAACATCATCTTACAGTAATCATTCTTCCTTCTACTTGCCATGTATCAGAAACTCTCTAGGATTTTTCTGGACCTGATTTGCTAATTTCTGCTCATACTGCACTTACCAGCTGAGTCACCTTTCAACATTCAACTTTTTCTTCCTCTAGATTTCATGCTAAATTTCTTCATTCATCCACTTGACAACTACTTTATTCAGCCTTTTGACCTTTGGAATATAGTCACACATTGATCCTGTTAGATATCTCTTGTTAGCACCCAAGCAGTATTTATCTTCTTTTCTTGACTTCTGATTCCATGCTTATAGCTCCAAGCTATTTCATGAGCTTTCCATAATCACCAGCCTTTCCTCCAGGCATAGATGGAATAACTTCAAAATTACTGAAAGCAGGGGGGGGGGGAAGCCTATCATAGATGTCCTGCTCAAAATTTGCCAAAATGTGTAGAACAATGAATCATGGCCTAGAGATTTGGTGCACCTCTGTTGATTCCTATTATTAAAAAAGGGAATAGCACAAAATGTATAACTATCAGTCATCCAAGCAAAATGTTCCTAAAAATCTTACTCTCTAGGATTGAGAGTAAAATAGAAAGTATACTTTCAGTCAGAGAACCAAGAAGGATTCCATAAAAACCGGAGTACAATAGATCATTTATTAACACTTCTCATTAGCCTTTGATTCAGTATAGAATAAGGCATTGAGGAGAATACTGAACCAATATGAATAGATAATAAAATAGTATGCCTAATAAAACACTTTACTGTTCCTCTGAAATGTTAATAGCTATCAACGGTATCAACAGCAAGCCTTTCAAAATGGAAATAGGTGTGCTTCAAGTTTTGATAATGCTTTTTAACCTTTATTTGGAATATATAACCTTGGAATTACAGTTGGTGGCAAAAAAACATCAGTTCCAAGAATTAACAGACAGAGTTTCTAAGACACTAAGTAATTATGGATTAAAAATCAGCATTCACAAATCAAAAACAAGGTCTTCAGGCAATAATTCTATGAAAATTTCAGTTAATGATGAAAAACTGGAAGAAGTAGAAAGATTCAATCTGCTTGGGAAGTGTACAACACAGAGATGACCAGTCTAAACATGACATTAAAGCAACTGTTGCCCTTTAGGGATTACAGCTAACTATAAGACTACCTCATTGATACCCTTGTTAACTCTGTCTTACTATATGCATGTGAGAGTTGGACATTGCTGAAGGAAGATGAGAAAAGTTTATTGGCCTTTGAGATGAAGTGCTACAGAAAACTTTTGAAGATACCATACACAGCACACGTAACAAATGATGAGATTAGAAGGAAAATCCCTCCACTGCTAGAACACAAGAAAATATAATCACTGAAATAAGTTGGAAATAGCTTTGGAGGCTGGGCCACATAGCTAGATCAGAATGCTTACCTGAATTAACACTAGAGGGGTTGTCTTCTGGTAAAAGACATCAGGAATGACCTAGAATCACCTGGATAAATAATATTAACCAATTCTTCGTTATTCATTTTGTTAAGGAAATCCCAAGACAGAAACATCTGATGAGTATGTTAGGATTGTCACCTTCATAGTGCTCCAACGGTCTACATAGACTATGGGTGAAGAAGAAGCTTTTCCTCACAGAAGTCTTCATATGGCTAGCCATAACCCGGGTAATCTCTTCATGATCAGTCTCACCAACTAGAGGGAAATGATCTGACATTCCACTCACGGTGATATCCTCTGATGAAATGATCAGATCTAAGACTCTCAATCCTCACATGCCATCCTTTACATGCTGCCTAAGATAGCAGTCTCTCAAGATCTCAAGAAATTCATTTATCTTATTCCCAAATACTGCCTCTTCATTTCAGTCTATAGTACCATAATTAAATCGCCCCTTATGATCACTCTTCCCTTGTTCACTAACCCAAGTTCCTTATACATTTCTTCATCTCCATCCTCCGCATTTCCTGGCCTACAGTAATATCCAACTAAATATCTCTTCCTGTCAACCTCCACCTCACACCATACTACTTCAAAACCATTTTTCTACTATTTCCCTTTTGCATCTCCACCTTATGTGGACATAATTCCCCTGCTATCATCAGCAGCACTTCCCCTCCTTTCTTGTCCTTTCTGTCCTCATGAAAAACATCATACCCTTCCATTTCTATTCCCATCATGATATTGATGGGAATAGATATTATCCTCATCCAGCCATGTTTTACTTATTCCAACAATTTTGAGGCAAATAAACTCAATCAGCAAAACAGTTTCATCTGCTTTATTTCTGATTCTCTTGATTATTTCTGTTAATGAACACTTCAATCTAACTCATTCCACTCAGCCAATCTTTTTAACTTCACCTCTTACTTCCTCTGATCTTTTGTTTACATCACTCATTGCACTTCCTTCTAGCAACAGTCTTTCCAATTAACTCACACCAAATCCATTTAAATGCAATCAGTCACTTTTGTACAAATCCATCCTTTCATTAAATGCATCCCACCCATTTACAAACTACATTCCCTCCTCCTTACACAGCTCTGCTAAAATTCTAATCATGATTCTTGCTCTCCTCTCAATTCAACACACTGACAGCCTTTCCTGCTATACTATTATCTTTGACTCTCCTCAACCAAACAATACAAACATATTTTCACAGGGGATTCTCATAAGGTATGCAATACATTCACTACTGTTATGTTTAACAGAGATTATATTTTCTGCAATCATCTTTTGGAAATTGCCATTACAAGCCAAATCAACAAATAATATACCATACCAACAGGTTTTTCAACCATAGAAAAACTTAGCCCGTGCATCTTCTACCTTGTTTTTTTTGTTTGTTTGTTTGTTTGTTTGTTTCAAAAAAATCATTGCTGTTTCTTAGCATGACATTAATAAAATCAGTGATCAATTAAAAAATTATAAGACTATGAAAAGATAATAAAGGCAAAAAGTTTTGATTGTAAAAATGCCATCTGCATTTGATTAAATTATTATCAGGATAAATATTATTATTGTACATAATAATTAAGTTACAAAATTCAGGATTTTTTCATAAAAATCATACACATTCTTTAAAACCACCACCACCTAATTACTTTTACATCGCACAGCTGAAACAGTACAGTGAGTCATCAAAAGTCATCCAGTGCCTTCAGTGACAGTGATCAGTAACCTTGCATCATTGAAATTTGCCTTTAGGAAAAAAGTAGGTGGTGATTTTAAAGTTAAATATATCTGCTGAATACAAAAATGACATTTATGCTGTTCCTATATCCAGAGTTTGCTTAAGAAAACATCTTTTCAACTAAATTGGTAGAAGTCAGCAGTGTTGAGTTAGAATGAGTGAGTTCAAGCCTGATACTCTTCAAGGCATGAGGATTACATTACATCACGTAATATGTTTATTTACTATTGTCACTGTCCAATAAATAGCATTATTTTAAATCACTCCCACACAGGAGAGGCTGTAAAAGCATCAGCTGGGATCGACAGTAAAGTAATCTGTTGCTATTCCTCTTAGTGTTTGAGTTTGCATACAGACCTGGGAAACATCTTATGCGGAAGGATGTTCCACAGAACTGAGGTAAATGGAATGAAAGATAAACGGAAATAGTGGATTGAGTGAGTCAGCAGTTCAACTGTAAAAGGATAGATAGCAGCTGTTGCTCATGTCACTCTAGGTTTAATAGAAATGGGGGAAGAGTATGACAGATGATTGTTCTGTGGAACAGTGCCCATGGAAATACCTCTAGAAAAGACAGATTGCAAAAACTGATTATCTGTGAGACAGTGGCTGAAGATAATATGTGAAAGAAAATCATTTCTCAACCAAACTGCTCTCTTATGAATAGCATCAGGAATTTTTAGAGAGGTTTAGATGCACCACCCTGGATGGGCAAGCAGTATATCAAAGTTGGAAAGATTTGGAATTTGTACAGAGTAAGTACTAGACAGGTGAAAAATAGCTCTTGAGTGAAAAAGGATGCCAAGTTTCTAGAAGCTGAGGATGCTATAAAGGTGATGTAGTTATGACAAGAAAGTCTAGGAGTAAGCATCAGCTTGAGAACAGAGATCTGATCTTGACTATTAAGTTGAACACTGTCAAAGGTTAAGGGAGAAGAACTATAGTCTTTTTTTTTTTTTTTTGAGAAAAAAGACAAAAGTGTATTTTGGGAACATTGAAAGTTGGAAGGTTGCTATTGCCCCATTACAGTATGGTGTGGAGATCAGTGCACTTAAAGAGCACTTATCATAGATGATCTCAGCACAGTTAGCCGAGTGGTTACGCACTCCGCAACTATATGCCTGGGAAAGGAGTGTCCTGCATTCGATTCTCGTCACTGACGTGAGGAGCCAAGGATCTTTCTCAGACATAGCCAAGTTAACTGGTCTTGGGCGTGAGCTGCAGGGTTTTTCTCCCCAGTTTATCTGGCATTTTTCCTCCCGCAAAGCAGGCAAACAGGTCTTAAGAACACAATGCTTCACAGACAATTACACATAGTTGAGCGTGGGGGTAATGACCCCACCTCGTAATGCGTTATGAAACCCGAAAATGGGAGGCCAAGGCTCTACATGGGAGGGCTGTAGTGCTGAAAAAGAAGAAGTATCATAGATGATCTTGAATCTTGGGATGTTAGAGTACTACACCTCTGAATAAAAAAATTAGAATAATCAAAGAAAGTGTGTTGAATGATTTGCAATTCTAATTTATTGCAAAGAAAATAATTATTACCAAATATGAATTAGCATCATCTAAATCTACGTACTTTGTAGATTATATAATCATGTAAACATATAAAAATGTAATATAAATTATAAGAAAACTGTTTTGAAAACATTCACAAAATTAGAATAATTTTTAACACGATTCAAAATATTAGAATAATATGAAAATAAATGCACAGAAATTATAGTCAAAGGGAAACAACATGACAATTAGTAATTTGTTGCATCCTCCTTAGCTTTTATGACCATTCGTAAACAGTTGGGCATATTATTTACGAGTGGCTCACAGTCTTTTCTTTGTTTTTATCAAAACATGCCCATATGGTCTGCAAACTAGAAACAAATTCATTTTTGTCTCTTGGGGCAACAACTTGAAGATGTTTCTTCATAATTCCCCCACAAGGACACCAAACATATCCCTAGATGACCATGGGACATGCAAAACATACTTTCATCGCTAAAAAGTACCTTTCTCCAGTCCTCTTGACCCCATAATAGTCTTTGCTTACACCATCGCACTCTAGCTGCCTTTTGCTTGGAAGTCATAAGCAACTTCATCTTAAGCACACATGATTTTAAACCCAATTTGTGAAATCATCTCAATGTCGGAGATTTAGATACATTCAAACCTAGTTCTTTCCATTTCCTGTGAAACCTTACACTTATACTTTACACTTCAGAAACAGATTTTCTTCACAATATTCTTCAATCTCGTCTCATCATTTCAATAGTGTTTGAAAGGTAGTTATTACCTTTCAAACACTATTGCAGCGATTATTTTGAAAATTCTGGTTATTAGAATACTGTCTCAATAATCTACTGACAGCTGCTTGAAAACATTTCAATTCCTTAGCTATAAACTATTGAATTTGGCCTTTTTTGTGTAGAGATGCCATACGAAACTTCTTAGCTTCCGATATGTCACCCGTTCGTCCCATGTTTAGCAAATGATTAACTAAAATCCACATGAAAACAATTCCTCACACACAAGTCAGTCCCACAGCTACTGAATTATATGCTATTTCTATGCTCTCCTCAAAACAATTGAAAAAATCTGGAATATTCTAATATTTTGAACCACATTTAAAATATTCTAATTTTGTGAATGTTTTCAAATAACAGTTTTCTTATCATTTATATTACATTTTTATGTGTTTACATGGTTATATAATCTACAAAGTATGTAAATTTAGATTATGCTAATTCGTATTTGTACTAATTATTTTCAATAAATGAGAATTCCAAATCATTCAGTACAGTTTCTTTGATTATTCTAATTTTTGATTCAGAGGTGTACAGGGCTCGTCACATGAGTAGGACGAGTGGAAGATCAGTGAGGTCAGACAGAGCCCTGAGGAACACTGCAATAACAATAACAGGAAAATCTGAAGAGAAAGAGAACATCACAGGTAGTGAATGACCTGGAAAAAACTGGCAATGCAATTACAAATGGAAGGAAGGCAGACCATAAGATGGCAATTTGCTGAGAAGCCTTTGATGCTAAATCCTATCAAATGAATTGGAATTGGAAATGTCAATTATAATAGTACAGAGTTATCCAAATTCCTTCAGTATAACTTTAAAGTAATAAAATCTGTTAAATAAATTACCTTGATCGTGATTTATGCTATTATTATTATTATTATTATTATTATTTAGGCCTCCAAGGAGTCAAAAGACTCATCACGGGAGGCCCTTCCTAGGAAACACAAAGTCTATCATACCACTGCTTAAATTCATTGATCGTTCCTGCTCTCACCACTCTATCAGGCAATGCATTCCATGGTTCAACCACCCTCTATGAAAAGAAACCACTCCTCACCCTCCTGCTCACAGTTTCCTTTCATCACTTCCAGTGATGGCCCCTTGTCATCACTCCTTTTCACTGTTCAACCAAGCAAAAGAACTCCCTAGTGTCAACCCTGTAACCACCTCTCAACATTTTAAAATGTCTCAATCATATCACCTCTCCTTCTTCTATCCACCAAACTCTGCAGTCCACATTTCCCTCAACCGATCCTCATAACTAAAATTGTACAGCCCTGAAACTGTCTTTGTTATCTGCCTCTGTACCCTTTCCGTTAATTTATCCCCTTCAAATCCTATTGACCAAATTTGAGAACAGTAGTCTAAGAGTGGTCTGATCAGGATCTTATACAAAGGAATGATGACTCTTTTATCTCTGCAGGTCAGTGTCCTCATAATTATAGCAATCCTCTGTGTTATCTTCACCACCTTTGCAATATGTCTCCTAAACTTCAGGTTTCTATCAATCATCAACCTCAGATCTCTTGTCTCCCTCTACTTCCTCCAGTATAACTCCTCCCATAGAGTATGCAGCATCCCATCGATGTTTCCTAAACCTCAAGACCTTACATTTTGCTGCATTAAACCGACCCCCATTCATTTGCCCATCTATCTAGCTTATTCAAATCCTCTTGCATGACTACCACATCTGCACTATTATTAATAACACTTCCCATCTTCACATCACCCTGCAATCCACTAACAATGTCACTGATATAAAGGTTAAACAATATATAGGTCCCAGTACTGAGTCCTGTGGGACCCCACTTGTAACCCTCTGCCTCCTTGAAACTGCCTTACCATACACAACTCTCTGATACCTATCAGACAGCCAATCCTGTATCCAGTTGACCAACCCGACATCCAAACCCATGTGCTGCAACTTAAATATCAGCTTATCATGTGGCACCCTGTCAAATGCCTTCACTAAATCCAAGAAAATGGCAATATATGCCTTTTCCTCATCTACTGCTCTTGTAACTTTATTATAAAAGGCTAGCATATTACTAAAACAAGAGCACCCCCTCACAAATCCATGTTGACTCTCACAGATAACATTACTCTCATCTGCCTAATGTTGTATACGGTCCCTAACTAATTTCTCTACGATCTTCACAACTACTGATGACACACAAACTGGCCTATAATTAGACACTTCCAGTCTGCTACTGCCCTTATGCAATGGCACTATCTTACCTTCCTTCCATTCCATGGGCATCTTTCCTGTAGTCAGACTTTCATTGAAAAGCCAGGTCAAAGGAGCTGTCAGTTCCTTAGCACATTCTCGCAAAACTCATTGTGAAATACCATCCAGTCCCAAAACTTTACTGACATCCAGAGTACTCAGTATTTGGAACACGTTCTCCTCTTGCACCTCTAAACCTCGAACCTGTCCTATCCCTCTAGTATTAAAATTTACTCCTCCAGGATGAAATATACTAATAAAGTGTTCATTGAACAATTCCACTATGTCCTCTGCATCAGTCACTCTATTCCCATTTTTATCCCACAATGTCATTCTTCCACAATCATTTCTTCTCCTACTGGTCGCATAGCTAAAAATTCCCTGGGATTTTCTTTGGATCTTAGGGCCAATCTCTTCTCATATTCCAGTTTTGCCTTCCTTACCATACTAGTCACTCTCCTGGCCTGTGTCCTTTATTCTTCATGCATCTGCTCTTCAACTGTCTCCTTATATCTCTTCCATAGCCTCTTTTTCATATGCAGCTCCTGTTTAATATTGTTTGTCATCCACTTTACACCAAATTGTCCTCTTCTTCATTTGTGGAATACAGCTTACTATTGCTGCTAACGAGCATTCCTTCACAATTTCCCACGCACTAATGATATCCCGCCCTTCCAATTCCTCCCTCCATGAAACTTCCCCAAGTTGATGTCTAAGACTATTGTAATCACCTGCCTTATAATTCCACATATATTCCCGTCTCTTGGATATTCATCTTCTATTCATCTTCCAAGTCAAAACCACATGGTCACTCTCCCGAACTGGTGGGAGAGATGTCATCTCAGTTATTATCAACTCTTCTGATGCTATGACCAAATCCAAACCTCTTGAACCTCTTGTTCCCTGCATTACATGTTGCCTGAGATATTTGTACCTCAAGAATTCTAGAAATTCCATTCTCTTATTGCTACATGCATCTTCCTCTCCCCAATTTATACTGCTATGGTCACTGAATTTATAGTTGTTAAGCTGGTGATGACATTTTTTCACTCTGTAGTTTTATTTAGCACTGTCTGGGATTTAGAATTAAATTGCTCAAAAGTGTGAGCTCATTATTATATGTATTCTGTTACTGTTTCATAGAAATTGTCTACATAAAACTTAAATTGAAAATGTGTTGCAATCCATCAATTAGATACCATACTGAGATGGAAGCACAGGGAGTCAACTGCAAGTGCTATGCACAGTGGATGACTGCTACTACAATCACCAAACAAGAGTGTAGGGTGCTACGAAGGATTACATGTAAAAACTGCCATTTGTCTGCCAACATGTTGAAATCAAATTCCAGCCACATGAATCTGCACAAAAGCATTCAGAACCAAGGCTCACAACATGAGTTTCCATGGTATGACTGCAATATACAAGTCCCCACATTACCTGAACCAACATACATCATCGTCTTCAGTGGTGCAAAGAGCATGTACAATGAGACATGGAAGTTTGGAAAGCAGCGTTATTTATCGAGCAGCGATGAATCACACTACAATCAAGCAGATGGATAGGTGTGGCGAATGCTCGGTGAACAACTCCTACCAGAGTGCATGTTAACCAACTATGTAGTTCGTCCTTTAGGTCTTGGTCTCACACCAAACAGCCTCATATGCACTGCCTTCCACATCCCTGTCCTCCTGATTAGCTCATATGTTTTTTGACATCAATTCTTCATAACTTTTGCATAATCCTCTCTCCATCTTGTTCCCTCTAAAATACTATACCCTTTGCATTCAATTCCTAGTATCATCCTCAATCAACCAAATCTGTCTAAAGCCTCTTAACTTTTGGCCAAGTTGAACTAACTAATGAGAAACTCCTCTCCCTTAATCTGGATGCTTCTGTAGTATACATAAACTGCAGTATCCCTTTGTTCCACAATCTCCTTCACACCTTATGCTGATTGTCATACTAATGTCAGAATCTGAGAAACTACAGCCAGCATCATCTGATCATTCTCCTATTCATGCACTTCAAAGATTCCTGTACCCATACTCCCTCTGCATATCCCTAAAAACTCTAATTTTCCTGATTCTGCATTTCTGACCTCTCATTGAACAATATTTTCTCAAGAAACCAAACTCCAAATCCATTCAATTGCAAACCATCAGCTCTATAAATTCTTTCATACTGATCTTACTACACATATTCAAAATTCCACACCATACCTCCTGCACAGCCCATATATTAACTCATCTGCAATCATGGTCATTCTTCTAAATCGTATCTGTCATACCATGGCAGCAGACTTACATTCTTTACTCTCTCACACTTCTTATTCACTTGTATACCAGCAACTATTTCATATTTTCCTGCATACCACACATCACCTGTCAGATCATCTTCACCTGCCACTATTCATATTATTATTATTATTACACCCTCCATGGAGTCAGCCGACCCATCTTGGGAGGTTCATTCAACTGACAACATATTTATCATAGAGAATCTTAAAATTCTGAACACATGCATTTACAACACATTCTGATAATGCATTCCATTCACTGACAATTTTCCATGTAAAAAATATACTCCTCACACCCCTCTTCACCACACTTTTACATAACATCCAGGGATGATCTCTGGTTATAATTTTATCAGATTAATCCCTCTGGATTAATCTGATAAAATCCTCTCACAAACTTAAATGTCTCTATCATATCCTATCCACCAAACTCTGCATTCCACATTTCTTCAACCTCTTTCCATAGACAGCACTCCAAAGTCCCAACATTGTCTTAGTCACTCGTCTCTGGAGTCAACCATCACTCCCAAATCTTGTATATTTTGAAGTCATGTGTCTTTTATTATGCCATATGCTAAATATAAATAACTCCCAAATCTCTAATCTCATCCACTTCCTGCAGTATGACACCATCGATATAGTACATAGTCTTATATTTCTGCACTCCAAAATGCAACACCTTGCACTTATTGATATTAAAACTACAACCCCACTCTTTTGTCCAAGTAAAAAGTCTACTCAAATCTTCCTGAAGGAATTTAAACATCAGCGGTGCTACTTATAATTCTTCCCAACTTTGCATCATCAGCAAACAACAGAAGATCCCCGGTCTTCCATCATACTCAACCTGCTGGTATCATTCAGGGAGCCAATCTCTGATCCATCTAACCAGTATACTATCTATTCCCATCCTCTGCAGTTTGTACACCAACTTATCATGTGGTAATCTATCAAACGCTTTTGCAGAGTCCAAGAATATCACTTATATGATTCTTCCTTATTTAACACAGTTGTTACTTTATCATAAAATGCAAGTAAACTTTCCCTCTCTGCATCCTGTCAGCATCACTGGTATCTTTGTCCCAGGGTAATACAATTTCATCATGCCCTCCTTTTTTCTCCCATATCTGTCCCCCCCCCCCACCTTCTTTTACTTCTCTGCCATACTACTCACTAAGCATTTCTCCAAACATTCTGTTCCACATTTTGTCCTATGAAAAACTCCAATATAAGCACATTATCTCTCTCTCTCATTACCATCTGGTTATTTCCCTCATCTTCCACCATTTCAGTCATGCTATCAAGCATGACTGAAATGTATTCATCCTTGCTTGCTTTTTCTTCGCTTTCACTTTAACCTTCACTTTCAGCAACTACTTTGCCAACATTATTACTCGCCGTTTGTGATACAACTGTCTATTCTCATACTTGTTGCTCATCTCCCCCACATACAAACGCACTTCTGGGACTTGCTTTCAAAAACACTTCCCAAACATAAATAGGAAGTCTCAATATCCTTTCACAAACCTTTATCCTTCAAAATAAACACATTTCTCACACATTATAGTGAACAAAATCCCATGTGATGAATTTGCCTGCTTTTATTTTATTTTGCATTCTGCCAGAATAAATAATATTAGCTTTTTTCTTTTTTCTAATAACTACACTATTTTTATAAGTGTTTGTTTTAGTTTTAAAGTTTTAGTAAACTGGTAAACAAGTAAACTGGCCTGGTTAGCATAGCCACTCTCCAACCAACAGTTTGCTGGTTCGAATCCCATCATGAGCATGCATGTTTGTGATTGTCTTTAGGTGAGAGATGAATTTCATCATCTGGTGTGAAACCACTGCCTCACATATTGGAGGCATGAAATAGCACAAAAAAAGTTTTATGTTTCTTATCTAGAACTATTTTTTATATAATTTTCCAGCTTATATAAAAAATAAATGAAAAAATACAAAAAAATATATAAAATTAATAAAAATGGAAAAATAATCCTTGGCCCATCCACAGTATGAATGTACTATAGGTTTACAGAAGCCTTTCATGGTTGGGAGCCACATAATAAATAAATGTGGCTCCCAATAAATTAGTATATGGGAGCCACATACTAATAAATATAGTAAGTTACTAAAAACAGATACAATATTACCAATTATTTTCAAAATATGACTTCCAGCTCCTAATATTGCCACTGATATCAATACACATTCTCTTACAGGACTCTTCTAAAGTATATTGTCAGCCTAGTTAGCATATCCACTCTCCAGCCAACAGGCTGCAAGTTTGAATCACATTGTGAACATGGATGTTTGTGATTATCTTTAGGTGGGAGATGAATTTCATTGCTTCCTGTGAGACCACTTTCCTGCTTACGGTCTGAAGTGGCTCAAAAAACTCCATGTTTGGTCTCTAAAACAGGGTTTCCAAAATAGGTAAAAAAAACTGAATAAAAATAATATACATATATATATATATAATCAAGAAAAAAATGGAAAAATAATTCTTAGCCCACCCATGGTACAAATGCACTATAGGTTACAAATAAACTTTTCATGGGCAGGAGCTGTATAAAAATATATATACATGCTAAACATACATATACATAATAATATATATAATTGCTTGGTATCTTTAACATATATATATATATATATATATATATATATATATATATATATATATATATATATATATATATATATATATGTATGTATGTACAGCTATATATATATATGTATATACATATAGCTGTATGATGCTATGCATTAAGGTAATGGTCACTATCCATACAGGTTTCGACATTTATTGAGGTCTCGTCAGTGGGAGCCAGACCTAAAAAATGCCAAGGGTGAAGTAATACAGAGCTTATAAATATTTTCCCTAAACAAGTTGCCATACGGTACTTTGACCTCATTAAATAAAAAGGCCTGGCTTCCACTGACGAGATCTCAATAAAGGTCGAAACCGGTACGGGTAGTGACCATTACCTTAATGCATAGCATAATACATCTCCACAAGGAAATGTGCTTTGCATTAGGGGAAAATTCTAAGGAAAGTGATCAGAGTTTACTCCACCTTTACAACGAGTTGCCTAGTGTTGCACTACGTGCAGTTGCAAACTTGACTTACTTGGGAAAAA
This sequence comes from Typopeltis vanoorti, assembly GCF_054136105.1. Classification (NCBI taxonomy): domain Eukaryota; kingdom Metazoa; phylum Arthropoda; class Arachnida; order Uropygi; family Thelyphonidae; genus Typopeltis; species Typopeltis vanoorti. Next base: position 65,136,463 of record NC_143566.1, read on the forward strand.
GGATTAAAAACCTAGCTTATAAAATTGCTTGGTATCTTTAACATAATATATACCCAAGGTAAAAAACTTTCTATATATATGCACACACACACACACACACACACACACACACACACACACACACACACACACACACACACACACACACTCTCATTTTATTTTTTAATCATCTTGTGATGTTACTGTCATTACTAGTTTCAGCCACATACATAGAATGACTGTTGATGAATTTAGACAGAAATGTGTTTTGCTAGTTTATCTTAAAATACAATAACAATACCTCATGAAGACATCACTTGCACTTGTCATTTTTAAAAAGTCTACAAAAAAATTAAAATAAAATAAAATAAAACTCTTTTAGGGGTCACATTGCTAAAATTGTAATGTCACAAAGATTATGGCAATAATGAGGACATTGACATGAAGCAAAAAAGAGGTTTTGTTCCTTTGTATAAGACTTTGATCAGGCCAGATATGATCTACTGAGTGCAGATTTGGTTGTCTGGTTTTCAAGGTCATGAGGATATCTTATAGAAGGGTCCAGAGAATGTTCACCGAGTCAGCATCAAGTGTATGGGATGTGATATGTGAGGACAGGTGAGATACAAACCCATACAGAGAAATCCCATTGGAGTGCTAATTCACTGGAGGTTCCCTGCATGGCTTCATATTCCATCCTTATCAATTGGGATTTTTGCCAGCCTAGTTGGCTGAGTGGTTAATGTATTTGTTCTCTGACTAAGAGGTTGTTGGTTCTATTCACCATGGGCATGGATGTTTGTGATTGGCTTTAAGTGGAAGATGAATTTTATTGCCCAGTGTAGTGTGAGACCACTGCTGTGCTTATTGAAGGACTGAAGTAGTTTGAAACAGTTTCTGTGCACAGATTTGGTTTTGGGGGGTTTTCAGGAGGGATAAGGATGTATTGGAGAGAAGGTTAAGTAAGTCAGTGTCAGGTCTATGCATTGTCAGATACAAGGAGAGATTGAGAGAATGCAACTTAAGGAGCCTTGTGAAGAAGAAAAAAGAAGAAGAAGAGGGAATGTGATTGAAACATATCAATTAGTGAGGGATTGTTACCAGATTAATGTGGAGATTTTTCATAGAGTTGAAGGAAGCAAGGGTAGAACTAGAAGCTATCCCTAAAAGCTGTGTAAGGAGGATGTGTGAGAGCAGGAGACAGGTTCTTTGCATGAAGAATGATTGCTGAATGGAATGCATTGCCTGAAAGTAAGGTGAGTGCAGAAGCTGAATGGGTTTAAGGCACAGTTCGATGATCTTTTTTGCATGACAAAGTATAGATCTCCCACGATGAGTCCTCATGGAGATCAGAGTTAATAATAATAACAATATAATAAAATTAGTATTTGTTTTTGAGAAAAAAAGGTTTAAATATTTTACAGTAAAAATCTGAAGATATCAAATACAATTCTTAGGAATAACAGACATTATTTTTAAGAGCCAGCTTTTGTATTTCACAACTTTGTCCCACAACTTGATGAAGTTAAGAAAATTATATACTTACTGGAGCAGAAAAATGCCCATATAAAGTAGTATCATCCCTTGGTCCTGTAAAAAGGGAATATGGACCTCTTTTGCTTACTCTTTTTTGGATAAGCTTATCGGTACAGCTTATAAAATTATATTCACCTGGACCCAGATGACATCCCTATTATTCCAAAAATAAAAAAATAAATAAATAACAATAATAATTTCATCAGCTTTTTTTAATTTAATTTAGCATAATTTAAATTTGATTATAACAATATTTCAATATTCATATATTCTGGGTTCATATATCACCGGATAGCAACTAAACAAACAAATAGTTCAAAATTATAAACAAAAGATACCTGTGAACTACTAATACTTATGTGGGCAGATTACTATTAGGATTCTGCTTCACTATCTATCTGCAGTAGAACCCAAATTTTTGAGTTATTGAACAATCTTCATGTAGAGAATTTAGTGAGTGAGGGAGATGAAGAGATGGGGCTAGGGCCTAAGGACTTAATTTAATTATTATAGATTTAATTATTGTTATCTATTAGAATTGTAGGAAGGATAAGCAGGAATTGCATTAAGGAATTATTGTAGTTACTGAAGGGCTATTCAGCTGTCTCATCTGTCTCCTCTAGTAGAGATCCATGAATAGAGTATGCAGCCTCCCATCTGTTGATCCTAGATTTCAAGACTTTATATTTAGAAATATAAAGTCTTGAAATTTCAGAAATCTTCATGTGGTTGTTGTTGTTTGAGTGTTCTGCTTCTTCTTCTTCACTGAAACATCTTTCATGCCAATATTTAGCCCTGTATATGGTTTTGGTACTTTCACAGTGGTTCTGTAGCAGACAGAACCACCATAGAGTCACATTTGTAGTGAGAGAGAAAGTGTGAAAGGCAGAATGGTGGGTTGGTTGAGTTTGTTTCCGTCTCAAACTGAAAACACCAATTTTCATCACCGGTGACAATTCTTTGCACCACATCACGATCTTGATCAACTGCATGGATGAAATTTTGACAACATGCAACCTGGCGCTCTCTCTGTTCGTGTGTCAATGCGTGCTGCACAGATCTCGAACAAATCTTCCTCTTGTGCAAATTTCTTTCTAAGATGAATCTGGCCATTTCCTTACCAACAGCAAATTGTACAGCGAGTAGCCTAGTGTTTATTCACCTGTCATGGAAAACAATTTCCCTAGCTTTTCCCCACATTTTCATTTGTCTGCACAGAAACTGGTCGTCCATAGTGTGGTTCATTCTCCAGGGACCTCCTTTCACAGCTCTTTGCTCCATGACCAAACTTCTGACATAATCTCCACTCGTGCACTCTTACTTCAATGGTTGCCACACAAAAACTATTGTGCCACCTGTTCAAAAGTTGCACATGCTATTACAACACACTCTAATGATCAAAACTATAAACATGCTTGTTACTTTTATTCAAAGGGCTCCCCCATAAAAAAGTAATCTCCTTACTTAACAGGTCTATATTGCATTGTGTATATTGCATTGCCACTATGATAAGGAGTAGAACTGACAGTGATAAGGCAGTAGTTGTGTGACTGTATAAGGCACTGGTCAAATCACTCAGACTATTTGTACTCAGATTTGATCACCTAGTTTCCACTGTGATGTGGAAACATTAGAGAAGGTCTGGAGCTGAGTGACTAAGGCAATATCAAGACCCTAGAATATTGGCTATGAAAAGGTGTTTAAGTTAGCAAGAGAATTTTAATGGTTTAATAAAGAGGAGATTATCATAATAATAATAATAGAAAGTGAGAAGAAAAGAACCATAGGCCATCCTGTAAGCTGTATAAGAATGTGTGGAAGCATGTAAATAAGTAAATTTTTTACATGGAGAATTGTGGGTGAAAGGAACACATTACCAGAATAAGTTGTTAATGCAGAAAGTGTTAAAGTTTTAAGGTTCAATACAATGAGGATGTCAGTTTAATGCAACTAAATATAAAGTCTTGAAATCTAGGATCAACAGATGGGAGGCTGCATACTCTATTCATGGATCTCTACTAGAGGAGACAGATGAGACAGGAGATCTTGGGATGATTGTTGATAAAAATTTGAAGTTTAGAGTACATATTGTAAAGGTGGTGCAGTCAATCTAGTAGAGGATTGCCTAGTAGAGATAGTGGTGACTCCATTGTATAAAGCCCTGATCAGGCTACATCTGGACTACTGTGCACAGATCTGGTCGCTGGGATTTGAAGAGAATAAATTAACCCCACCCTCAGAGAGGGTACAGAGGCAGATAACCAAAATGATATCAGGACTACTTGACAAGTTAGTTATAAAGATAGACTGAGGGCATGCGAAACTTACAGAGCTTGGTGGATAGAATACAAAGGGATGACATGATTGAGATATTTAAACTGTCAAGATATATTTAAGGATTGACACAAGAGGAATTTTTCATATAGCAGGGGAAAAAAAAGGAGGTAGGAACAAGAGTCCATCCTTGGAAGCTGTGAAAGGAGGTAGTGAGTAGGAGGATGAGAAGTGGCTTTTTTTTTTTTTTTTTTTTTTTTTTGCATGGAGGGTGGTTGGACTATGGAATTCGTTGCCTGATAGAGTGGTGAATTTGCAGATTGTGAATGAGTTTAAGGAGTGGTATGATAGAGTGTTTTGTCTAAGATGGGCCTCCGATGATGAGTTTTATGACTCCATGGAGATCCAGAATAATAATAAATATGTTGTCAGTTGAGTAAATCTCCCAGAATGAATCTGCTGACTCCATGAAGGGCATGATGATGATGATAATAATACACCATGATATTTATGGATTTTGACAAGGAATTTGATATGATTCCACATATGAAGTTGATACACAAACCCAGAGGAATGGGTATACAAAATAAACTTGTAACACTGATAGAATGACTGACCTACAAGTATCAGAAAATGATGTTAATAGAGGAGGGTAATCAGGGTTCTGTACTTAGATGTAGTATTAAAGACTGTATATTACGCTTTGTAACTGTATATATCACCCTCAAGACCAGAGTTCCTCAGCTGAGTTTCCACAGAACCTACTGTTCCACAAGAGATCGTGATTGAAAAAATAAATAAATAAACATCAAAAACAAAAAATTAATAATACACAATATATATATCTAATTATAATAATGTCAATAGTAGCAATAAATAATATTATATATATATATATATATATATATAAATAAATAAATAAATAAACATAAAGATATAGTAATTCTTATGCAGGAGTTCCCTGAGACCTGAAAATTATTTCACGGGTTCCAGGATAAAAAAAATTGCAAAAAGCTCCTCTAGACCAGTGTTTCCCAAAATTTTCTGACGACAGAACACTTCACAAATCCTGAAATTTTCACGGAACACCTTGGTTATTTTGTAATGTATTCATTAATAATTAATTGTTAATTTAGCTGATTTTTATTAATTAATAAGTGATCATTAATTATTAATTAATAACTGATCATTAATTATTGATTGATAATTAAACATCAATTAAACATAGACATGATTAAATTAATTTGTGCTGATTTTCATTGACATATCCCAAAAATTTATAATATTAAAAGTACTTATGAGTGAATGCAGACTTTTTCTACTGTGTGCTGGTAGCTTTCTTCTCCTTTTGTACATCCTGGAGATTGCTTTGTAAGCTGGTGGTGGATGACTCACTAACTGTTGCGTCACAAACACCTTCAATAAGAGATTTCTTAATACCAAAATTAAACAAAGTCCCTTGTCTCTTATTCATATTAAAATTTAAATCTGCAGGCCTATTACTTTTAAAAAATCATGGCACTACGGTTTCGAAACTTTCACCCTACAATACGAACTTGAGAAGAAAGTATACAGTATTACTAGATTTGAAAACTAGATACAGACTACCTTGATCTTCAATTTTAGTGGAAAAATTTTCTTTATACTTCCTTGCTGATTGGTCACTAACATTTGCACCACAGATGTTATTTCTTTCAGTTTTGAGAACAGAGGATACGCCGCCCATTATAGTAATCGGCTTGCAGGCAAGTTTTATGATAAGTCATAAACAGTGGCATTCTCTTTTCCGATTGTTGGGAGATTTCGATGTGTGAAAATTAACGATAATTCATTAATATTTCCATGAATTTAAAAATATGCCAAGGGGCATATTTTTAAATGAATATTTAAAAATATGCCCCTTGGTCACTGACATTTGTTACACAGATGTCATTTGCTTCAGTTTTGAGAACAGAGGATACACCACCCATTGTTATAATCCGCTTGCAGGCAATTTTTATGACCGGTCATAAACAGCAGTATTCCCTTTCCCAAATGTTGAAAGGTTTCAATGTGTGAAAATTAACGATACATAGATGTTATTACGTGTTCTGGGTCTGAGCTTTTCGACATATTCACGAATATTATTCTCCTCAGAATATTTCCACTATAAAATATTTATTCATGAAAAATGCTTAGAAAATTAAAATGACAAATTCCAGGAACTTCTCACGGAACGCTTATTCTCCTTCTGCAGAACACAGTTTGGGAAACCCTGCTCTAGACTATCCCCAATATTAATAATTTGGAGATAGTCTAGCGGGTGATACACAGTTATATACTGATAGTGCTAAGTTCTGGAGAGTGATAACGGACATAGCTGATATAGAATCCCTGGAGGTCGGCTTGAACAGACTAGTTATGTGGACAATGACAATGAACATCAGTTCAATGTTGCAAGGATAAGGATAACATTTTGGGTGGAAACATCAAAACAAAGTATTATATTAACATGAATTTGCTGGAACTACTCCATCAAATTCACATTACAGTTAGAATGTATAGGGAATTAAAGTTTAGGGCCATGTTGCTGAGGTGAATATGTCATAATCACTTTGAGAACCTAAAAAATTGGGGGAAATTCTGCTATGTTACAAGTTTTTAATAAGACAACATTTGGACTACTCATGTAGATATGGTCATTGGGGTTCTAAGGAGATGGAGGTTTAAAAGATCCAGATGCACCAGCTAACCAAAATGTTAATTGATCTATTGCACAAATGAAAATGGATTAATGAAACATGGTTTTTCAAGTTTGAGGAACAGATGGAAGACAGGAGATGAGATATGATAAAATCATAGAAGCTAGTATTTCACTTAGATATAAGTGAAATTTTATATAGCTTATGGCAGGTGGGGTTGTATGGAATGGGCTACTATTAAAAGTTGTGCTTGTCTTCAGAGAATGTGTATTCAAGGAGAAATGTGATAGGTATTTAGATATATAAGTACTAAAAAAATGATCATTCCCTGATGAATCTTTGGATTCCTCCATGAAATCCAAAGATTCATATTTCTTCTTGAACACACAATCTCTTGGTAATAGTGACTAAAAGGAGCTCTCTTTCAGTAGAGAAACAACTGATATTTTGCAGCTTATGGTAGGTGGGGATAGAATTTACTGAGGGTCATGCTTCAAAGGTGACTAAGGGCATAGTTAGGAAGTATACAAAGTTCAGGTTCATTTTATAGCATGTGGTGAGCTGTGTGGAATGGGCTACCATTAGAAGTTGTGAGCACAACTCTAGGGAGTGTTCAAGGAAAAATATGATAGGTATTTAGGTATGAGTGACTAAAGAGCCCTTCCTTGATGAATCTGCAGATTACCTGGAGGAGCCTTCATAATAATAATTATAGAATAATTATAAAAATAACAATAAAAAAGTTACTAGAAACAAAAAAAGAAGAATGAGAAAGTAAAGCTACTGGTCTATTGTCAAGAACTAAAGAAGAGGCATGACTGCAAATGAACTGATGCACAGGGTATACAAGAACAATGTATAATGTAATGTGCAATTTGTAAACGTATGCTGGAGGAAAGGACTTATACATGACTTAGGGATTGCACTTGAATGAATTTGGAGTTTGGCTGTCTGGGGTAAGTGCTGTTCTGTGAGAGGTAGAGAATACGAGAGCTAAATCAGGGAAACCAGTGGAAGGGTAGGAAAGATGCTTGTGTGCACATCCTTAAGAAGACTGGGTGTGAAAAATGGGAAAGATCAAAAAATGCCAAATACTTCTCAAGTCTCATATCAGAATGGAACAATCATTAAAAGATGCAATGGTACATGGGCCAAAAGAGATACTAACAGAAGCATCAAGAATAAGGGCAAGAAGATTTTGGCATTGGTTATTTCAATGTAGCCATAAATTATAAGCCAAACTAAATATAGAGATGTAAGCGGATGACATAATAATAATAAAAATTAACAATGGAATGACACTTGCATAAGGAAAAAGAATCTATTACATTGCAGAATTTTGGGCTAGGTTTCCTAGCCATAGTCATTGCATTCAGATGACAGGAGAGAAAAAAAAAAAAAAGAATATAAAACAACATTTGATAATATATACTATTAATTGCAGGAGGATAGCTCCATCTACAACTATTAGAATTCAAAGAATAAAGAATTATTAACACGTTCGCTGCCAACTACAAGTATACTCGTAGTTCGTATATGAGCTTCACAAACCAACTACGAGTATACTTGTATGTCGATTTACCGACCTCCTATGTCAAACACGAGTTAACCCTTAATATATTTACCTGAATAAAGTGGACAGTACGTCTGGGGGCTTGGTGGAAGGGAAATAATTTCAACTAAAATATTATATATTATATGTGTCTCAGAAGCCAACTACGAATATACTCGTATGTCGATTACCAACCTCCTATGCCAAGCGCGAATTAATCCGTAGTATAACACGCAATTTGTAAATCAATTTAAAACTAATAAAATCAATAAAAATAAAAACCAATCAATAAAATAAAAAATCAATTTATTCAAATTAAGAATGGTACATTTTAAAACAATTTTCCACGCATAATGGTGGTTTTCCCTGGCAAACAGGACAATAAGAACGTGTTTCGCATGATCGTTTGTTTTGTGTACACACTGGCATGGCTTTGTTGGGCAATTCTTTTTTTCTCTTGGTGGTAAAATTTCCAAATAATGAAAATCCTGATTCCTTCTGATATTCTCTGATTGTGTAAGCTCATCCATTCCAACAAAAACTGAGATAATCGATCTCTAAATTTTAAACGCAGTCATTGCATTTCCAGTAATCATGTTATAAAATTTATGCGCATTTTGAATGTATACCTCAAAAATGCGTATTGCCAATTTCTTTGGCCATCTAATTGTCTTTCATAAGGTGGAATAATAAGAAAGCATTTGATCAGAAAGATCGGTGCCTGACATCCCCAAATTATAATCCCTAACAATATTTGGTTTTAATTGAAATTTACCATTCCGATTTTGCGTTTCAACCATTCCAAATTTGTGCATATTTGAAATCGAAACAATTTCCCTCTTATCCTTCCATTTGCTGATTACAACAGGATCTCTTCATTGCCAGACAAATTCCCCTTTCTTTAGTTTCTTCTGAATAACATCTGGTGGATTGTTTTTCCTAAAATTTATCAGCGTTCCACACACGTACGATTTTCTGTCGGTAAGCGATTCTGTCAGAGCTACAGAATTATAAAAATTGTCCATATACAATACATAACCCCTGTCTAAATATTCTTCCATCAAGTGGAATACAATATCATATGCGTGACCCATTTTCGCTAAATAGGATTCTGATTTTCCTGTCTAAATATTTATTTTTATCACCAATCCATTCAATTCGCATAGTTCATAGAATTTCACACCATATTTATGTTTTTTGTTTTTTATGTATTGCCGAAACGCCAGTCTATCACCCCACAACACCATTGACTCATCAAAACGAGATTACTTGTAGTTGGTGTATGAAACAAAATTCTGTCTGATAAGCCGGCTACAAGATTACTCGTAGTGACCTTGAAGATGCAAAAAGGGCTTGGCGTGCGGGAACAAACTATGCCTGAGGAGCGTGGCAGCGAACGTGTTAATTCAAAAAACACAGGAATAAGAAGTGTTACTTAGGATGACTTTCCAAAATTGTGTAAGTTTAAAACAGTTGTTCTTGTTGAGATTCAGTCTGTGGATATGGGCTTCACAACTTTCTTTTTATAATCTTTCAAGTAAAAAAGTTACTTCTGTGTAAAGCTTAAGTTTTATTCCAGTGAATTCTATGCCTAGTGGATATAAGCTGAATTAAATATAGAGATTTAAGTGGATGACATAATAATAAAAATTAGCAATGGAATGACATTTATGTAAGGAAAATATAATATCTATTACATTGCAAAATTTTTGGTTAGGTTTCCTTAGTCATAGTCAATGCATAAGTCTGCCTTGCTAAAGCAGACTTATCTGACTCATGAAAGTAGCATATAATCTTGATGTACTTCCACACGAATCTGAGCTGAACAACCAGTCTGTCCATAAACTCCCGATTTTATTTTATAAAATAAATTTTATAAACTCCGGAATGAAAGAGAGTCTAGGAATGAATTTAATTCTTGAACTGAATGGAAAGATTACATATAGATCAATATTATTGATCTATATTATTATTATTACCCCAAGACCTCATGGAATCAAAGACTCATTTGGGAGGTCCTTTTATCACACACACACAGCTCATCATACCATGCCTTGAACACATTCAAACTCCTTGCAGACATCACACTCTCAGGTATTCCAATCATTTACAAACTCTGCACAAAAAAAACCTGCCCCTCACTCCCCTACTCATACCCTCTTTATACAGTTTCCAGGGATGACCTCTGGTTCTTCCCCCGATCTCCCACTATTTTCTGTAGAACTTCTCCAACATTGATCCTATAACAACCCCTTACCAACTTGTAGGTCTCTATCATATCTCCCCTCTTCCTCCTGTCCACCAGACTCTGCAGATTACATCTTCTCAATCTTTCCTCATACTCGACATTCCAAAGGTCAGAAACTACCTTAGTCAATCGCCTTTGGACCCTTTCCAACATCTCTTCATCCTTCTGAAAACCAGGTGACCATAATCTGGGCACAATAGTCCATGTGTGGCCTAATCAAAGCCTTATACAACAGAACAAGAATCTCCCTACTTCTACACATCAGTGTCTTCCGCATCATTCCCAGAAGCCTTTGTGTTGTCTTCACAATTTTGGCTATGTGTCCCCCTAAATTTCAGATCCTTATCCACTATCACCCCCACATCTCTTATTTCTTCCACCTTTAACATTATATCCTCACCAAGCATAAATGATGCATCCCATTTTTGTTTTCCAAATTTTAAATCTTCACTACTCTTCGTGGTTCGTTCCAACTTTGCATCATCTGCAAACAACTGAATATCTCCATCTAAATCTTCACCTATATCGTTAATATACAAGTTAAAAAGTAATGGCCCCAAAACAGACCCCTGAGGCACTCCACTAGTGACTGTCCTTTTCCTGGATGTCGCTGCCCCATATGCAACTTGTTGATACCTATCAGATAGCCAGTCTCCAATCCAGTGCACTAATCTAATATCCAACCCCATCTGCTCTAGTTTGACTACCAGTTTATCATGAGGTACTCTATCAAAAGCCTTTGCAAAATCTAAGTATATTACTGTGTATTCTTCTCCTCTGTCCAAGGAAGCAGTCACTATATTGTAATAAGTATTATGTATTAATTTATTATATGTATTAATGTATATATTAATGTATTATGTATTGTAATATGTATTAATTAATTAATTAATTTGGAATTATGTTGGAATAATTTAAAGATTAAAGTAGCTCTGCTAAAGGATAGTTTTTTTTTTATTTTAAAGAGAATTAGTGGAATACAGCTTATGTACATGGTGAGGACTACAAGACTTCTTTGCCAAATTTGCCTATGTGTTGTATATTTCTGTCCAGTTCAAAAATTACAAATTTAAAAAAATTACCATTCAAGAATTATAGACTTGTATCTATGAACTCCAAATTGCCAGCAAAACATCTAGCTTGAAGCATGTGTATGTATATGGCTTAAAGTTATATGTAATAATTCACTTGTTCAACTTCATCTTTGATTTTTATTATGTCTGGTTGTATATAGTTATGTTCAATAGCTATGTACAACCAGAAATAATAAAAATCAATGATGAAATTGAACAAGTGAATCATTACATACACTTATAACAGATATCAATGGATCAAAATACCACGAAAGAAGTTAAAAGATGAATGATGATTGGGACAAAAGCTTTTGGAAAATTAGTCAATATTCAAAGCCATTACCACTATGCCTGTAAAGGAAAGCTTTTAACCATTGCATTTGCCCTATATATTGCCATATGGCTATGAAACATGAGCATTAAATGGATTTAAATGCAAAAACTAAGACACAACTCAATTTACTATGGATAAATGTATCTTTGGAATCAAAAGACAGCATCACAAAAGGAATAATTTGACAAGAACTCAAACCAAAGTCTCTGACATTACAGAAAGAATGAAACATTTGAAATGGTAATGAGCCGGGCATATTGCTCAAAGACAATATCGATAATGGACCAAAGTACCAGATTGAATTCCACAGGAGGAAAAAACAACCACAAGGCCGACCAAAATTGCAATGATTGATGAAATCAGATTTGCATGAGCAACAACAGGAGAAGGAGTGAAAAAAGTCACTGACTGACAGTCTTGGAGTCATCTTGGAAAGGCATTCATCCAGCATTCATCCAGCGTGAACAGCACTGGATCAAAAATGGCTGATGATGATGGTCACATATCGAACTACACGGCAGGTAATTATGAGAAAGTTAGGAGGCAGATCGAAGCAGCGCATGGGAGATAGTCAAGGGACATCTGAAGAAGTAATATTAGACTATGTACCCAAAGTCAGCAGCATAAATCAGGTAGGAGTTGCATACATGAGTAGCATCATTAAGCCGGAGCAGCAAAGAAAAAAAGAAGACAAAAATGTTGTGGTGGATGTATAAGGAGAAAGTGATCAGCAAGGTCACAAGCAGTACAAAGCTCAGGCAAGAAATGAGACCAGCATGGTAAGGAAGGCAAAATCAGATTACAAGAAGAAATTAGCCAAGCAGGGTAAAAATATTCGAGTTCTTGCACTAAGTAGCAAGTAAAAGCAAAAATGACAGCTTAAGAGAGAAATTAGTCGGAACACTAAATAAGCTGTATACAAGACAGTATTCAAACCAGTTTTAACTTATGGATCTGAGAGCTGGGTCAGAAGTAAAACACTTGACCAAAGAATTGAGACCGCTATGAGAGTCCTGAGAAACATTAGAGGCGTGAACAGATGGCATCAATGGCTGTATCATATTAAAAAAGAACTTGACATTGTCAGCATCCAGGAATGCATTAGCAGCGCTAATCTCAGGTGGTATGGTCACTTAAACAGAATGGGCGAAGAAAGATTAGCGAAACGAGTGTCCTCTGCCAGGTTGGCAAGAAAACGACCAAGAGGAAGACCAAGATATAGGTGGATTGATACAGTAAAACATGCCTTAGATCAGGCATGGCCAACTTCATTCTATACGCGTGCCAATATGTGACGTGTGGTAGCGTCATGGGCCACACACTTTTAGACAGACTAATAAAAATAAACTGCATTTTTTCAGGAAATAGTTATATGTATTGAATTGCTATAATTTGTTTAAATCATTTTACTACTGGAAGAACAATATAAAATACTTGAAACTGATCACTGTAACCAGAGCAGAGCAAATGACTTTCAATGATGCGTTACTCTGGAGCGCATAGAAATCTATCACTCCCACTACTACAACTCGCACAGAGAAGTAGTAGATTTTATAAACTGAGTAATCTTTTTAAAGCAATTTTGATTCCGTGTTGAGAATATAAAGTGTTTCCATCATCAGAAATAATGAATATAACTAGTATATCAATCAGAAAATCTGTGGTCAAAACTAATAACTAAATTGATAATACATATAATTTAATATAGTTTTTATCCTGCAGTGGGCCGCACTAAATCACGTTACAGGCCGCATGTGGCCTGCGGGCCTGCTGTTGGCCTATGCCTTAGATGATAGAAATATAAGATCTGATAATGTTGGAATCTTGACAAGTAACAGACTGATTTGGATGAAAATTATAGATAGGAAGTTAGTAATGATGTAAATTTTTCATGTAGTGCTATCATATCCTGTACACCCTTGAGGATACATGGCAGGAATTTGATGATGATGATGCTGATAATGAAGATAGCTTTAGTGAGTGCTGATGGTAGCGAAATGAAAGAAGCAGATGAAACAAATTGAGTTATTGATTGACCACTTTGCAAGGACCTGGAGTATCCCAACTTTGCAATATCCCCACTCTATAACAGTTATTATTATTATTATTATTATCCCAAGACCCCATGGAGTCCAAAGACTCATCTATGAGGCTCTTTTGTCATACCAGCTCATCATACTGCACCTTAAACACACTGAAATTCTCTGCAGATACTACTCTCAGGAAAAGCATTCAAATCATTCACAACTCTACATGCAAAAAACCTGTATTATCTGTCGCTTTCCACTTGATCAGATTTATTTTCCACACTCACTTCTCTACCTTTCAGCAGCAGTCTCTAAAAGTGACTCACACCAAAACCCCTCAAATGCAGATTGCTCCTATACAGTTCACTTTATCCTTCAAACTCATTCCACACATTAACAAACTGCACTCCTTTCTCCTCACACATTTCTGTTAACATATCATTTATAATCCTTGCTCTCTGCCAATCAAAGTTCCCCAATAAAAGTTTAAACTGTTCTAGGTAGTGACTCATCCCATAATGTTTCTCATTATGGGATACTAAAGCAATCAATGTAAAGTTAACAGCCTCTATATATAAGTAGAATCATGAAGCTACGTCACACTTGGACTTATGCTTGGGTATAAGATTAAAACAAGAATAAAATTTCTTGTCAAGTATAATGTACATTGTAACCTCTCCACAGGAAAAACTCTCCACAGGATGATTTAAATTCATTAACAGTATAAGTAAAGGATAATAGTTGCTGGTTCAGTGTTGTAAAGTGTAATATTATACACTTTAGGATGAAAAGAAGAATGTAAGAACTTTGAAGCTTGAGATCCTTGGGTAGGGGGAAGAGAAGAGATTAAAATTAGCATATTTGGATACTAAAAACACATCAACAAGTAGGAATAAGAAAATTATTTTAAAAAATTTTGCAAATACCTTTTTATTCCCCATGGGGAATAGGAAAGGCTGTTTTAGCCTTATCTTTTACATCCCCTGAGGAGGCAATCAAACTCCATTGCAGCCAATCAGAGATAGTTGGCCCCAAGACTATCACTAATTTTAAATAGCATCTGGTGATAATAGATAAAAAAGTACTGCCATCTTGTGGTCCCCAACACTAAGGCAATATTATATTATTGTCTGAAATAATGTAGGTTCTATGGTCAATTTTCTTCAGTTTACAGGATAAAAAAATGAGTTTCAGGAGAAAAACCCAGTTGTTCCCCATGCCAGAGATTGTCTAACTCAGGAACCAGCCAAAGGAGAGCTTAGAAAAAGTTCCTCTGGTGGATGACTAGAATCGAACTTAAAATGGTCTTTCTATGGGCAGCCTAGCACTATAAATGCAAATGTCATTTCCACAGTGCTACACAGGCCTTAAGAAAATTATCTCTCTTTAACTGCTCGATTTGTGCATCGATTTGGTCACTTGGATTTCTTGGGAATAAAGAAGTAGTAGAGATCATCCAAAGGCATGTGCTGAAAAATGCTCCATCCTTCCCTCTTGAAGGAAGGGTGGAGCATTTTGCATTTATGAGTTACAAAATTGCCATTTATGGGTTACAAAATTGGTTCCATGAAAATTAATCGAAAACAGTTAATCAAAAGACAGTTTACCAAATGGCAATTCATCAGAAAAGTAGTTGATTGAACCACAATTTAACGAATAGCAATTCACTGAAATGGCATTTTATCAAATAAACAATTAATTGAACATCAATTCATCATGTGACAACTCATTGCAAAAGCAACTGATCAAAAAACCATTTACCTAAAATTTTTCAGTGAAATCCTTTCATAATTCATTGAAAGAGTAATGTTCTTGCAAAATATGTTTAAAAGTGTTTGGTAGCAATAACCTAACATTACCCAAGATGCACACAACATTTGTAGGTGGTCATTGAGATTTGTAATAATTATTTTGTTGTATTTTACAGTATTATTCTGTAAGTGTACATGCTACTTCATTGAGGGATGGTGATTTATATCTAGATAAATCACCAATTCATTTTCAGGGAACCAATTTTGTAACCCATAAACGTCAATTTGTCTTCAAGAGGGAAGGGTGGAGCATTCTGCAGCACATGCCTTTGCATGATCTCTACTACTTCTTTATTCCAAGAAATCCAAGTGACCAAATCAATGCACAAATCGAGCAGTTAAAGAGAGATAATTTTCTTAAGGCCTGTGTAGCACTGTGGAAATGACATTTGCATTTATAGTGCTAGGCTGCCCATAGAAAGACCATTTTAAGTTCGATTCTAGTCATCCACTAGAGGAACTTTTAGAAAGGTTAGTAGTCTGGAAAAAAAAAAAAAATTGGAAGGAAAAAAATGCTACACATACTTTTTAAAATGGAAAGATTTTACTTATTTTCCTATATTCATATAAGTAATATATACACACACACACACACACACATGGAGGCCTAAAATAAGTGTCTGGAAAAAGTCCTGTGTTTGGTCTTGAGTAAATATTATTTTTCACAAATTTTTTTTCCATATCATGTAAATATACAGTATACACACAGAGACTGAAACAGACATTTTAAAAATAAATGAAGAACTTGACCCACATAAAATATGCAAGGGAAAATTATTATTATACCTCCAGGGGCTTAAGGACTCATCAAGCAAGGCAATACATTGCCCACACCACCTGCCATACCTTCTATTTAAACTGTTCCACTCTCTTATGATTCTGTGAGAAGAAAATCCAGCTCTCACCCCTTTCTTAACTGCACACAAACTTCCACAGATAACCCCCCTTCTCCTCTCACCATCTTCTATATAATGAAAAATCTTATCAACCAACATTCTCTAAGGCCCTCTCAAAAGTTTATAGATTTCTGTCATACTGCTCCTCTTTCTCCTGCATACCAGTGTCTATGGTCTCAATCTATCCTCGTAATTTATATTCCATATTCTTAATATCATTTTGTAATTCTTCTTTGCACCCTTTCCACAGCTTCTTCATCCCCTCTGAACATAGGAGACCAAATATGAACACAATAGTCCAGGTGCAGTCATATAGAGACCTTGTAAAGGGCAAAATGACTTCCATATCCTTACATACTAATGTTCATTTCAAACTGTAACTCAGGATAAATCAACACTATTATCCTCTGAGTTACATTTGCAATTTGTGCTATGTGATCCTTGAATTCAAATGTCTATCCACCATAACTCCAAGATCTCTGGCCTTGTCAGTTACTCCAAGCATAATCTCAGCAATATAATATGCTGTTAGATTGCTCATCAAACAAAGCGCATAACTTGACACTTACTAACATGGAATTGATAGCCTTTATCATTTGCCCACACTTCCACCCTATTCAAATCACCCTGTAAATGCTTTATATCAGTAACATCTATGATTTTCCTGCCTGTCTTTGCATCATCAGCAAACAATTGAAGATATCCTCAGGCTTTTCAAATATCATTGATATATAGATTCAACAATAATGGTCCAAGGACCAATCTCTGGGGGTACATCATTGATTACCTTAAATTTGGTGGATTCACTTTCTGATACTGTCTGCCAGCCACCCACTTATCCAAGCCAGTAGTTTACATTCCAATTCCATATTATTCGAATCACCTAGTATATGCAACAGCCTTTCAGGTGGTATCCTATCAAATGCCTTAGCAAAGTCAAACAGTATTACAGTGCATCCATTCCCTTTATCCAACTCAGCTGTAATTTTATTATAAAATATGAGCAAATTGCTCTGACATAATCTCCCTTTAGTAAATCCATATTGTTCCTTGCAAAGTATGTTTTAATTATGTTTTTTTTTTTTTAATTATGGTGGTATAGATTAGAATGAAGAGATAGCATTTGGGAATAAGGAAAATAAATTACTTGAGTTCTTGAGAAACAACTATCTTAGACAGCATGTAAAGGAGGACATGCAAGGATTGAGAGTTTTAGATCTGATCATTTCATCAGAGGCTGTAATTGTAAGTAGGGCTCACACTTTCCTCCAGTTTGTTAGAGGATCATGAAGTGATCACCTAAGTTGTGGCTAGCATATGCAGACTTCTGTGAGGAAAGCATATATGCAGAAGTACAAGGCTGGTGATTATGACAAACTTAGGAGACAGCGTCAAGCCATAGCATGGAATAAGGAGTTGAGCAGTAAGAAAATAAATGCTGCTCGGGAACTGACAAAGAAATACATAACATGGAGAGAACAAACAAACGCTCAGTATGAGCAGAAATTAGCAAATCCAGCGAAGAAAAACCGTAGAGAGCTTTTTAGATATGTGGCAAGTACAAGGAAGAATGATTATGATAAGATGATGTTAATGGGTATATATCCCATGTTGGAGTAGAGAAAGTGAGGAACACCTAGGCAAATATGAGGAATCTGAAGACCCAACTATTGCTAAGGAGCTCGTATCAACCCTGGATAAAAACAGAAAGGAAAGATGGATCTCAACCATCAATGAACTCGATTTCGTCACATCTAGTCGGAGAAGCTGGTCACTTCTGAGAAAATTAGGTGGAGCAGAGTCAACAACACACAAAACAACAGAGATAACTCCTGATCAAATGGCTAACCATTTATTGAAAACCTCCAAGATTCATCCCAGCTCTAGGATGAATTGGTGTACAAGCTTCCACCAGACAAATCCTGAGGATGGAACCCGAGTTTCCTGAACTCGTACACCCAGTATCTCGGGAACAGGTACAAACAGCCTTAAAACTTACCAAGAATGGCAAAGCTGCAGGAGTGGATGGTATACTCCCTGAGTTCCTAAAACATCTTGGTCAACATGGTCAAACATGGCTGGCTGCCCTTTTCTCAGAAATCATCATGACTGGTAAACTACCAAAGCTATGGCGGGAAGCCAAAATAATTGCCGTGCCCAAACCAGGGAAAGATCCAAATGATGTGAAAAACCTGTGACCTATCTCCTTGCCTTGCACCACCTTTAAGCTCTTTGAAAGAATTCTCCTTAAAAGAATTTCACCACTCATCGAAAGAGCACTCCCTACTAAACAAGCTGGCTTCAGGCCAGGAAGAAGTTGCTGTGACCAGGTCCTGGCCCTGACAACTCGAACTGAAGCAGGCTTCCAGAAGAAACTTAAATCTGGAGCCACTTTCATTGACCTAACATCTGCTTATGACACTGTCTGGATCAGGGGCCTCCTCCTAAAACTATGAAATATTATAAAGTGTAAAAAAACTTTACAACTTTTTGATTCTATTCTCTCCAACAGAAAGATCAGGGTCCATATTGGCAGAAAAAAGAGCAGGCTTAGATTCCTTCACAACGGTCTTCCTCAGGGCTCTGTGTTATCCCTTATACTTTTTAACATCTACATGTAGATCTATCTCATACCAGATCAAGCAAGTATATGTATGCCGATGACATAGCAATCTTACATCAATCCACCTCCTTTACCAACCTAGAATCAACCTTGTATACAGACCTGAACACCCTGGAAGAGTACTTTAAGCAGTGGTACTTAAAGCCAAATCCAACGAAAACAGTGTCCTCAGTATTCCACCTGTACAATGCAGAGGCGAATCGACAACTCAACCTTTCTTTCTGTGGAAAATTGGTAGAACACGAGCCTCACCCAAAATACCTTGGGGTGAGCCTGGACAGAAGCCTAACCCATCAACCTCTCCAATAAAATTAAAACCAGAAATAATATTATTTCAAGGCTTGCTGGAATAACCTGGAGTTGTGGTGAAGAAGTCCTAAGGTCGTCTGCACTAGCCCTCGCATTCTCTGCAGCAGAATATTGTGCCCCTGTCTGGGAAAGAAGCACACACACTAACATTATAGACACCCAGCTAAACTCTACCATGCACACAATTAGTGGGACAGTGAGAAGCACCCCTCTCTCCTGGCTGCCTGTCCTAGCTAACATTGCTCCACCACACATACGGAGAAGACAAGCCTCGATTAAGGAATTTAATAAAGCAGTGAGCAACCCACTCCTGCCCCTACATCAGACTCTCATAAACCCACCTAGTCTATGCCTCAAATCTAGAAAGCCTCTCTGGTCCATGGATGAACTCTCTTCAGCTGCGCTGCCATCAATATGGAGAGAATACTGGTCCAACAATCTACTAACAAATGACTTCCTGGTAGAAGATCCCTGTGCTCCACAGCCTGGTTTTGATCTTCCTAGGAAGATTTGGTCATCAATAAACACGATCAGAACTAGTCAGGGCAGATGTGGCTACCTTCTACATAAATGGAGGCTGTCAGATCACCCTTATTGTGATTGTTCTCCCGTGGCTCAGACGATTACTCATATTGTGTACGACTGCCCAAGGAGCCAATTTCACGGTGGTGGCCTACGGGACATCCACAAAGTGACGGATGAGGCCTTAAATTGGCTTTCCAGCCTGGATCTTGATTTGTAGTTGATGTGGCGGTGGTTATGGAGGAAACAGAAGATCACGGTCCTGTCTCACCACGAAGACGTTATTCTCATAGTCCTCATCATGGTATCAACAGAACTCCTCCTCATGTTAGAAGATGATGTAATGTGCTCTCTAATTAAACCTAGGATACAGTTACATTTATGTTGCGAAGTGTTGTGAGAACATACAGCCTTGTCATACCTGTTACAGTAGGATGATAATTGCCCCTGGCTTGATTATGACAAATTAATTTTTTGCTTTATTTAAAAGAAAAAAGGGAAAGACTTAGCTGATTGTGCCTTTTATGTAATGAACTTTTATATGTTAAGATTTTCATCATTTGTTACTATAAATTGTGATTGTACTCTTCACTTACCAGTCTCATATAGCCATAAGCATAAATAAATAAATAAATAAATGGGTAAAAATGGTATAATGGTAAATGCTGCAGAAGACATTGTTGAGGTATTCACTGATCAATTTAAAAGGGTGTTTCATCCTCATCAGGGTGAAACCATGAGAAACTCAAGTATAGAGGAGATAGGAGAGGATAGCTTAATTGTGAGTCAGCAGGAGTTATATAAGGAAATAAATAACCTTGATGTCAATAAGGCAATAGGATTTGATGACATATCACCATACATCTTAAGGGAATGTTCCAGGGAATTGCATTGGCTTTTTAATAAGTCTTACAACAACAACACAGGTTCTAAGAAAGTGGAAAGAAGGTAAAATTGTTCCACTGCATAAAGAGAGTGATAAGGCTGTGGCTTCAAATTATAGACCAATCTGTATATCTGAAGTTGTGATGAAGGTACTAGAGAGAGAGATTGGTGAGGAGTACGATATAGAAATGGGTTGATAACAGCAGTATTCTCTGTAGTTGTCAGCATGGGTTTGTTAAAGGCAGATCATGTTTTACTAACTTACTCATGTACAGGGTGTCCCAAAATTCACGCAAGATTTAAATTTAGCGCCATTTGTGCGGTAAAGTGTTGCCAACGAGAAAAAAAAGACAGCGTGACAGCTGACAGTTCAGGGTTATTAAAAATGACCACACACACAGCGAAGAGAGTTCGTTGAATGGATTATGGAACAACAACAAGTGGATGCTTATTTTTCGAACAAAATCATCTTCAGCGATGAGGCTCATTTTCATCTTGATGGCTTCGTTAATCGACAAAATTGTTGCATTTGGGGTTCAGAAAATCCACGAGTGATTGTTGAGAAACAAATGCATCCACAACATGTCACTGTTTGGTGCGGATTTTGGGCTGGAGGCATCATCAGTCCATTCTTCTTCGAAAATGCGGCTGGTAAGGCAATAACAATTAATGGTGCTCACTATCGCGACATGATAATCCAGTTTTTTGTGCCTGAATTGCAAGATATGGATGTGGACGACATGTGGTTTCAACAAGACGGTGCCACATGCCATACAGCCTGAGAAACAATTCAATTACTGCATGAGTCATTTCCTGGTCATGTAATTTCCCGTTTTGGTGATCAGAATTAGCCGCCCAGATCATGTGACTTAACGCCATTGAACTTTTTCTTTGGGGTTTTTTGAAGTCTAAGGTTTATGCCAACAAGCCCACGACCACCCATGCCTTGAAAGAGGAAATTGAGCGCTGTATCACTAAAATTCAGCCACATTTATGCAAAATGGTCATGGAAAATTCGACAAAAGAGCGCGTATTCTATCAAAATTACTTCTTGCATGAATTTTGGGACACACTGTACTATAACAAGGTGATAAATGCCTTGGACAAAGCAGATGCATATACTTAGATTCTATAAAAGCTTTTGATAGACTGCCACACAATAAGCTGTTAAATAAATTGAAACAGATGGGATTGAACATCAGACTTGAGTTGGATTGGTGACTGGCTGTCAGATGAGTAGCAGAAAGTTGTATATGGGGGGGGGGGGGGTACGGTATTCCGAAAGAGTAAGGTCACTGGTGGTGTTCTTCAGTGGTCAGTTTTGGGACCATTGTTGTTTAATTTGTATATTAATGATATTGAGATGTGTTTAACTGATGAAATGCAACTTCAGAAAATTGTTTGCAGATGATGAAAAACTGGGGAGAATAATGCAGAGTCGAGCAGATGTTATTGCCTTACATGAGGACTTGAATAGATTGCATGAATGGGCAGGTAAGTGGAACTATCAGTTCAATGTTGCAAAGTGTAAGGTTTTCAGATTTGGTAAGCAACGATGGGATGCAAAGCATGCACTTGGTGGGGAAACTTTAAAGAAGGTAGAGGAGATGAGCGATCTGGGAGTGACGGTGGACAAGGACCTGAAATTCTGAGGCTACATTGCACAAGTTGTGAATATGTCACATCGGATAATGGCAATGATGCGGAGGACCCTGACATGCAGAAATAAAGAGGTTATCATGCCATTAGAAGGCCTTGATCAGGCCTCATATGAATTATTATGCACAAATTTGGTCACTGGTTTTTCAAGGTGATGAGGATATGTTAGAAAGGGTCCAGAAAATATTCACAAAGGTGGTCGCTGGTCTTTGGAATGTGGAATATGAGTAAGATTGAGAAAATGTAAATTGCAAAGCCTTGTGAATAGAATAGAATAGAATAGAATAGGGAGATATGATTGAGATATATAAGCTAGTCAAGGGTTGCTATCAGGTTGACATGGAAGAGATTTTTTATAGAATGGGAGGGAGGGGTAGAACAAGAAGCCATCCCTGAAAACTATATAAGGAGGGTGTGAGCAGAGGAGTGAGGAGCATGTTCTTTACACGGAGAGTGGAGAGAGTGGTTGGTGAGTGGAATGCATTGCCTGAGTGTGAATGTATACACATTGAATCAGTTTAAGGCATTATGATGAGCTTTGTGTGTAATGGTATGTACTTCCCACGATGAGTCTCTAACTCCATTTAGGTCAGATGTTAATAATAATAACAAAGTATAGTTTCTTTGTCAACACACTTCTGTATGCAAGTCCTTACTCACTTAAGTCATAATCACTCCAAAGATACTTATATGTAGATAGTTAGACACATAAGTCTCTGCACCATCCTTGTGCAATGGGATTATTGTGTATTCTTTCCATTCTTATGGTATCTTTCCTGCGCTAAGACTCAAATTATACAAACACCTAAATGGGTCAGCCAGTTTGATTGAACATTCCCTTAAATTACGTACTGATATTCCTATGAACTATAACACGTACTCCAGGTTGATGGATCTGGGTGAAGTGAGAACTCATTATTTGAAGTATTGCATCAGCTTCTGACACAAGAGTACCGTCTTCTTTCAGTAATGTTATTCTTCCACATTCATTCTTTCTTTTGCTTGCAGCATAAAGATAAAATTCTTTTGGGTTGCCTTTAGCATACACAGCCACTTTCTTTTCATACTCCAACTTAGTTCCATACAATACTCATAACTCTTCTAGCCTCTGTGTTACATATTTCATAACTCCTCTTGCTCTTATTCTCACAATATTCCTTTCAAATAATCTTCTTATTATGGATCCCTTGCTTAATAAGATTGTTCATATATTTCATGTCCATCCTATTTGTTCTTTGAACCTCTAGGGATACATTCAGATACCCATCATCTAAGCACCTTTTCAGAGCTTCCCATGCACTACTGATATCCCATTCAGTAACTGATACAGTGGAACCAAAGATAGTATTCTCCTGAGTTCTTTATCATTTCCAGATTTGTAGTTCTACATGTAACTTGTCTTGATTGGAACATTCAATCAGTTGTCCACTTCGATCACTGTCATCAACTGGTGGAAAAACAGTCACAACTGAGAAACCTTCTGACTGCTATGATCAAATCTAACACTCTTTGACCTTGAGTTCCTTATTTCACATGCTGCTTGAGAAAGTTGTCTGGCAATAGCTCAATATATTCTCCTTCATTCTTATCATGAATTTTCTCTGTTACCCAATCAATATTCATATAATTATATCACCGATAATAATTACTTGTTTCACACCCATGTGGGTAATTTGGTGATGCATTTCTTCATCCCTAGCAAATAATGGCAAATGACCTGACAAATGAACTGCCAGGTCTATAGCAACACCCCATATATTTCTGCCTGTTAACTTCCACTTCACACCAGATAGCCTCAAACTCACTGCTACACAGTATATTATTATCATTATTGCTCTAACGAGTTTCTATTCTAACTGGATTCAAGTCAGTTGATATCACTAATAGTACTTGCCCTACCCACCTCATCTCCTATCTATCATTTCTAAAAATACTAAACCCTTTACATTTGAATCAAGTTAATATATCCGCGTCTGAGAGCCAAGTTTCACTAATGCCAACAATTTTAGGCCACAGTGTATTTACCAAACAATAAACTCAACTACTTTGTTTCTAATGCTCCTCGCATTTGTGTATAGACAAAACAAGTTACCTCCTTAGTTTTTCTTATAATAAAACCTGCTGGTGTAAGCTTCAACATCACACCTAATTCAATAAAAACTGAAGTCATTTCTGATAAACAGGCTCCTTACTTGTCATAATTCATTTTTTGGTGAAGTTTTCATTTGATGATTTGTAGATTTCACGAATTATAATTTTTCAATGAATTGTGGGTTTTCAATGATTTTTCTTTTGATAAATTGTCTTTTTAATGAATTGCCAATCAACAAATTGTTCATTCGAGGAACTGCAGTTTAATGAATTGCTTTTTCAATTAATTATTATTCAATGAATTGTTGTTTGATTAATTGCCTTTCAGTGAATGGTTAGATAAATTGTTGTTTGAGAAATTGTTTATGGTGATTTACTGAATACCATAAACTTTGTGGACAAAAGAAAAAGGGAGGGATACGATATAAATTACTTATAAGAAACATACAAGTGAATAGAGAGGTACTATAGGACCAATACAGAAGAAATTTTTCAATTCATAACAAGAAGAGAGAGAACCAGGAATCACCCCAAAAGTTTTGTACAAATGTGGTTAGTAAAGGCTAGATTTTTTTTTTTTTTAACGAAAATTGGTGAATTAGCGGGTTGCCAAAAGTAGTTGCAAACACTTTAAGGAGAAGTATGATAGGCAGTGTGTGAATAAATAAGTTGTATGTGCCTCCAACTTGAGTTTTTGGACTTCATAGAGATGACGATTTCATAATAATAATTCTAACTATTAATTGGATGTATTCTCTATCCAGTTTGTCTATTTTGAAAGATTAAAAATCTGAGTTTTCAGGAATAACACCCATCTACCTCTGTATGAGACCAACAAATTCAGCTTAAGCAGAAAAGCCATGATATTTGTTCTTTGCTTTCTTCCTTTCTGTACAAATCTCTCACACAGAAAATAAAAAAACATCACATGACATATCAAGTTACTAGTGTTTTCAAAACTTGAAAAGAAATTAATGTATTCTTATAATTTCAGTTCATGACTACATTATCAAATATGAAATAGGATAAGAAATTTAAGGTCATAATTAATTACCACAGATAATGCCTTTTGAGCTTCAACTTTAGAGTCCATCACTCCAACTTTAGTTACTGGTGTATTGTACATATCCTCAATGCCCTTAACTGGTATTCCATCCTTCCCATAATGACCAGGACCTGGAGTCACAAACTAGTGTGAAGAAAACAATTTATGATAAATAATAATAAAATATAAGCTACAATTAAACAGAAAGCGAGTCTGCAAAAATCTGAAAGAAAAAGCAAATGTATCATTATAATAATGATAGATTCCATTTGAATGGGTTTAGTATGAGTTACTTGGACAGGCTGTTGGTAGGTAGAAACAGTAATAAGAGAATTAAAGGTTATAAAAAGAATAGGAGAGCAAGAGAGGCGAAAGTGAAGATGGTTGTGAATGAATGGAGAGGAAAAGAAAAAAAAAGAGTAAAATAAGACCATTGGGAGAAATGAGACCATTATGTAGTATAAGAAGGCATGACACAGGAAGCAGTTCATTTGCACTATCTCTTCCAATTGTTGGTCAGAAGGTCTCAAATAACTAACCATTTATTGAAAACCTCCAAGATTCATTCCAGCTCTACCAGGAAAATTGGTGTATAAGCTTCCACCAGACAAATCCTGAGGATGGAACCCGAGTTTCCTGAACTCGTGCACCCAGTATCCCGGGAAGAGGTACAAATAGCCTTAAAACTATTTAAGGTATTAAGATATTTATTTAAATTATCTCATCTACAAAAAGCATATTCAACAACTAGGAAATAAGATTGAAGCTACTACTACTACTACTATTACTACTACTCCTTGGCATTACAGTCCGTTTAGGACCTGGGCCTGTCTCAGGATAGCCTTCCATTCTTCACGATTCAGTGCCTTCTTCCTCCAATTTTTTACTCTCATTTTCTTTAAATCACCTTCCACATTGTCAAGCCATCTTTTTGGTCATCCTCTGGGTCTAGATCCACCCAGCCCAAACATGAAGACCTTTTTTACGGCTCCGTCATCCCTCATTGCTGAACATGTCCTAACCATCTCAGTCTTCTCACCTTTATTTCAGTAATGATATCCACATCATTGAATTTCTCCATTATTTCTTGGTTGTTCCTCACTCTCCAAAGTCCATTCTTGTTAACCGGGCCAAAGATCTTTCTTAATAATTTTTGTTTCCATATTTGTAATTGGTTTTTATTTCTCTGGATCATTGTCATGTTTCACAGCCATACAAAAGTATGGGTTTAGGGTTTATATAGCCGGATTTTACTTTTTATTGAAATCAAATTAGATTTTAATAATGGTTGGATACTATAGTAAGTTCTATTTGCTGCAGCTATTCTATAAGTAATTTCAACTGACACATCATTACTTTCTCTTATTACTGAGCCCAAATATCATGTTTTAGCAATTTGCTCATATTTTATAATAATGTTATGGCCGAGTTGGATAAAGGGAATGGATACACTATGATAATGTTGGATTTTTCTAAGGCATTTGATAGGATACCACATGATAGACTGTTGTGAAAACTGTCTGTTGTGGAGAATATGAGATTGAAACATAATCTATTGACTTGGATCAGGGGATGGGTGACAGACAGATATCAAAAAGTGGTATACAGTGGGTGTGAATCTGCCAGATTTAAGGTAGCAGTGGTGTACCTCAGGGTTCAGTCCTTGGGCCATTATTGTTCAATCTATACATTAATGACATCAAGCAGGGTCTATCATCAAATTTGCAATTGTTTGCTGATGATGCAAAGATAAGCAGGGCAATCAGGGATGCTACTGATATTCAGCAATTATAAAATGATTTGAATAGACTGGAAATCTGGGCAAACGAAAACGGCTGTCAGTTTAATGTTAGTAAGTGTAAAGTTATGCACTTTGACATGATTAGAGTTCCAGCGGCATATTATATTAGCAGAGTTATGCTGCAAGAAATTGAAGAGGCAAGGGATCTTGGTGTATTGGTGGATAAGAATTTAAAGTTCAAAGGTCACATAGCAAAAGTGCAAATACAACTTAGAGGATAATTGCTATGTTGAAGCAAACCTTGACATGTAAGGATAAGGAAGTAATTTTGCCTCTTTATAAGGCTTTGATAAGACAATACTTGGATTACTGTGCTCAGATTTCATCTCCCGGGTTCCAAGGGGATAAAGAAGCTGTGGAAAGGGTGCAAAGAAGAGTTATAAAGATTATATTTGGATTATGGGATTTAGATTATGAGGACAGATTGCGAGTATATGGATTACAGACTGATTAACAGGAGAAAGAGGGTTGATATGATAGAGGTCTATAAACTTTTGAATGGGTGTTATAGCATTTCAACTGATGAAATTTTTTGTTATATGGAAGGCGGGGAGAGAACACGGGGGCATCCATGGAAGTTAAATTTATTTGCAGTCAAGAAAGGGGTAAGAGCTAGGTTTTTTCCCAGAGAGCAGTAAGTGGGTGGAATAATTTGCCCTTATGGGTAGTGAGTGCATCTAGTATGAATGAATTCAAGGGTAGGTATGATAGCTGGGTTGGGTAATTTACAGCCTCCCTCGATGAGTCCTTGCCTCCCTGGAGGTCTCAGATAATAATAATAATAATAATAATAATAATAAATATGTGAATCTGTACTCGTTCAAAGGTTTCTTCATCTTCATTGAAACTTTGGATGTTTCCAAATTTTTGTTTATCTTTGGCAATTAAGTATTTTGTTTTAATTTCATTTGTTTGTAGGCCCATTTTCTTTCCTCCTCCCTCATTTGTCTATAACCCTCCCTGAGACTTCTCTCAGCTCTTCCAATACAGTCCACATAATCTGCAAAAGCCAAAAGCTGTAGACTTCTATTGATAATAGTTCCACCTCTGTTTATGATTACATTTCATATTACTCTTTCAAGGCATAGGTTGAAAAGCATTGTTGATAGTTGGTCTCCTTGTTGTAATCCTTTGGTTATCCTGATCTCTGGTGTGAGTTCACCCTGTATTTTGTACTCTACACATGGGGTTTCCGAGTGTCATTTTAATTAATCTTATCAATTTGGGTGGAATTTGGAATTCCCTCATGACTTTGAATAGCTTATCCCTATTAATGTTATCATAAGCTTGTTTAAAGTCCACAAACAAATGGTGCAGATTAACATTAACTCATAGTATTTTTCCATTATAGTTCGTACTGTAAAAATCTGGTCTGTTGTTGATCTACCATTTCTAAACCCACATTGATAGTCACCCAGTGTTTCTTCTATAAAAAGCTGCAATCTAGCTGCCAGTATCGTTATCACCTCCAGGAAGTCCAAAGACTCATTGAGGGAGGGCACCTACTCTCCACAACTACCTTCATCATCTACACCAATGCCATCTACTGCTGACTACCAGCACTAGTATTTGCAAAGACACCCAAAAACATCCATGCTCACAGCAGGATTCGAACCCACAGCCTTTTTTGGCTGGAGAGTGGATATGCTAACCACTTGGCCAACCAGGCTGGCTAAATTTATAATCTATTATAATTTATATCTAAATTTATAATAAAATCTATAATTTTGGCACAGAGACTTGTCATTTTTCTTATGGATAGGGAAGTTAATAGCAGTATTCCATTCAATAGGCAGAGTCTTAGTTTCCCATACCTCTTACAAGCACTCATGGATTTTAATTAATAGTGACTGCCCACCAATTTTAATAGCTCGACTGGTATTCCGTCTTCACCAGGTGCTTTATTATTTTTCATTCTCTTTAGGACTAATTCCACCTCGTATAGCTCTGGTGCTTCCTCTGTCTCAGCTTTTCTTATACTTGCCAGGGGTTCATTAAGCTCATCTTCTTCTGGAATGTTAGTTTTGAAGCTTGTTTTATCCTGAAGGAGATCTTCAAAATATTCTGCCCACCTTCTCAAAATTTCCTCCCTTCTATCAAGAAAATTGCCCTCACGGTCTCTGCAGACCTGGAGGTGATGATACAAAGGTGGAAGCAATGGAGAAGTCATATTTACCTATACGAGAATAATCCAGAATAATTTCTCTAAATTATTCTGGATTTAGAGAAAGAAGTTGGAAGTTTTTTCCCACTTGTTTAGACTATAATAAATTTAGTTTAATACTTTATCCAAGTGTAAGCAAACAAAGTTTGTGCCTGAAGTATCTTCAGGACTGAGGCAACTCGTGGTAAAGGTGGACCAAGCTCTCATCACTCCTTGTCTTAGTATCTCCCATAATGCAAAGCACATCTCCTTGCGGGATATGTGCTTTGCATTATGACGAGACCTCAATAAAGGTCGAAACCGGTCTGGGTAGTGGCCCTTCTCTTAATGCATAGCATTATACATGTCTGCAAGGAGATGTGCTTTGCATTATGGGAGATACTAAGACAAGGAGTGATGAGAGCTTGGTCCACCTTTACCACGAGTTGCCTCAGTCCTGAAGATACTTCAGGTGCAAACTTTGTTTACTTACACTTGGATAAAGGATTAAACTAAATTTATTCAGCCACTTTAGTAATTTTATTTTCTAATCCTTTCCCATTTTTTTATCTGTAGTCATATCATTGACATATTCATCCTCTTTCTCTTCATTTATTTCTTCCCACAATCTTTCAACATATTTTTGTCTGATTATTCATCTTTTAATTTTTGGATGTGATATCTTGATGTTCTCCATCCTCTACCCACCTTATTAATTTTTATTCTTTGTTTATATTTAATTATTAGCAAGTAATGATCCATATCACAATGTGCTCCTCTTACATCAATGATATCTGTCACATGTTGTACAATCATCACATGATCTATCTGATTTTGTGTTATTCCATCTGCCGATCTCCAGGTAACTTTATGCACTTTTTATGTGGAAAACAAGTTGTAAATATGATCATATTTTTCCCACTTGCAAAATCAATTAGTCTTGTGCCATTTTCATTACTTTCTTCATTTGCACTATCTCTTCCAATTGTTGGTCAGAAGGTCTCTTCCTTCCCTATTTTGCCATTCATGTCTCCTAGAACCATCGTGTTTTGGTGACTGATCATATATCATATATCCTCTCCAGTAATTCACAGAAGTTCACCTTATCTTCTTCACAAGAGTCCTCGGTTGGTGCATATCTACATATAAGTGAAATATTGAACATCTTAAACTTTATTCTTGTCCGCGTGGTTAGCCGAGTGGTTACATGCTCCTCAACCATATGCTTGGGAAAGGAGTGTCCTGCATTCGATTCTCATCACTGACATGAGGAGCTAAGGATCTTTCTCAGACATAGCCAAGTTAGCTGGTCTTAGGCATGGACTGCAGGGTTTTTCTCCTCAGTTTATCTGGGGTTTTTCCTCCTGCAAAGCAGGCAAACTGGTTTTAAGAACACAACACTTCACAGACAATTGCACATGGTTGAGTGTGGGGGTAACGACCCCACCTCATAGTGAGTTATGAAACCCAAAAATGGGAGGCCAAGGCCCTACATGGGGGGCTGTAGTGCCAAAGAAGAAGAAGAAGAAACGTTATTCTCAGTACACAAAGTCATTCCTTTCCATCGCACCTCCTGCAATGCTGTTATTTTCACTCTATAAATCTGTAATCCTTCACACACTCTCCTCGATGCTCCTGGTCTGTTCAGGCTCAAGACATTCCAGCTTCTAAACTAATATTCATAATCCTTTTTCTGTTGTCCAGATCATTCATGAAGTTTGTCCGGTTAATTTTCCTTTTGACTTTCTTAACAAGTTGAGTTTTTGCATAGCAGGATTGTTAGCCCTGCACCCAAACTCACAAGAAGGAACCCAGCTATATCCCCCTCCCCAGGGACTAGGTACCCATTTTAGTCACCTTTTATTACATGCATGAGCTACAATGGGACTATTCTTTAACCCTGGTCACCACATGGGATAAGATTGAAGCTAGAAACAATATTATCTGTAATCTGACTGCCCTGGCTTTGGTCTTCTCAACAGCAGAGTACTGTACCCCATCTGGAGTAGAAGTACTCACTCCAAGTTAATAGATATAAAACAACCAAACCCTGCATATTATCTCAGGTAATCTGAAATAACTCCTCTACCACAGCTTTCTGTCCTAGCAAATATCATCCACCAAATCTTAGAATACAGGCTGCAAACTTTGAAAAAATATAAAAAACTCAAATCTGATACTCTACAACCGATCTCAAATATACTAAACAATCTGCCACAAACCTGACTCAGATCATGTACTTCCTTTTGGTGAGAGGGACAGTTATTGAAAACTCACAACTTTAATCGATCACTTATTTAAGATCCCTGTTCTGAGCCTCCTAGATTTGATCTGCCATTCAAACAATGGTCCTCCCTAACTCCCTAAACAGAATTAGGACAGGCCATGGAAGATAAAAATATTTACTTCATTGTGAGTACTCTGCTCTGCAAACCATGTCTCATATAGTGGAGAGTGGAGTCCTATCCAATTTCCCAGCAGGGGATGGATAGCAGAATTACATCAGGCTACAAAGGGAGCAATGGTTGTCCAATTTAAAACTTGATTTGTAATAGATGTATATAGCCCTATTTTGCTATATTTGACCATTCAATTAAATAATACTGTCTTTCCATATTAAATTGTCTGATATCTATCAGAAAAGCAGTTACCAATCCATTCCAATAAACCAATATCCAAACCTATACATTTACAACTTAAATACCAACTTGTCATGTGATGCCATATCTTTTTTTGTTTATTTATGTAATACAATAAAGAGCATCCCTTAACAAACCTACACTAGTCTTCATAAATAATATTGCCCTTATCTGCCCAATTCAATGTATAAGTTCTTACCAATTTTCAAAAACAACAACCATGGAAGAAACAAAAACTGGTCATATTTCTTCTAGTTTGATATCTCCATTCACCTGCCACCCTTATGCAATGACACTATGTTTACTCTCCTTCCACTCCTCAGGAACTTTCCCCGTTGCAAAGCTTTCATTAAACAAGCAGGTTAATATAAATTAAAGATACCAAGAAGTTATATACTTAGTTTAATCCTTTACCCAAGTGTAAGCAAACTAAGTTTGTGCCTGAAGTATTTTCATGACTGGGTTAACTCGTATATAGAAGCTAATGGCTTCACATCACTTGCCTTAGTGATGTGAAAATATGACTTCTGCATTACTTCAACCTTAGCATCACCTCTTAGTCTGGCTTCCACTGATGAGACCTCAATAAAGGTCAAAACCAGTCTGGGTAGTGATCCTTCCACAATGCATAGCTTAACTACGAACTGCATCATCTACACCAATGCCATCTACTGCCCACCACCACCACTAGTATTTTCATAGACAATCACAAACATCCATGCCCACAGTGAGATTCGAACCAGCAGCTGGCTAGAGAGCAGATATGCTAACCACTTGTCCAACCAGGCTGGGTTCATCATCTGATGAAAATTTCTTGAACAAAGCCAAGCATGAATGTATAGCATCTTAGGGGAGAACTGGTATTCTGTTTAATGATATCTGGAATTTTTAAAGTTGTGAGGTCTGAAGAAAATTAATTAATTAAGGATTACTAATAATAATGTGAAGTTTGTGAGGTACACAGACCAGATTAACAGACTGATGATCAGAAATTGTATCAGGCTTCAAGCATTGAGAAAGCCAACTCTGTACCTAAGGTGGAATCAACTGAAACATGAAACAGTTTTTTAAACATTTCTTTTAGGCACCTATCTTAATTACAAAGAATTTTCTAATATTTAAAAATAAAATAAAATAATAATTATAGAACTTATTATCGTTATGTTATTTTTTATCATTCTTACAAAACTTTTATAACTGAATTATGAGCATCCATGTTTATGGAAAATGAAACCTGCTACCAGAATCTAGGCTTTATAAATTAATTACTTTTGGCTCTGTGAACCGGGGATAATCTCCTCTATTATCACAGCATCCATGGGAACTTGATAGCTTTTCCTGTTCTAACTCAAGAAAATTTTTGATCTTGTAAGTAGCTGGACCAACATTCCAACCCTATATAAATATTAATAACAAATGATTATTGACAATTAATAAATATCATTAACAAATGATTAAAAAAAAATCTGGATTCAGAAAACTGAATATTATTTAATCTTTTTACTTTTACCGAAGGGAACAGATTCTGTCTCCATGATGCTTTTGATAATCACTATGAATAGAGATTTCTTCAGTCATCTTTTAGGCAAACCACAATGTACAATGCCTAAAAGGAACTGAAGACATTCTTTTAACATAGTCAAGACAGATTGTACAATTGCATTGTTTGGAGCCAAACCTCAGAAGTTAAAATGCTGATGATGGAACTAGTATTCTGGCCACTGCAATCAAGAAGAATATGCTGAACTTTGGTGAAGTCTGTCAGTCTGTAGCAATCAAATCCTGTCTATATCTTCATGTTGGCAGATCCATTAGAAGCCTTAGATATGTCCTGCAGCATGGACCTGTTAGTCCTGGATATATCCTCAGTCCACAGGCATTAACCATCAGACTAAATGAAACCATCTGGGAGTGATCCTTTCAAGAAAAAAAACTAAGCTTCTGTTACTTAAATATAAAGAGCCAACA
Source organism: Typopeltis vanoorti (assembly GCF_054136105.1). Classification (NCBI taxonomy): domain Eukaryota; kingdom Metazoa; phylum Arthropoda; class Arachnida; order Uropygi; family Thelyphonidae; genus Typopeltis; species Typopeltis vanoorti. The sequence continues at coordinate 65,170,559 of NC_143566.1, forward strand.
GGCTTCATTTCAGCAATATAAACATTATTTAAATAATGCTAAGCTTCTGTGGTTGTAGACAGCAATAGGGGAAAGAGGAGTTTCACTACCAGGCATTATGCCTGGTAGTGAATGCCTTTGTTTAATCCCCATTTCTTTGAGAATACAGCTTTAAAATGATCACTCTGAAGAAAGACTAGCTTCCAAATAGCATACTAAATCAAACCTAATGATATAATCCTTCAGGAGGAGAATTCCAGAACAGACAGTCAGTAACTTTAATGCCACTAGAACCAGATGCCTGGAGGACACTATGAAGATCACAATTTTGGCAAATCATTATGTAGCACATAATGCTGGGCTAAAAGAAATTCGGTATAGCAAACTGTCCACCTATAACAAACTGTTCCTCCATGTTTACCATGGTAAGAGTAAATTGTAGTTTCCATGTGAAAAAAGGCAAACCCCCAAACCTTCCAGAATTATATCACAAATATATATATTGTCTTAGTTCCAACCTCAATGATGTTCATTAAAATCTGCAAAAATGACACCTATTTTTTCTATCTGAAACTCAAATTTCAGCTTCAGCTTCTTGGAGCATTAGTGAACTCATTTTTTCAAAAATAAATTCTTTGGCTTATTGTTTGTTTAACAATGGAGCATTTATGATGCATGTGTTTGTATATGAGAGATCAATGAACCTCCAACATAAAATCTCCTCTTTTTTTTTAATCTTTTTATGATAAAAAAATCTCTCTACTTTATTCTATCAAATTCATTTGTCACTATAGCTCTTCTAATTTCACCAAACCTGAACCTGTCGATTTCTTTTCTTACAATAGTGATTTCCTTCAAATCCAACTTTTAGTCATCTTCCTTGGAAATTTGAATGTTACAACTAACTGGATTTCCTTTTCCAACAGCAGTGATCCAGTTCCATTGCTCTTCAACAAAATGTTTGCATGGCTATCGAATAACAAACAACCCTAACCACTCACCAAAAAATCTAGATCCTTCTAAGTATGCTGTTTTAATTCTATGCAATTCATATCATAAACTAGCATAGATTTCTTCTTTAATGGAGAAACACAAAAACATTCTCATCTACATGTTGTCTAACATTACTTCATGAATAACAAGATAAGGCCAGAAGAAAGTGCCTTTGTAGTGTAGTTGGAAGAATAACAGGACATGTACTCTGGAAAGGACAAAGGTTTAATTCTCATCATTACAAGAGGAATATTTATATGAACATTTTCATGAATTAACCAAACTCATATGAATGATATAATCACGTAATCACAAGAAAGATATTTATTTAACCAAATATTTCGGTCTGGAAATAGCAGACCATCGTCGGTGGTATTACAAGAACAGTTTAAAAAATATACAAGCTAGAATACTAACAATAGATCGTTGAAATTAGAACATGCCGCGTGATGTTATATCACTAAGTATGAAACGAAATATTTTGAAGTAGAAACATGATTGAATTTGCTATTAAAAAAAAAAAAAAAAAAAAAAAAAAAATTAATGAGTAATCTTGATTAGGCTTTCCCAGATTTTTGATATAGATATGCAGTCATTACGATTCAGGTTGGGATGATGGAGCAAGGCCTCCACGCTTTCCTTGAACAAACGTTCGAACCTATAACGGGATCTATGTAAGAGGTGCGTTTTGGACCAAAGGATGCTGTGGTCAGTTTCAATCCCGTGTTGAGCCAAACCAGACTTTTCAGGTTTATTGTGAAGAATGGATGATTGATGTTCTTGGATTCTTTTTTCAAGAGAACGTCCAGTCTGTCCAAAGTAAGAGAGATCACAGTTGCAAGGAATTTGATAAACTCCAGGAAGAGATAAAGTTGAGCGTTTGTCTTTAGGAGAAGGAAATTGAGAAGACAATTTGTTAATAGGAGAATACGTAGCTGTTAAATCATATTTCTTCAAAATTCTTGCGATAGGTTCTGAAATACCGGAGATATAAGGAATAGGTACTCGACGTATTGAATCTTTGTTGTTTTGTGGAGGATTATAAGATGTAAGAAGACATTGAATACTTTTTTCAGAAAAGCCATTGAGTTTCATGTGTTGCTGGATAGTAGAAAGTTCTTTCTGTAGATAATCAAAAGTAGAACAATTAGTTTTGGCTCTTTTGATGAGACATTTTATAATTCCTGTTTTATGACATGGATGATGGGCTGATTCTTTCAGAATATAACGACCTGTGAATGTTGGTTTCCTGTATACTGTAGTTGTAAGAATATTTGAAGATGATCAGATGAGGAGAACGTCTAAAAAAGATAACTGGTTGTTTTCTTCTAATTCCATAGTAAACTTTATGCGATGATGTAAGGAATTAATACTGTTTAAAAAGGAAGATAAAGTGTTTTTACTGTGAGGCCAAATAGCAAATATGTCATCTATATATCTTACCCAAAAAGATGGTAGAGGGAAACTAGATGTGAAGAGGACTTTTTCTAAATGTTCCAAATAAAAGTTGGCTAAAGCTGGAGAAAGAGGACTTCCCATGGCTGTTCCTTCTACTTGGCTATAAAATTTGTTTTGACATATGAAATAACCAGAATGTATAACGAAATCGAATAGTTTTATAATATCTTGAGGAAAGATGTCAGCAAGTAGTTTTAAAGTTTCCTTAAGAGGTACATTGGTGTATAAAGATTCTATATCAAAACTAACCATAAGATCTGTAGGTTGTAATGAGACATCTTTTAATTTTTCTAAGAAATCTGAGGAGTTTTTTAAAAAAGAACTCGAGTTGCCAATGTAAGATTTCAGTAATTTAGCTAGATATTTGGCTATACGGTAAGTAGGAGAATCAATGCAATCTACTATTGGACGAAGAGGATAGTCAATCTTATGGATTTTTGGAAGGCCATAAAATCTAGGAGGTCTTGCAAAATGAGTTTTAAGTCTTTCAATTGTGTCTTTATCCAAACTGATGACTTCATCAAGGAGAGAATTTAATTTCTTTAGTTGTCTGTTGGTTGGATTATAATCAATTTCTTGATATGTGGAGCGATCTCGAAGCAAAAGAGAAAGTTTTCTTCTGTAATTTACTGAGTCCATAACTACTGTTGCTTTTCCCTTGTCAGCTTTAGTGATAATGAGGTGATTATTTTTTCTCAAGGACTGTAAAGATTTCATTTCAGAAGGAGATATGTTAGAAGGAGGAAGTTTAGCCTTAAGTAGAGAAGAAGCGACTTCTAGGCGAAGAGCATTAGCTTTATCGCTGGTTAGATGATTAAGATTCCTTTCAATGTTAACTAGGAAATCTAGATATGGTATTTTATTTGGAACAATAGAAAAATCATGTCCTTTTGAAAGGATGAGGGTTTCGCTTTTAGTCAAAGGACGTCCGGATATATTTACAATCCAATTATCTGGAGTTATGAATGGCTTGGATTGTTTAGACGAAAGAGCCTCATATTTACGGTTAAGATGTTGACTTAGTTTATTATAAGCACGTTGAGTAGAACGTTTAGCTACATTTAGAACTATGTGAGAAAGATGTGGATCCAAATTTGTGGATATATAGGTGCGTAAATCAGAAGGTTTTTTCATCCCACGAACAATTACTTGTCACTATCTTTCACACTGCCAAGTCTATGGCAACATCCAACTAAATATTTCATTCTGTTCACCTATAGCCCTCACACTTCCTTCGATGAGTCTATCGACTCCTTGGAGTTGCCCGGAACAATAATAACACCATACTGCCTCAAAATGACTGCCATGTTTCACCCATACATCACCTTGTAACAGCATAACTCCTCTGCTATCATAATAGCATTTTCTTTCCTTTCCAGCCCTTTCTATCTTCACAAGAAACACCATATTCCTGCATCTCTGTTGCTATTAAGATGTCATCCTCATCCAACTGCATCTAACATATTGCAATAATTTTGGGGTAAGTTAACTCTATTAATGCAACAGTTTTGTTCCCCTTATTTCAAATACTTCTGAATTTTGTAAACAAATATAGTTCATCTCTGGATCTATAACAAGTCCTGGTAACACTGATGTGACTCCTCCATACCTCCCCTTGGCTTTTCCCCACTGTAACCACCTATCTCACAATTTTCTCCAGATTCAAATCCTCCCCTTGCATCCCAAGTCATATCATTCTTGTGTTGTTTGCTCATACATTAGTTATTGCTTCCATTATCCATCCTTCGCACAATAATAACAAGGCCAGGATAGTGCCTTTGTAGTGCAGTTGGAAGAATAACAGAACATGTACTCTGCAAAAGACATAGTTTTGATTGCTATTGAGCAGCCTCTCCAGTTGACACTGGAGAGGCTGCTCAATAGCAATCAAAACAATATGTCTTTTTGATAGCATTCAATAGCAATCAAACTACCATATTATTCATGATCTTTGTCATCTGTCTCAACTCATTACTGCCATGCCTGGGCAACACACTGACTACCCTTTCTGCCACACTGTTATCTTTTAATCTTCTCAACAACCTCCTGACATCCATTTTCAATTTTCCATGTTCCTAACCAAATCATTCATTGCTACTGCAAACTCTTGTTTACCTACTCCTCATATCCAATACCTCAATCACTCTGCTCATTCTGCCTTCAGGAAAACAAACCTTGTGCACCTTTTCATTTACCACACCTAATAATGCCACAGAAAAGTCTGAAGAATCTCACGTGGTTGTCTTATTACTAAAGCATTTTATTGGATTTGGTTCCAAGTATTAAGTGTTCTCCTTTGTCTGGTCTCTCTTCCAACTCCTGCAACTTTCAGGTCCAGACACACGTTAAGTGTATCCTCTTACTCTGTAGTTATTGCTAGTGATCTCTCATCTACCCTCTTCATTCTATGTTAATGAAACTTCTCCATTTGACTGCAAATTCATTACACAGTTTTGTGATGATAGTTCTCTTCACTTATCTCTCAATCTCATTTAACAAGCCTTGCACTACACAAAAAACATCGAAACTTCCACAATATGAGCTTCTATAATAATAAATTCTGATCTGCATACCATACCTCAATTCAGTTATGATAACCTTGTTAATTTCAATGCTAGTAAAATGCATTCCTGTTTCATATTTCTCTCAAAAAAAAAAAAAATCCTTTCTTCGGTTCTTATTTTTGATGATACCCAATCTCCAGACAAGATGCGATTTCTCTTTTTAGGATTACTCTTACCCCAAATCTCTCTTACATCCTCACTATCCCAAAAAATTAAGTCTTTACTTTCATCAAAGACAATACTTCTGAACAGATTAACTCTATACAAATCACAAATCCATCTAACCAATAAATACTATTGTCATATTTAGAGCTGTGTCCCCTAAGAGCTTCCTAAAAATACTTCTTTATAGAAGAGAGCAATTAGGCTTATTAATGATTCAACTCTCATCAATTCACCCAACTCTCTCTCTCTCACACAATCAATTTCAGCTGTCTGCATTTTATACAAATGTTTCTATGGACACCATTCATCAGAATTAGAATTGGCAGTAGCTTATTAGAAATATGCAGTAGCTATCCTCTTCACAGGTTTTCAACTCCAAACTAACAGAGCCAATTTTTCTTTATCTTCATTCATGCCTTCTACTGCTGTCTTTTGGAACAGCCTTCTCTTTTATATATTTCCTAAAGTATATTTCGGTACAGTACTGATCTTCAAATCCAATGATAATAAGTATCATCCTTCAGCTCATCATCCATGGTGGATGATGAACAGAAGGAAGGCTGAACTATCTCTTGTGGATGAGAATACAAAAAAGTTATATGTGCTAAAATTAATTTCTTAAAATCATTTCAATTTAAACAAAAGTGAATAAGTTAAATTTTGCATTACATATAATTCTTACTATGCAGATAAATTATTGAACATAGTGTTAATTTATTGCAATTTGTAATTTCTACAACATTACTAAGTCATTACCTTTTCCCACCTCGATCTCCATTTGACCTCCTTTAACAGGACCTGAGGCAAACGTGCAATCTTTTCTTCAGAAAATGCTTTTTTCCAGCCAGGTCGAGCAGCTTTAGCTGCCACATTTTTTTCAGAGAATGTTCCATGTATGAGAATTTCATAAGAACCAGGAGCTCGACCTTTGGCCTTGTGTAAATAAATAACAAATCATTATTTCCTCTTATACTAAAATAAGAAATGTAATACAGTATTTTTTTCTTTTCTACTAAAATAAGAAATATAAGAATAATGTAACAAATAATAATAAGATAATAATTTTATCTCTAATAAGAGTTTAATAATATAATTAAACTCTACTGCAGTAAAGATAATAATCTTTACTGCAGTAGATGTGAAAGAAGATAGCATTCCACGAGAAGACAGAAATGTTGATTGAAATTATAAAACAAGTCATGTTCACTTAAGCTTGAGAAACCAGGAGGTAAAGAGTGGTTTTAAAGTTTAAATGAGAATTAAATAAAGGTTTGAAAAATATATCATTTCACTATTTATATTTATTTGATACTTGATAATACAGAGAGTGATGAGAAGAAAATTGGCATTAGTATTAGTGGTACAGCAATCCCTCGATTAGTGCGCCTAATGCATTCTTTAAAACAGGCACATTAATCGAAAACGCACTAATTGAACATAATCAGAGCCGGCAAGTTCATTTTTAAGAAATAAAATTTTTATCATAAAAACAAAAAATTTCTTAGAATGATCAATATTAAAATAAATAAGTCCAGATATGCCAAATAAAAATTTAAAAAAATTGTATATTGCCGCCTCTTTGATCGGCCGGCTGTTTACAATTTTGCAGCAAGAGCAGGCTAAATGCTTGCCTGCATATGTTGTGTCTACTGCAGTCCATCTAAAGTGAAACGGTGAATGGTTTTTATGTGCAGAAACGAATTTTAGTACAAAACATTTGTTGTTAGTTAACCAGTCATATGGTACACATCTCAGTAGGCTACTGACAGTAGCACAGTGTGGACTATTATTTTGTCTCTGTGTCATGTTGTGTAATAATTTCTTCTGGGTACAAAATTGAATTGGAATCAAAAATTTAAAAAAAGTTTTCCAGTGCACAAAATCGTAAGCGTCATGCTGCGAAAGAAGCAGATATTAAGAAACAAACTGGGGCTCTTAATAAATTTATTAAAATATTAAAATATTCTGATGCAGATTGTAGCCAACTCGATACATCAGAAATCAGAGTTGAAGAACCGTGCACATCATCCAGTTTGCATGAAAGTACTATAGTAACTATTGAACAAGATAACAAGACTCATGATTTAAGTGAAAAACAGTTAGGAGAAGATTTAGTTGTAGTTGACCACAAAACTAACACATTGTTAGTCTCCGTGAATTTAGAAGATCCAGGTAAATGGGGAAATATTGATGAAAAATTACGAGTTGTTTTAATCGAAATGGGGCCTGTTCAAAAGAAAAATATAATATATCTTCTTCTATCCACCAAACTCTGTAGTCTACATTCCCTCAGCCTGTCTTCATAACTAACATAGAACAGTCCTAATACCATCTTTGTTACCTGCCTCTGCACCCTTTCCACAGTTAACTAATCCTCTTCAAATTCTGGGGACCAAATTTGAGAACAGTAGTCCAAGTGTAGTCTGATCAGGAATTTACACAATGGAATGACAATTCTTTTATCCCTGCAGGTCAGCTTCCTTCTCAGTATTGCAGTCCTCTGGATTACCCTTCACCACCTTTGCAATATGTTCCCTGAATTTCAGGTTTCTATCAATCATCACCCCCAGATCTCTTGCCTCTTCTACCTCCTCCAGTACAGTTCCTCCTGCATACTCTGTTGGAGAAATTGTACTGGGAGGAGGTAGGGGGAGGCAAGAGATGTATCACAAACTTCAAGACTTTACATTTTGCTGCATTAAACTTACAACCCCATGAATTTGCTGATCTGTCCAATTTATTCAAATCCTCTTGCAGGGGTACCTTAGTTATTAGTAATAGTACATCTGCACTATTACTAATAACCCTTCCCAGTTTCACATCATCTACAAACAACTGAATATCCCCTTGCAATCCACTGACAATATCATTGTTATAAAGATATACTTACTACATATTTAAACTATAAATATGTAGTATATATAATAATAATAATAATATATGATAATTGCACCTTATATAATAATAATAATAATAATAATAATAATAAATAAATAAATAAATTATAATTACCAGCACTGCATCTGCTGTTCCTTCCAAGGGATAGTACCTCCATCGTGGATGCAAGCGTTGGTCGTGAAATCTAGAAAAGAAAAATCGCTATGGTATTAAGATAAGCCTTTCCAAAAATTTCCAAAATATCACTTCCTTGCGAATGGATTACTCGGATTCTCTTGCATGTGTTTTTTTCTGCCACTATACACATAGTGTATATATGTTATGCTAGTATGTATACGTTGCTACACACTTGCACGCTATTGCCGCATGCACAGCACATTACCCACCAGTTACAATTTTTATTCAAAATTCAATTATTTCATTGTATTTTGAATAAAAATTATTTGTTTCAAGATATTCTGTACACTGCATTAATTTGAGAAGAGAAAAAAAAATAAATCAATTAACAAAAACAGTCAAAAGAAGGGGGGGGGGGAAGAAGAACGTATCCGTTTGACATGGAAATTCGCTTTACGCTGATTTATAGAAACTCATCCCAGTGTTGTCATCCGGTAGCATCCTCTAGCAAGAGGGTTGCAGCAGATGAGCAGCTCTTCTCCATTTTTCTCGGTCTGTCGCCTCCGTCATTCTTAAACCAGTCCATCCCATGATCTCATTGAACCACTCTCTAGTTGGTCTTCTACGTCTTCTCTTCCCGTCAAATTTCCCTTGTAATATAGTTCTTGTCAGGTGTCCCAAAGAACTTCTCAGAAGATGTCCTGCAAATCTGGTCTTTCTTTGCATAATATTCTTGAGCAGTGTTCTTTCCATCCCAACTCTTCTTAAAACTTCTTGATTTGATATTCTCTCTGTATAGCTAATCTTTTCCATCTTTCTATAACACCACATTTCCAATGCATTAATTCTTTCCATATCTCTCTTTCTGAGTGTTCATGACTCACTTCCATAACTTGCAATACTCCAAACTGTTGCTTTAACTGTTCCAACTCTAATATCTATTTTAATATTCTTGTTTATTAAAATTCTCTTCATTTCCATAAATGCCGATTCAGCTTTGCCTATTCTATTTCTAATGTCCAACTCTGAAGTTCCTTTCTCTGAGATCCAGCTACCTAAATATTGAAATCTTTCCACTTCTAAAATCTTTCCTCCAAATCTTATCTTTATATTATTTCCTATTTTTCTGCCCATTATCATTATCTTGGTCTTCTTTGTGTTAATCCTTAGTCCGTACTCTTTACAGGAGTTTTCAGTTCTTTGAAGAATTTGTTGTAATCCATTTTCACTTTCTGCCATCACTGCTACATCATCCGCATATCTTAAGTTATTAATGATTCTTCCATTTATTTTTATTCCTTCTTCTACATCCTCAAGTGCCTCTCTAAGCATTTGTGCACTATAAAGGTTAAACAATAATGGTGATAACTTGCATTCTTGTTTAACTCCTTTCTCCACTGGGAATTCTCCTGTTTCCTCTCCATTAACACATGCTGACGCTGTTTGTGTCCAATATAATCTCTTTAAAATTTCCAAGTCATAAGAGTTAATATCAATATTTTCTAGAATGTCAAAAAGCCTTTTATGTTTCATTGTATCAGATGCCTTTTCAAAGTCTAGAAATTCCAAAAACAACTTTCCACCATGGTTTAGTGTTTTCTCCCCAATAATTCTTAGACAAGTTATAGCCTGTCTAGTTCCTCTGTTGGTTCGGAATCCAAACTGTTCCTCATTCATTTCTTTTTCTATTTTACTCTTAATTCTCTCCAAAATTATTTGTGCCAGAATTTTTGCTGTGTGAGTTATAAGACTTATCGTTCTAAAATTATTACAGTCCAAAACTCCCGTCTTTTTTGGAATGGGGGATAAAAATTGATCTTCTAAACTCCTCTTTACAGGAGTTTTCAGTTCTTTGAAGAATTTGTTGTAATCCATTTTCACTTTCTGCCATCACTGCTACATCATCCGCATATCTTAAGTTATTAATGATTCTTCCATTTATTTTTATTCCTTCTTCTACATCCTCAAGTGCCTCTCTAAGCATTTGTGCACTATAAAGGTTTTTCCTGTCCCTCATAAATTCCGTTAATAATTTGCCATAACACTTCCATACCTTTTTCACCTATATTCCGTATAAGTTCTATCTGTATACCATCTATTCCAGGGGATTTTCCTTCTTTCATCTTTTGAATTGCTAGATTTAATTCCTCCCTCCTATGTACAGCCTCTGCCCACTATGCTCTTTCATTTGATTTTCACCTCTTTTGCTATCTTCATAAAGTTTACTTACATATTCTTCCAATCTCTGTAATATCTTCTCTTTTTCTATCAGAATTTCACCTCTTTCTTTCTTGACTGCTCCAATCTTTTGCATCTTTCTCCTTCCTGTCACCATTTAATGTTTTTATAAACACCTTTTATGTCATTTCTTTCTGCCTTTGCTGTTGTATCTTTACTTATCTCATCTAATCACTCTTCCTTTTTCTTTCTTCTCTCTCTCTCTCTCTCTCTCTCTCTCTTTGTATCTCCCTACTCAAGTCTTTATACTGCTTTTTTTCTCCTCTGTTTTGCTATTAACTAACTTTCTTCTTTGTGTTATTTTCCTCAAAATATTTTCCATCATCCATGATTTCATTCTTTTCTCTCTTTCCTCTTCTTTTTTAGCTAAATGTAATTCTGTAGCAGTAATTATGCTTTCCTTCAGAATCTTCCATTTTTCACTTGCATCATCACTTTCTTGTATATTTCTCTCATTCATTTCTTCCACTACTTTCTTTGTGAATTTATTCGCAGTATCTGCTCTATGTTCCATGATTTGCTTTGTTTCCTTGTAGTTACTTTTTTAAGATTAATTTTCATCTTAGTTGATAATAATATATGATCTGTATTACAATCTGCTCCTGGATATGTTGTCACATCTTTGATAATATTTCTATATCTTCTGTTTATCAAAACATAATCTATCTGATTTCTTCTACTATTTATATCCCCCCTTGGGGCTTTCCACATATACAATCTTCTTGGACGTTTCTTAAACCAAGTGTTCATAATTGCTAAATCATGTCTTCTACAGAAATCCAACCGCATATCTCCTCTTTCATTTCTCACTCCCGATCCATATAGTCCAACAATATCTTCCTCCCTTCCTCTTCTGATTTTTGCATTCATATCGCCCTGTATTATAATTATATCTTTTGTTTTTACATCCCCGTGCAAAACGGGGTTACCTTTATTTTTATTGTTTTCTGACTTTTAACGCCTGATATCATAAGAAATTGCAGTTATGTACTAACAAAGCATTATTATTATTATTTTGTTCGTCATCAAATTCTTGATCCACAAGATGCGTAGAGAATAATTGACAGTACTATTACACAAAACCTTTCCAGTATACTAGCTTCTTATCGACAATTTTCCTACAAATTAGTCTTTTGCCTGTTAAGGCTTTCATATTTTCTGATCTTATATTTTGGTATTCTAAGCACTTCTAGCTATGGCAGTCCACCTAGCTTTTTTTGTCGTCCGCGGGGTATTTTTCTCTAACATCCTGACATCGAATACTTGTTTTGATAAGGTTTCCTTTTCCATTCTGTTTCACTAACCATACCATCTTACATTAACTCTGCTTGCACCTAAATATTAACACTATCAATTTCCTTTCCAATATCGTTTTTAAAATGACTGTTCCATTAATGCCATCTGCTCAATTCCCGAATTTTTCTCACACCTCTCAATCTGTAGAATCCAGTACATCATCCTGCCTCAGTTGAGCACAGCAGGAGGGGAGAAACTATCATTAACAAGTCACTGCGAAAATTGTTATTAAACTATTGTATAAATTATAAATGAAGTGCGCTTCGTTTGGAATTTAAAAAGCAAGGCTTTGTGGGATGGAAGGAATTTTTCCCCTTGATCAATGAAAGGAGAAAATTCCTTCCATATGTAATAATGTCCCGATTTTCTTTCAGGAATAAAAACCTCCGATTTCTTCAAAAACCTCTGAAAAAAAAAAAAAAAAAAAAAAAAAAACTTGGCCTGGCTAATAAGAAAATGATGATCATTACGGGCGATTTCAATTATAGTAATATAGACTGGAACAGTGCCGCACTTAGGATTTAATCTTGGAGGGGGCCGAGCACTCAGGATTTAATCTTCGGGGAGGCCGAGTTGAGTAGACGATTTGAGAATATACACTACGCATCGCATACGATCAATGACTGAGCATGTACAATGATCGCTAGTTCATAAGTAGTATAGAAATAGAAGACACGATGCAACATAAATATAAAAAAAATGAATTTTAATTAGGAAAAGATTTTTGGAAAATTTTCTAGTGGTTTTTTCATTTTTCTTTTGGAGGGGGAAAGGGCCCCCCTCCCTGGGTGCTCCACTGAACTGGAATGAAGAGATAGTATTTGGAACCAAAGAGTATTAATTTCTTGAATTTTTGCGAGACAACTAACATAAGCAGTACGTAACAGAGACTATACGCGGATCTAAGTTCTTGGATTTGATTATCTCATCAGACGATATTATTGCAAATGAAGCGTTAGATCTTCCTCTGGCTAGGTAAAGTGACCATGAAGTAATCACTTTGATAGTGGCTAGTTATATTAGGAATTTTGTGACAAAGGGTTATATATGGAACCAGGGCCCCCTGAGAGGAATTTTATCAGGGGGTTAAAAGTTTCTTTTGGGTTCCTTACCTTCTCAATTAATCATTGTTTTTACGACTCCCGGCCCAGGTATGATATAACCCCTGCACCCCCCCCCCACTCCCAGAGGCCCTGTGTGGAACTATAAGGTGAGTCATTATGACAAGCTCAGGAGTGCACGTTGCCCCGATGTCAGGAAATTAGGACTTAGGATGGAAGGAAATCAATCCTGCTTGGTCCCTACTCAGAAACTATTTGATGTAGGCAATGACTAAGTGTATGCGAAAGGTCAGGAGATTAAATAAGGCAGGCGTAAAATGGATGGCCAAAGAGGTGAAGCATACAATCTTGAAGAAAAGGGCATTGTGAAGATGAGTGGTAATAGTCAGTTACTCTTACGTCATCCTTACGCCTCTCTTGATCATTCACTCGGTATGGGTGGAAACAATGATTATAGGAGGATATTGGTTAGTGATAATGGGAGAATGAGGAACAGTGAGGAGGAAAGTAGAGGAACTGAATGAGCAGTTCATTAAAGTATTCCATCCTTGTGATTGTTACATAATGCAGAACTTGAGAGCAGTGAGAATGGGGCATGAACCACTGATGATGAGTGAGCAGGAGGTATGTATGAATTGAGTAAACCTGATGTCAACAAGGTCATGGGACTTGATGGTATATCACCGTGTGTCTTAAGGGAATATTTCAAGGAGTTAACAACAGCTTTAACTTGTCTTTTTAAAACGAGCCTTAGATCAGGCCAAGTTCCAAAGGAGTAAAAAGAGGACAAAATTTTTCCTCTTCATAAATGGGATGATAAGACGACTGCTTCGAATTATAGGCCATTCTGCTTGCATGGAGTTGTAGTAAAGGTGTTGGGGAAGCTAGTGAGGACAAGGATTCACAGCTGGGTTGACTTCAGGAGAATTCTCTTTAATAGACAGATTAAAACTGCTTACTTATTATAACAACGCGACGAATATATTGGACAATGAGGATGCATATACATTTTTTGTTTTTGTAAAGCCTTTTGATAGATTGCCACTTGACAAGCTACTGTTTAAATTACAACTAATGGGGTTAGACAGTAGATTAGTGTGGTGAATTGGAGATTGACTGTTTGATAGGTATCAATAAGTTGGGTATGCGAGAGTGATATTCCAGAAGAGGAAAGTCACCAGTGTCCCCCACCCTGAAGTCCGTTTTGGAGTCATTATTGTTTAATATGTATGTAAATGAAATGACATTGGAAGGGGCTTAAATGGTAATATACAGTTGTTTATAGATGATGCAAAGTTGGGGAGAATTATGAGAAGTGTATCCTTGCAAGAGGATTTGAATAGGCTGTTTGCATGGGTAAGTGTGTGGGGATATCCGTTTAATGTAGCAAACTGTGGCGTTTTAAAATTTAGGAAGCAAAGAATGAATGCGGAGTATAGGATTGGTGGGAATATGTTAGAAAAGGGTGAGGAGAATAATGATCTGGAGGGGGATAGAGACTTCAAATATCGTGGACATTTTGTTAAAATTTTGAGGACAACACAGCGGATTAGGGAAATGATGCAGAAAACACTGACATGTAGATGTAAGAATGTTGTGAATCCATTTCTCAGAGCTTTCATCAGCTATCAGCAGGTTGTGTTATGGATTACTGTGCATAGATTTAATTGCCTATTTTTCAAAAGGACGATTATTTGTTGGAGAGGGTTCAGAGAAAATTCATTAAATCAGCTTCTGGTCTCCAGAATATGAGTATCAGGACAGATTGAGATAATGCAATTTACAGAGCCTAGTGGCTAGAACAAAAAAGGAGGGGAGATTATAATGGAGACAAGTTGGTATGAGGTGAATACCAATTTAGTATGGATGAGATTTTTCATAAAGTGTCTGGAGTAAGGGTAGGGACAAGAGAGGCCTTCATATCTTAAATTTTAACAGCTGGTTGGCTAAATGTTGAAAATAACAAATGGTTCTTAAATAAATAAATAAAATTGAATAGCCAATAACTAATCCTGCACTCCACTATACAGGTTGAATCCACATCATTGTAATAAAAGGCCGAATAAATATTTTGCCGTTTGGAGAGGAAGCATGAACATCAACAACTTGCAATGCAAAAAGATAACAAAATATCATGGAACAATAAAAGAAACTATAAAAGAAACACTGCAGGACGAACTCGTCTCACAGCAGACATTCAAAATGACCTCCAATCAAAGCTATATAGCCAATGACACGTCTAACAATTGGCAGCCACAGGCACCCAAAAGTCAACCTCGCATGCAATGCAATTTTGTTCAACATTTTCTTGCTGTTATTCATTAACATTCCTCACTGGAGTAAAATACACCAGTATTGTAAACGGCACTACAAATGAATATGTAGGATTAACGTTATGTGGTTGAGGAGGCCATGTCTGAGTTAATCTTTCAGGAAACCACTGATCGAGATACCTTGCGGTTTAGGACAGAAATATAGCAAATCTCCGTCGTATATGAACCACATGGTTATCCTCCACGACAAGAACATCATCGAGCAACTCACGGAAGATAGATTCCACTGGGATTTGCAAGAAGTCACAGTACAAACCTCCTCTGAACCTCTTTGGAAAACAAAGATCTCTGTTCAGACAATGATGTAGAATTACTACTGATGTCTCTAATAACCAAAAGTGAAATGGATTTTTATTGGTCTACTTGTAAGTCAATCAAAACACTTGGTTATTATGAAGTCTTCCCACACGACATTGATTTTATTGATGTAGATCTTGCTACCTTTTGTCTGTGGGTCGTGTGTGTGTGTGACCCATATATTATATATAATGTTTTAATTACATTTCTAGTACTGAGTGGGACCACCTCTGACCTGAATGAAGCAAATACCCTTCAGGGCATGCTTTCAACCAGTTTCTGGTACCTCGCGACAGAAATTGGTAGCTTTGTGGAACAGAAATATTCTTCCATTCCTTACACAAAGCTATCCCAACTGCTGATGTTAATGGCGACCACTGGCCTGGAGTCGAATTCGGCCTTCTAATTCGTCCAAAAGATTTTGGATGGGTATGATGTCTGGGCTCTGACTCTTTCAGCAGGCCAGTCCAACACTTCAACGTTGTTTCGTGGAAACTAGTCTTGGACAAGGAGTTCAGTATGGCATGGAGCATTGTCATGCTGAAAAATGCAAGGATCAAAGTACTTCCACAGCTTCGGAAACATAAAGTTGTCCAGGATGTTCGGGTAGCTGTCAGACGTCATAGTTTTGGACACTCCACTAAAAACCCCATCCAACTGAAACATTCCCATACCATTACAAAGCCTGTACTAAACTTTACAGAAGTAATCATGCAGTCCTGCCGGAACTGCCAAATTCAAACACAATCATCAGAGTGAAACATTTGGAAAAAGTGATTCGTAGCTCCAAAAAACCCTTTACCAATCATATACACACACCAGGAATGGTGATAAACACCAGTATATACGTCGTTTGAAGATGAAAGGGTGGGGGGTTGTGTGGTTTGTTCACAGCAGCTCTGCCTTGGTAACCTGAGGAATGCAATTCTCTGTGAACAGTTCCAGTGCTGACAGATGTGCTTGCATTATTTTCCAGGTTGACTGCGAGGTCCGACGCTAATAACGTGCGGGATGCTCGAATATTCAGAGCTTGCCGATTTCGATCAGTGAGTGCCGGTGAACTCCCAGGGCGTTTTCTTGCTGTAGTAGCACCATCAACTTTCCATATATAAATGACATAAGCAGCAGTGGATTTTTGTATACATACTGAGAAGAATAACAATGTCATGGATAGTAAGACCACTGGTGCGATACCCAACTATAAACTCACTCTAAAAGTCTGTCAGTTTAGCTGAACGTGGCATCTTGACATCGAGTACGTGAAAAACATGCAGCACATGCCATCTTTTATTACCAGACTTATGCAGACATGCCCTGAATATTTGCATGTGGTATGATCCGAAATTTGCATGACACATAAGGTGTCCAAATGCTTTTGTCTACATGGTGTATATATATGCCTTATCTGATCAAAAATATTTGGACACCCCTTTCGTAGTAGTGGATATGGCCATATACGTCACAACCATGGCTCATACAAGTATAAAAAGAAGTATATGTTTTGCAATCTTCGTAGACAAACATTAACAGCAAAATGAGCTGTACTGCAGAGCTCTTTTGACGTGTCACTCTCATAGGATGCCATCTTTGCAACGGTTCATTTTAAGAAATTTCTGCTCTGTTTCTGTTTCCCCGATCATCTGTAAGTGATGCTATTGTGAAATGGAAACAGAACGGAACCCCGGGTGCCAAAGCGAATGCAGCGAAAAAAAAATCACCTGACTTCGGATGAAATTCCGCTAGCGAGTTGCTAAATGTCTCGACAAAGCAACCACACTTGTTTATCTAGAATGAAGAGCATGGATTTCCTGCCGCACAAGCGAGTAACGAATCACACTTCACCATCTGGCAGTCCAAAAGATGAGTCTAGGCTTGGTGGATACCAAGAGAATGCTATCTGCCTGAATGTGTTATAGACTACTGAAAATATACCAATGGACGATGGTCACAACCGGTAAAAGTACATGAACCTGCTGGAAATAGCATGGTAATCCCATTTTCATCTAGGACCTCAATACAACTGCTTGGGAAACATCCTCTTCTACTGCAATATTCCCTGTGCTTAGTCGGCTACCTATCACTAGTTGCATCATGTTTACTTCAGATTCTGGTACTCGCATTTCATCCCCCTAATTCATATCGGTTTGCAGAATTTGTGCCATGCTCACAAAAGTGATAGTGAAAATGAATGAATATTTGAGATCATGTAATTTGACGACTAGAGAAGACTTGATAAATCAAGGAGGACTTGATGTGCATTTCCTTTGTCATGTCCATAATAAAAATGCATATCAAGGAATTCAGTAAGCCTGAACTCACTCACTTCTATTGCAAAATAGCAATGTATGACCAAGAAACACTGAAACAAATAGTAGCTTCCACTTGCTTAGGGCTGAACACGATATCAGGCATGTTTTCCATATAATTCTGATGTTTACAATCAGGTAATTCGTTTAGTTGTCTCTGGTTTGCATATTGTGGGCGTTCATGCTTCATCTACAAATGAATT
The DNA here is from genome assembly GCF_054136105.1 of Typopeltis vanoorti. Taxonomy (NCBI): domain Eukaryota; kingdom Metazoa; phylum Arthropoda; class Arachnida; order Uropygi; family Thelyphonidae; genus Typopeltis; species Typopeltis vanoorti. Next base: position 65,188,467 of record NC_143566.1, read on the forward strand.
GCAACTCAGAAATGCAAGGTTTCTGGATCCATATTTATTTGGACCTTTTCGTTAAGAGAGTAAGTATATCTTTAAAGTTTGGAGTGTGGAATCACCAGTATATCATATTTAATAGTAATGGGCTTCCAGTGCTATATGCATCATACAACGGATTATTATTATTTTTGTTGTTGTTAATAATAATAATAATAATAATAATAATAATAATTTTTTTTATTGTGATAATATTTTTATTCATCTGCTAAAATATTTACACTTACAATAAACATCTTGAGTGACATTGCAACACTTATAATTTTAGAGAATTCAGCACAGAGTGCTACATTTTCTACATTGGATTTCAATTAGAAATTTTAAAAAAAATACTTTTTGCCTCTATATTATGTATTTACAACACATGTTCTTCTAAAATTTACAATAAAGATTATACAGAATTTTTGAATATAGAATATACATATTAATAATAATAATAACAATAATAATTAATTTATTTATTTATTTATCATTATTACTTTTATTATTTTTATTTATTTTTTTTATGTCTCAGATAAATTGCATACATAGATGCTGTAATAATAATATATATATAATATAACATGTTACAATTGTGATTAACAGATAGTTGCAAGTTAATAATTTTCTTCCTCGAAGCTTAGCAGAGCTTATCTGAGGAAGATAATAGATGATAGATGGTGGTGATTTCATGGTTATGTTCCTGCAATGGTCACAAGCCAGGTATTGATTTTACTGTCTGATGGTATGTGCTTGGAAGACTTCAATTGCTATTACAATTTAACTTTTTTTTTTCTTCTTTTTTTGTGCAAATAAGGTTAGATTTAGACATGGTGTGTTTGTTTCTCTGTGTTCTTGTAGTGATGGTTTTTGAGAGGGGGTTTGTCATAGGTTTGTGTGTGTGTGTGTGTGCGCGTGTGGGGGGAAGAGAGAGAAACAGGAATTCCTCTAATTTTCATTCTCGCTATAATATTTATACAGCGCCTATTTCAGCTCTCTGTATGTTCCTAGGTTTCTGTTGTCGAATGGCAGTTTGTTTATCATGTCAGGTACGTAGAAGTTTCGGGTGGCTTTGTCATGTGATTGTTGTACTTATATGTTATGTAGTTTGTTGACTGTGGTCTTGTTATTTGATATGTTGTTCTGGTTACTCTATATGTTGGGCTGTAGTAGTGTTTTAACATGACTGTGTAGTGGCATAAGTGTTTCACCTTAAATATTTTGTATTTTGTCCGTGCTTCCTGCATAAGAGTGGGCTGTTCCCAGAATATCAGTTTTACCATTTTATCCTGCAACCATTGTAGCCTGTTAAGTCTATAATCTGCGCAGGATGCGTATGATGTGATTGCATATCTTAAAATGTTTTCACATAATGCTTTATAGATTAGTAATTTTATGTGGGTTGGGGCAATGTCTTTTAATCTGTATAGTTTGCTTGCTATTTTCCTAAGCTTGGTATGTAGGTAGTTTGTATGGCTATTCCAAATTTGATCAGCATCGAAATGAAGTCCAGGTTAGCGTGTTGTTTTCACCTGTGTGATGGTTGTGATTTTAGGTTCTATGCTTTGTGTATAGGAGGATGAATGTTGGATAGCGAGATATTTAGTTTCTATGGGCAGGGTTTGGGGGTTTTTGAATACCATTAGCTTTGTTTTCCCTGGGTTTATATATATATATATGCCGTTTTCGGTTAATCAGTTAGTGATTTGATCGTGTTGTTGCAATGTCGTGTTGCATATTTGGGTAAACGATATTTGCATTGTTGTGAAAGGATACTATGGCCGTGTCGTCTGCGTACTGGAAGATTTTACTTTTTAGGGGGAGTTGGCTTATGTCGTGTGTGTATATGTTAAATAGAATGGGAGATAGGACAGCTCCTTGCGGTACTCCACTGGTTACATGTACCTCTTTGCTGTATATTGATCCTATACGTGTGGTGTGCTTTCTGTTTTTCATGTATGCTTTAAACCACTGGAGTAGACGACCTCCAATTCCTATATAGGTTAGTTTCGTTAACAAGGTTTTGTTTGTTACTGTGTCAAATGCTTTTGTTACGTCAATGAATACCACTAATGTTATTCTGTTTTTATCCAATGCAGCGTTTATTAGATCTGTGAAATCTTCCAGGAGTGTTGCCGTTCCTTTATTTTTTTGAAAGCCATATTGTGTTTTGGGTATGATTTGAAAATTTTCAACGTATGTGGAGAGTTTCTGATGCACGATGCGCTCCATGATTTGGTTGATTACAGACAGCGTCGCAATGGGTCTGTAATTACTTATAATGTTTCTTTTTCCCTGTTTGTGTATGGGTGCGATTAATGCAGTCTTCAGTGTTTCAGGTATGTGTCCCGTTTCGAAGATTTTATTTAACAGTTTTTGAATAACTGGAATTAGGTTGATTGAGTGTTTCTTGATGTCTTTTGGTCTGATTCCGTCTATCCCCGGTCCTTTGGTTAATTTGTTGAATTGCCAGTGATAATTCTTCTTTTGTCACTGTGGGGAACCACATCGACTGGGTTGCTCGTGGACCTAGTGGAGAATGTTCTTTTATGTGAGGAAAGGTTGTTTCTTGTAGCTTTTGGACAGAGTTCACGAAGTGCTGATTAAATTTGTTTGCCAATTGTTTGAGGGATTTGGGGTCGCAGGCAAAGCTGTGTTTTATTGTTTCTGAGGCAGTGGTTCTGTGTATATTGTCCAGCATTTCATTAATCAGGTGCAAGGTTTCCTTTATGTCATTCTGAGCTCTTGTTAATTTGTTGCTGTAATAGTTTCTCTTTGCCATTCTTATCTGTGTTGTTAGGAGATTCCGTTTTCTTTTGTATTCAGCTTTTAAAGTGATATTGTTCGGCGACTTCTTAAGTTGTTTCTATAGGGCATCTTTTCTTTGTATGTCTGTTAGTATGTTGTCTGTTATCCATGGATTTTGTTTCGTTTGGTAGCGTATTTTTATTTTTGTTAATGCTTTGTTGTATATTTTGTTAAATGCAAGTTTAAGATTATTATATACAGCTTCAGCAGAGTCTAAAGATGCTATCTGCATCCAGTCTGTTTTTCTGATTTCATCGTTTACTATTGTTTCGTTTGGAATGCTATGATACTGTTTTGTAGTCTCAGTGATTTTTATGGGTTCTGGTTCAGTGTATAACTGTAATGCTGTGAAATAATGGTCTGCCAGTTTGCATGTTATGACGGCTGCTGTTTGGCTGTTTGGAAGGGCCCTTATATTTATATGATCAATGCAGGATGAGGTTGTTGTGTTTCCGACTATCTCTTCTCGTGTATACGACTGTATGGATGGGGTTATGTTATATGCCGATAATAGGCCTAAGTATTGTTCTGTGTTGTTACTTATGTTCCTAATGTTTATATTAATGTCTCCTATTATCATCAAGTATTCTGAGGTGCCTATTTCCCTGGTTGAAAGCCATTTGTTTAGTTCTTCTAGGAATTTGGTGGTGCTTAAGTTGGGTGGTCTGTATATTGCGTTTAATATCAGGGAGTTTTCTTGTTAAAAAAAAAAATCAGCTAACGTCTTTTTATTCCCGTATACGGGGAGTAGGCGAGGCCATTTAGCCCTATCTAACTTTTTGGAGACTGAGTGGGCAGTTCAATCTCCACTGGTACCAATCAGAGATAGATAGCCCAAGGCTATCACTAATTAAGCGGTACACAGTGAAGAGATCTCGTGGTCCCTAACCCTAACACAATATATTTAATGTCTGAAATAATGTGGGTTCTACGGTCGATTTTCTTGAGTTTACAGGACGAAAAACCCGAGTTTCCGGGAGGAAAAACCCGCTTTCCCGTGCCAGAGATCGACTAACTCGGGAACTGGTCGAAAAAAAGGCTTAGAAAAATTTCCTCTAGTCGCCGACTAGACTCGAAATAAAGTCTTCCTTCGTACGGCCAAGCGCCGTGGTTGGCAAACGCCACATCCACCGAGCTACACAGGCTCTTCTTCTTCTAATAATAATAATAATAATAATAATAATAATAATAATAATAATAATAATAATAATAATAATAATTATTATTATTATTATTATTATTATTATTATTATTAACTTTTTTTCTTTTTTTTTAGAGCCTGTTTAGCTCAGTAGAAGTGGCGTTTGCATTTTAGGGCGCTTGACTGCACTAAGAAAGGATTTGGTGGTTCAAATCTAGTTGCTGAATAGAGGAAATTTTTCAAATTCTTTTTTCGACCGGTTCCCGAGTTAGTCGATCTCTGGCACGGACTAGCGGGTTTTTTCTCACGGAAACTCGAGTTTTTCGTCCAGTAAACTCAAGAAAATCGACCGTCGAAGCCACACTATTTTCAGACATTAAAAATATTGTGTTAGGGTTAGGGACCACGAGATGGCGCCTTCTTCACTTCGTACCGATGAATCAGTGATAGCCTTGGGCCAGCTATCTCTCTCTGATTGGCTATCAGTGGAGATTGAACTGCCCACTCAGTCTCCAAACGTTAGATAGGGTAAACGGCCCCGCCTACTCCCTATACGGGAACAAATAGGCATTAGCTGATTTAATTTTGATTATTAACTTTTGTTAAGTTGTTGTTAACATTAAACTTCCATGGTATTAAAACATTCATTTGAAAGGTCAACTCTATCATCAGCAATCGAAGCTCATTGACGTGTGCCTTGTTAAAGGCATTCATTCTATATTCCCACACACCACTCTCTCAGAGAATGTATTCTCATCAAATACCTTCCATGTAAGGAACCTCATCATCACTTTCTCCTCATACTGCTTCTGGAAATAGTCTCTTGTTCTACCCCTGTCTCTGTCCATTCTATGAAAAATCTCTTCCACGTTAATCTGGTAACTGTTTCTGACCAACTGTCATTCATGGAAGTCACCATCCTTTATCAAGAACACTACAGAATTTGTTACATACATCAAGGATATTACAATTGATGAAAATGACATCATGGCCATCTTGGACATAACTTCTTTGTTCACTAATGTCCCTACAGATGAAGTCCTAACATTACTCAAGGACAAGTTATCCAAAAAAATGTTAGCCTTGTTTACACATTGCATCAGGTCCAGTTACTTCAAATTTCAAGATAATATATATGAACAAAATCATGGACTGGCTATGGGTAATCCTTTATCCCCTGTACTCGCAAATATTTACTTAGAGGATTTTGAAACCAAGGCTATCTCTTCCTTTATTTTAACACCTAAAGTTTGGAAACGTTATGTGGATGATGTCTTCATTGTTTGGAGCCATGGACATGAATCCCTTATGGTTTTCCTCGAACATCTCAATAGCCGACATCAAAGTATTAAGTTTACTGCTGAGCTTGAAACGGATAATTCCTTGCCTTTTCTTTATGTCAAACTGACTCGCTCTTCTGGTAAACTAAAAATATCGATATATAGAAAGCCCACACATACCAACAGATATCTGCACAGTCAGTCCCATCATTTCCCTCCTCATAAGCGTGGAATAATTTCCACCTTGGGACATAGAGCCCGTTCTCTTCTTGATGACCCAAATGAACTGCTTACAGAAATAAACCATCTGAAAACTTCTTTCGAAGTTAATGGATATTCCAAGAAAATCATTGACAAATTCCTTCTTAATCCTCCTAGACATCCCTCAGAAGAAACAAATAGATTCAAAGGCAATATATCTATTCCTTACATAAGTACTGTTTCACACAAATTAGCAAACGTTCTAAGAAAATACAATATCAGAACCTTGTTCACTCCACTTCCAAAGATCCGTTCCTTAATTAGCCACCCAAAACCTTGTCATCATCAACTCAAATACCCTGGTGTATATAAAATATTATGTGACTGCGATATTCCTTATTTCGAGAAGACAGACAAATCTGTGGAAATGCGTAAGGAAGAACACATGATAGACATTACTTACAAGAGACAGTGAGCGAGTGCATTATCAAGTCATATCCTTTTCTCGGCTAATCCTAATGATGATAACCAAAGTCACAAAGTCTGCTGGAAACATCTACTAACATCTTCCGTTGCAGTGACGACATAGAGAGAAAAATTGTGGAATCTAGAGAAATCATCTTCAATCCTGTTCATCTAAATAACAACTTAAGCTACAACCTCCCAGATAGTCATTCAGCTGTAATCATGTACTGGCGTTCACGTGATGCAGCAAGCACGCACTCTTCCAACAATGCAACAAACGAAAGAACAGCTTCAAATATAACTACAACGTTTTCATGCTAATTATGTATAAAGACTGTCTGTGTTGTTCTTAGTCTTTTAACCCTCAATGTTTAGTGTTTTTTCTTTTATAATGTCACCTGAAGAAGGCTGTTCCAGGCCGAAACTAGTAGTGTGTTTATATTAAAACCTTTTTACTTAAATCTCCGTTCTAGTAATTTAATTCTTCATAAAACTATGTATGTTAACCGATGATCATTCTGTCATATATATATGTATATATAAATAAATATATATATATATATATATATATATATATATATAAATAAATTTATATATATATATATAGTTAATTGGGTTTAAACTAGATATGATTTAAAAGCAAGGCCTTTAAACCCTATCCAGCTTTTGGAGACTGAGTGGGCAGTTCAATCTCTACCAGTAGCCAATCAGAGATAGCTGGTCCGTGACTATCACTAATTATAAGCAACCACCGACGAAGTGACTGGACACAGAAAGGCTTAGAAAAGTTCCTCCGGTCAGTTACTAGACTCGAACAATAAGTCTATCTTCATGCAGAGGATGCAAGCGCCTCTTCCACTGAGCTACACGGGCTCTTGCTATGACATATGCATTTTCATGGAGTCTTATGGCGCATACCACATGTTATGCACCATTAGACTACACACAATCCACTCCATCCTTCATATATTTGTCTGTTAACTAATCCAGCCAGTTTGCTTATTTTCGGGCGCCTATTATGATATGGGCTGACAAATCAGAAAGAAAAAAAAAATCAGCTAACGCCTTATCTGGGCTGACAAATCTTCAACTAAAAAAGTCATTAATGGGAGAGATTCCCCACAAAATATATATATATAAATATATATCAGAAATCAGCTAACGCCTTTTTATTCCCGTATACTGGAGTAGGCGAGGCCATTTAGCCCTATCTAACTTTTGGAGACTGAGTGGGCAGTTCAATCTCCACTGGTACCCAATCAGAGACAGATGGCCCAAGGCTATCACTAATTAAGCGGTACGCAGTGAAGAGAGACGGCTCAAATGTGCGCCATCTCGTGGTCCCTAACCCTAACACAACATATTTAATGTCTGAAATAATGTGGGTTCTACGGCCGATTTGCTTGAGTTTCCGGGAGGAAAAACCCGCTTGCCCGTGCCAGAGATCGACTAACTCGGGAACCGGTCGAAAAAAGGCTTAGAAAAATTTCCTCTAGTCGCCGACTAGACTCGAAACCAAGTCTTCCTTCGTGCGGCCAAGCGCCGTGGTGTGCAAACGCCACATCCGCTGAGCTACGCAGGCTTTATATTATTTGTTTATTTTTCACATGGAAGAACGTGTTGCGTCGTTCTTCAGGCTCTGTCACGGTTCATTTATTCAATAAATTTAATTCCTGTTAATAGCGGAATTTGTTGTAAAGAACAATGAGTAAAGTAACAAACAAAAACGCAAAAATCTGAAACGAAATTTATGAGAAAAAACAGCAAAATATACGCTATTTGTTTATAAAAAAATGAACAGCTAATGAAAGAACTAAACCAGTAATAAAGAAATCTAAACGTTGTTGAATGGATTTCCCTTCCAATAAAGGTTTTAAATCCGTAGCACCGTAGTCAAGTAAGGATATGTTTCATCAGTTTAGCATGTTTATTTATATTTATTTATATAATCCAGAAACCCTGCTTTAAAGGCCAAATATGGAACTTGTTCAAGCCACTTCAGGCCTCAAATAAGAGGTGGGGACAGTCTCATAATCGAACGCGATAAAATTAATCTCCCGTCTACCACCAATCGCATACATCCATGACAAGGCTGGATTCGAACTCGCGGTCTGTTGATGGAAGACGGAGTACGTTAATAACCACCGGCCTGGTTGGTCGATTGGTTACATACACAGGAAACAGTGATTGGTGACGAATACCTCCTTTTAATTATTACAATCAGTCGAAGTTTTCTAAATAAAAACTAGCATAAAAAAATTCGACTGATTGTAGCTGAAATGGAAATTTTGCAACCCATCATTGTTTCCTACTGCCAACCAGACCGGTGGTGAACATACCCTCGTCTAATACTTATTAAGCGAGGGTATGAACATACCCTCGCCTAATAACTTATTATCCCGTATAATAAGTTAGGAATAAGGGAATGCTGCTTGCTCACCTTTGAGAAATGAAAGGGATATTAGAATATTTATGTTAATATACGCCTTACTTCATGACTGATTAAAGACCACACGGAAGTGGCGCGAAAAATATTCCAAAACACAAAGGATAAAAATTCAAATCTTATTAATTGCAACACAGATTAACAATTAATGCCAAAATGCTATTCCAGTACTTGATTTTTAAATAAATCAAAATATTTTATTTAATTGATTACAGTATTTTAATTTTAAATAAATTAAACCACAAAAAACTACTTTGCGAGTAAAAATATTAAAAAAAAAAAAATATGCAGTTGTTTGTATTTGATCACAAATAATGGATATTCCACTGTTTCTGATATGGAAAGCACTCTTGATATTTTCAATCACCTTTTTTAATAATTAGATAATGCATTTTGCCATGTTACAAAAAAAAAAAAAAAACACAAAAAAAAAAAACGTAATATAGTACTATGTTTTTACCTCCTGCTTGTAACTCCGAAAGGAGCTTTGATTCGGCTGGTAGGTTTTATTTCGTAGGTCATTTATTCGTGAATGAGATTTAATTATAAGCTGTAATACTGTGCTTATACTTCCTGCGATAAAATGGCGATAGCCAGCTGGCATCCTTAAGTGTGTTATTCTGTTAACAGGAGCCTATATAGAGAACAATTGGAATGCACCAATCAACAATGGACAATTATTGTTGTTGTAACTACAGGCATAGTTCACCTACCAATTAGAGATCCTTCGACAATTCAGCGCATGTCACAAAAAAGGAGAATCCATTCCGATAATAGGGTAATCAATCCGTATTGCGGGATGAGTTGTTTATTATTAAACGTCGGAAAATTAACTTCTGTTTTATGATCATTGTAGTTAACTATGTTGCTTGTATAACAGTTGGAAAAATTTACCTATAAAGCACGTGATTTCGCGTGTTGGCGACCAATTCGTACGTCCTTCATTTCTTTCTCCCCTTCAGCATGAATCGACTATTCTTGACAAGTTTCCAAATGGAGATTTCAAAAGCATGGACATACTACGTATAACGCGGATGTTAGGTTCCATAGAAATGCCGCGTTATACAAATCCAGTTATACGAGACTTAGATCACATGGAAAGAGTAGGGTTAAGTTCCGAAATCGTTTTTTTTTAATTTATATAAACAACAATGACATATGTAATAAAAACATTATTTTTATTTAATTCAGGTAATTCATGTAAGTTAAGAAAACATAAACTATAAGACAAATACGTAGTATAAAATTATAAAAATTACAAATTGTACATATATTTCATTGCATATAATGCATAAATGTTTTAGACACAATAAAATAAAGCGCATATTTTAATCGTCATCACTGTCTTCAGAAATAACATTTCGTAGATGTTCTTTAAGTGGCCGGAGGTCGTCACCACTTGAAATCTCTTGGACATCATTTGTATAATTCTCGTTGCATATTTCGGCTGGTTTAGTCATCAAAAAGTCAGTAATAAGACTTTGGTTTCCACTAAGCTACAATTTTTTATTAAGTTCATAATGGTAAACAAAAATCCAATTGTCTTGTGAATTTTCCCGAGCGCTCCAATGAGGAATCATTATCCGTAAAATAACTTCGTAGCTTTCTTGCGAAGTCCAATCCTTCTGTTAATTTCTTTAAACTGAATTCTTTAACGGATTCATCACAATCAGAATTTTCGGCAGAACTTTCCCCGCCATTTGGTTCGACGCCATCTATTAATTGTACAGTTCCTCCTCATTTAAATCTGTTTCTCCATCAATTAATTCATTAAATTCGTTTTCAACCATATCGCAAAAGCTCTCTGCACCAAAAATGTGCGCGACGTTTATTATACGACCTAGCTCGGCATCCACTGGAAGTACGAAATTTTGTTCCAGAAAGGCTTCAGGCCATATTTTTTTCCAGCAAGCATGCACCACAGAGGGTTGTAATTCCTTAATGGACAGAGAAATAATTTTTACACAATTCAATATTGAAAACTCTTTCCACGTTTGAGGTAGTGTCATGTTTGGATTAGATTCCATTTTCCAAAATTAATTGAAATGTTCGCCGAATATAATATGACTTATATGTTGATATTATTCCTTGATCGAATGGTTGAATAAGTGAAGTAGTATTAGGCGGCAAAAAAGTTATTTTAATATCCGGATGGCTTAAATTTTTGGGTGGCCTGATGCGTTATCTAAAATTAGTAGACTTTTGAAGTCCATATTCTTTTTCTTTGTGTAACTTTCTACATCGGGTACAAAACACTTGAAAAACCAATTTTCAAACATGCTAGCTTAACCCATGCCTTTTGTTGGCCTGCCAATAAACAGGTAAGGCGGACTTGTCGAGCCCTTTCATCGCACGAGGATTTGCGGATCGGTTAATAAACATTGGTTTTGTCATGTAATCACCTGATGCATTACTACCAAACAGTAGAGTAATTCTATCTTTGGAAACTTTGAATCCAGGAGCTGATCTTTCATTTATCGAAATATAGGTGCGTTTTGGCATTTTTCCCAATATAACCAGATTGATCTGCACTGTAACCACCTTCTTTAATGATTTTTAAAAGTTTTGCTGGGTATTTCCGGGCAGCTTCAACGTCTGATGATGCTGATTCTCCCTGGATTTTAAGATTATACAAAGAAAACCGCTTTTTAAAGTTTTCGAACCAAGCCTTACTGGTACAAAATCCATGCTGAGAGATTTCTTCTGAAGAATTTTGATTGAGTTCTTTTAAATGTTTATAAACTTTGAGAGCTTTTTGCTTAATAAGGTGTCCATCCAAAGGAATTTTCTTTTGAGTGCAATCTTCTATCCAAATCATTAGAGATTTCTCCATTTTTTTCTATTAGAATATTTCGAACACGAGCAACGCACTTTGCACTTACCGTTGACCCAGCAATAACACTTTCTCGGATTTTATGTTCATTTTGTTTGATTGTTCAAATTATTGATTCATTTAAATTCAGAGTCCTTGCAACAACTTTTGGTTTTTCTCCAATTTTCAACCGATCCAAGATTTTAATTTTTTTCTTCGAGAGAAGTGAATTTCCTCTTCAATGTTGGCGCTTCCCCTTTCGTTGCAGTTTTAGTTGCATTACAATAAAAATAAACTTTTACATAAAAAAAAGCATTACATATGTATGTAACTCACCAGAAAATAAACCGCTCAGCTTGAGAATAACACAGTTATCATTTTAAATGCGCTTTCCTGGCAGAAAACGAAGACAATTTTCAACAATAAATACTTTATACAGTAAACCCTAGATGGCGAACCTATGGTACTCGTGCCAGAGGGGACATGTCAACGATTTACAGATGATATCCTTTTATACGCTTATAAATTATAAGTTTTTCAATTTTTTTTTTAATTGTTACAATACATACTAGATGAATTTTGTTTTACACGAGACAACAGCTATAAAGACGTGCATATGATTGGTGCGATATTAACAAAAGATCGCGCGACCCAAAGACCAAAGCAGCCGGCAAGTGTTGAGTTGAAATGCTAATTCTCTTCAATCGAATTCCATAACATCTGAAACTGTCATAACAACATTCATAACAGGGTGTCATTTATCGTTCCGGTGGAACTTCTCATTACTGACTGGCTCAATTCACACAAACGTTTCAACCCTTGGTTGAATTTTATGGCTTCTTGGCAGGCGAACTCACATTCATTATATGGCATGTTTCAATTCTTGGTAGTCTTTTATTTTAAGTTAGCCTTTGTGATCTGTCAAAATGACATCGAGAATTTCAAATGCAATAAAACAACACTTATTTCATGATTGAAAAATTGGACAATAGTTTTTAGTTAGATACTGTGTTTCGGTGCAACATATGGTTTTGCTTAAGTTTATACAGCATAGTTTCTGTGAGAGAGGACATGTGATTTATTAGTTAGCGCCGTTATTATTCCATTTGTCTCTAATTGCACTATTTGTTGAGAGTGACACAAACTGCAAAAGCCTCTGTACAATACCTTATTCAGTGATACAATAGAACTAAATTCGATACTTATAACTACTTGCGCGATACGGGCAGACACAAAATTAACTAAGACAAAATTTCATTTTTAAGTCCAGCGGTGAAAAATATGAAAATAAATAAATAAATAAATAAAGGGTTACTAGAAATTGTAGACCGCGTTATATTGAAACCGCGTTGAACAAGGGATACTACAATTTGTAGACCGCATTACATCGAAACGGCGTTGTATAAGTACCGCGTTATACGAGGGTTACCTGTATTGTGTTTCCAGTTACAGGAGCATGCATTTATCAAAAATCTTTGTACCATTTTTAAATATAACATCACTGAACAGGATCGACTTGGTGTTCTTCAAGATCCTGAGAAAAACAACAGCATAATAAACACAACTGAAACTAGATATATCATAGATATATTCGTTTGGTAAATTTTATTTTATCTTTTGCGTGGTTTTCTGGAACACCAGAAAAGCGGTCTGATTGCATAGTGTGTTTCCCCTTAATAAAGAGTATATTATTTTCATTTTCCTATATATATACTAGGGGGCTTCGCCTCCCTGGCGCCTACGGCGCCCAACCCCCGAGTTCCGGGCTGGTAAGACAAAAAACGTGACATAAAAACGTTTCAAATTTCGGCTTATCTTTTTATATGTAGAGAGTAGATATAGAATAGATATATATATATAATGAAACGAGTACCCTGTTCTCTCTCTCTCTCTCTCTAATAATCCCCTTTTTTTTCTTATGATATCTCATATAATTTTTATTTATTTATTTTTCTGCATTTCAACATCGAAGATCTTCATCCTCCTAAAGCTGAAGTAACTGTAATAACAATTAACATCAGTTGTTACCTCTGCCCCGATTAAGGTAAGTATTATCCCTCCGACAAAACAAAATCTTCTGAAACTAGATGCTATCAAAGGTAACAGAAGTTGGCAGGAAATTATGAAGAGGGGCTTTTTCTCAAAACTGTATTTTAGTTCCTTTGAAAACAATACATTATTATCTTCTTCTCCACATTAGTTGAAGACATGGAACTATACATGTGAAACCGAATGTTTGCCGAACGAGATGAAGAAATGGATTATCGTGCTATTAGTGAAATTATGAATAAGATATGATGTCAATGTATGAGAAGAAGATGATAATGAAATCATAATGCATGAGTCCTGAACATCTTGCATCAATTAGCCGGGAATTCTGAAGAAAGAAAATCAACTGTTGTAGTATTCGGCGTAAATGGTTGGCCGATTGGGACAGTCAGTCAGCTCTCAAACCAATTGGTCATGTGCTTGAATTGCACGGTGAGCATGGGTGTTTGTAAATATCTTTAGGTGAAGATGATTATCACCCAATATGAGACCACCATCAAACAATGGGACATTGATGTTGCCGTAAATTTTATCTTCATTTCTTAGGGAATAGGCTGGATATGCTCTAATAAGATGTAATACAATGTTGGCTGATCCTGGTGCCAGTGGCATAGGAACGCTTCGGCATTGGGGAAGTTGTCTGACACCACTGGCAGGATATTTATTGTCAATGTCAACGCTTTTTCTTGTCTAGTGTTGGTACATTGATATTGTAAGGGCGGGAGAGAAAAGTGAAAATATAGTTAAATAATATTCGTAGTCCACCAAGAAACTTTTTTTTGTTTTTTGCGTGTAGTGCATAGATTTCTTAATGTTTTTTTTTCTTTCTTTTTTGTGGCTCTCAGATCGGAAGAAAAAAAAAATTAGGCTTGAAAAGAGTGCATGAATTTTTCTTGCAAGGAAATTAAATTTAGGCTTCTGGATAAGGGAAGGTCAATCCATTTGGCATTACAGTAGTGATTAGTTACACAGAGCCAAAAATGACAATGGAGGAGAATTCCGAAGGAGAAGTAACCTCTATCTGGTTTACTATCTGAGTTTCCCAAAAGAATAGCTGATAATTCAAGTATTCCTGGAAGGTCTATTAATAAAGAAGAGCAATTAAGGCCGTTTATAAAAGCGATGAAAATTGGTCTGATATCGTGATGGGTAGAATATCAGATAGTTATTGCTCACAGCAAATATTATTGCATTCTCTTCTGTCTAAGTCTCTAAGTCTGTAGAGAAAATAGTTAGTAGGAATGTATGAACATTAAACTCACAATAATATCGTTTCACTACTTGGAGAGTCAAAGTGGGAATAAACAAGATTCCAGGAATAGAAATAAAATCTCTCTCTCTCTCTCTCATCCACAAAAGGGTAGAAATCTGACATTTTAGTGTGATAGGTGGTCTAAGGATTAGATCGTACTGTAAAGACAAAAAGTGAGTTTTCAAGCAGGGTGATAGTCTAAAACCAGGCATAGAATTCATCTATCACTTTAAGATTTGCAAAGACTGAAAGAAGTTTGAAATGCAAAAATGCATTTCAGAGAACCAAAACTAAATATTTTGATTCAGAAAAGGTCAAAAATCTGATATTCAAGATTTCTTTATTCTCTCTCTCTCTCTCTCTCTCTCTCTCTATATATATATATATATATATATATATATATATATATATATATATATATATATATATTTTTTTTTTTTTTTTTTTTTTTTTTTTTTTTTCTGGCATTGGATGTCAAAATAGTCGAAATGCTTAAGAATTGCAGCAAGAACAGAACATATTACGAGTAGTTCATATGGACTGAGGCTGTGTTGGCTGCTGGCCAAGGTTTTCTGGTCAGCTGGTAGATAGGTAGTATAAAGCATCATTTGCAGACATAACTTAGCTCTATGAAATGGGTGTAACAGGGGAGGTTTTCTTTCATTTTAATAAATAATTCATTCAAATGATAAAAAATTGGTATATTTTCCATTGCATGTTTATTTGTTTCAGACAGACGCAAACACAATAATGTTTAAAAGTAGACAATGGTATTGGTGTTATTATTATTCTCGTTGTTTATTTCCTACGTTTCAATAATGTAAGCCTGACTGTTTTCTTCATGGAACTAGTAATAACTAAAAAGGTATTATATAGAATATGCACAACGTTAACAGCCTGAATAAAATACGCAAATATTACACAGACAAACTGTATCTGAAAAATATATAGCATGGTAAAAGCTCTGTAGTTCAAGGTCATGATATGTGATTTGGTGTTTTCTGAGCTAGTTCTAACACCATTTATGGTGTTAGATTAAATGACGATACATGGCAATGTAAAAATCAGACTCTTTCAAATCAGAGTGCTAATTTAGAATCCCAAATATTACTTTTTTTTTTACTAGATAGATACTTGAAAACACATTCCTTTTTTTTTTTTTTTTTTTCGGATTGATAAAGCATGATTACTGAATGCTACATTTCAATGGAATACGAAACATACTACTTTTTTATCTTTCCTTTCGTGTTTAAGTCTACCTGTTCACCGAAACAGGAATACTACCCCCGAATCAGCTAGGATTTGGTCTCGTATCGACTACAGGAACATTGGTATATGCTCCCACTGTGCGCAGAAGGCATCACGAAGGTAGTCATGTGCCCCTATCCCCATACCACATGAGAGAACGTTTAAAATGGGCCGGTCTCCACGTCAGTTGGACCCAAGGCCAGTGGGGTTCGATATTGTTTACAGACGAGTCCCGGTTTGCTCTTCAAAAGCGATATCATGGCTCTCTTTGTAGAGAGGGGTGCTGCTCTTCTGAGAGAACCAGGGATATTATCATCCCTCTAATATCTGTCAAAGGGTCACCTGAGGAAGCATATTTTTCGGATGAGCGCACCTACCTGCATGCGCTTGCTTCCTAGCAGAATCATGAATGCTGCAACTTAAGATAAGGTCCTGGACACCTATGTTCATCCGGATTAGAGAGCGATAGCGAAGGTATTGATCCTACAAGATAATGCTGGCTTTATCAAGCGAAACTAGTGGAACAATATCTTCAAGATTGATGTCAACCAGGCTCCTGACATTAATCCTATTGAGCACATCTCGGATGCTCTGAGTAGACGTGATTCTCTCAACCCTTTCTAAAATCCTCAGGGACTATGGAGAGTTTTGCAGAAGCAAGGGTTTTAATTACCAAATGAGCGCCTAGATACCATTGTAAAAAGTACGAAACATCGTTGTGAGCGCTGTACTCCTGCGTGGTGATCATACTCCTAATTAAGGCACTTTGTCAATCTCATTTTGATCGCTTGCTTTTGGCCATTGTTTTCACGTACCAATTTGTTACTGAATTTGAGTATTTATTTATTTATAGTTTTTGTTTGCATTCTGTCACATCTCATATCATACTGTTTTTCACAGAATTGCATAAAAATTCAATATACAGTTCTTGAGTTATCGTGAATTTTCTCTTTGTTTCTTAAATTATGGAAACCAGTGTGGAATAATTTAACAGAATTAGGAGGATTTTTATACTTCAATCATGAGCCTACTTTAAAATTTTATATTTTGATATAAAATTTTCTTTTATTCTTATTATATGACACCTCCAGGGAGTTCAAAGACTCATCGAGGGAAGGCACCTAGTCTACAACTTTGTCTACTCTACAGCTCAGTCTAACCGCAACCACACCAACCTCATTTACCGCCCACCACTAGTATTTCCGCAGACAATCAAAAACATCCATGCCCAGAGCGAGATTAGAACCCGCAGGTTGGTTGGAGAGCGAATAAGCTAACCACTCGGCCAATCAGGCCAGCGAAAAATATTAACACAAATATGGATAAATACTCTAATTCAGTAGATGAGGTGTACTATTTAGGTTTTAAAAAGTGTTATTTTTCAACTAAGTGTCTGAAGCATTCCTATGGGACACTTACTCTCTTTAAATGAATAAAAGACTTTAGAGAATTTATTTTATTTTCAGAGATTAAGAATGAATCATTGTCGTGTATCAACAACTATTCACTATAAAATACAGCAGAACTCTACTTTTACGACCTAACTGGTTCCTGGGTAGCCAACGTAAATGGAACCCTAATTTCTCATTGAGAAATTAGGGTTCCATTAAACACTATATATTTATTGTCTGAGATAATGTGAGTTCTATTGTCGATTTTCTTGAGTTTACGGGACGAAAAAACAGAGTTTCCGGATGGCGGCGGAAACCCGCTTGCCCGTGCCACAGATCGACTAACTCGGGAACCAGCCGAAGATAGGCTTAGAATATGTTCCTCTAGTTCGCGACTAGATTTCAACCTAGGTCTTCCTACGGGCGATCAAGTGCCTTGGAGTGAAAACGCCACTTCCACTGCACTTCACAGGCTCATTCCTCATTCAATCATATCAATTTTGACTGCATTTTCACAAGAATATGAACTCTAAAAAATGTTTGGTCTCCAACAATATCTCAGTTTCGCAAAATTCACTTTAACTCACATTCTTCAGTTTCACAAATGCAACTGCAATAGATCAACTGGATGCTGTAAGATATGACAGTCAACTGATATGTCATGTTGCAAGTCACAAAGTGCAATGCATTATACATTGCATTTTTATATTAAGGCTGTAAGTGATGTTTTGAGCACTTATTCAAATCATGGATTGTAAATCCCCCCCCCCCCACCATTTAAAACTTTGTAGCCATTAAAAAAAATAAAAATAATAAAAATAAAAAAATCCAAGCAGCTATAGTTTCATAACAATTCACTATATAAACACCTTTCTTGACTCACTCACACACAGAAGCGTCAAAAAATTACGATATTCGCAATTGACTCACATAAGAAAAATAACGTGAAAATATTTCAAATATAAATTCAAATTTCCTTCCATCTATTTCCTTCCTCGAGGAAGGAAATAGAAGGAAGGAAATAGCACTGGGATGATTAGTCAAGCTATTACGCGTCTTCCAAAATGTTAGAGCTGAAAGAATAATTCATACTTCCTTTGGGTAAGGAAAAGGCATTGAGGAGAAGAAAGAAGAGAG
This sequence comes from Typopeltis vanoorti, assembly GCF_054136105.1. Classification (NCBI taxonomy): domain Eukaryota; kingdom Metazoa; phylum Arthropoda; class Arachnida; order Uropygi; family Thelyphonidae; genus Typopeltis; species Typopeltis vanoorti. Next base: position 65,206,709 of record NC_143566.1, read on the forward strand.
GAATATATACATTCATTTAAACATTCTACAACTAGTGGTGCGTTGGAACCAGAGGCGACTCGCACTGGCTCACGCAAACTGATTGTTGAATGTTCAAGAATTTTCCGAGCCAGTTGTTAAACCAATCAATGGTATAAACAGTCGTGTGGCCATGGCTGTACTTATGCACAGGCGCATGAGGCTCTTACTTGGGGCCCCCAAAAAATTAGAGCCTATTTTGTTCCCGTATACGGAGTAGGCGGGGCCGTTTACCCTATTTAACTTTTGGAGACTGAGTGGGCAGTTCAATCTCCACTGGTAGCCAATCAGAGACAGCTGGCCCAAGGCTATCACTGATTCATCGGTACGAAGTGAAGAAGGCGGCAAGCTAGTCCCGCCATCTCGTGGTCCCTAACCCTAACACAATATTTATAATGTCTGAGAATAGTGTGGCTTCGACAGTCGATTTTCTTGAGTTTACTGGACGAAAAACCCGAATTTCCGGGAGAAAAAACCGTTAGTCCGTGCCAGAGATCGAATAACTCGGGAACCGGTCGAAAAAAGGCTTAGAAAAATTTCCTCTAGTCGGCGACTAGATTTGAACCACCAAATACCTTCTTCGTGCGGTCAAGCGCCGAGTGCAAACGCCACTTCTACTGAGCTACACAGGCATAAAAAAATAAAATAAAATAAAATAAAATAAAATAAAAAATTCAAGCATCCATAATTTTCATAACAATTCACTATATAAACATCTTTCTTGACTCACTACACACAGAAGCGTAAAAAAAATATTATATTCGCAATTCGCTCACATAAGAAAAACAACATGTATCTGAAATATCTAAAATATTTTAGATATAAATTCACAAGAAATGAGAGGGGGGGGAGCACAGTCCTGCCTGCGGCATTGAATTTGAGCGATAACCTTGTATGTTATCAATGTATTGGGATTATCTCTCTAGCAATTTTACAAGAACGTTATGTTTCAACAACATCTGCCTGATTTTGCCTGGGGCCGCTTCTTCTTATGGTATATATTCCAATGCAGATATATTACATTTCTGGAATTGTTGTAAACCTAATAAGATCATTCATTACCCAAAGAAAAAGCAACCAGAGCAAAATTAAGCGGATATTTGTTGATAATTTAATTCGTTTATACTTTTGAGGATTGTAATTCTCACAAAGATGAACCCGCTGAATAGTTTTCTAAGAGAGCAGGGGTCATCGCAATGGAGGGGGTAGGAGAAGCATGATTGATGCCGTACACGCTATAGATGTCTGTAATATTATGTGTGTGTAGTACCGGCGCATTGTGGGAGAGACCGTCTTTTTTTTGGGGGGGGGGTTAAAACATTATCATCACACTACTGTCTACAACCCATAATTACGTAACGTCTACCAATAGATTCAATACTTGCAAAAATGATCGCACATAAATTATTTCAAAATCAATACAGTTTAAAATTAAACCGGCCCCGCCTACTCCCTATACGGGAACAAATAGGCGTTAGCTGATTATTTTTATTATTATTTTTTTTTTTGCTCTTTCATTCATAACACAGTTACCGCATTTATCCTTGATTATATGTTCGTTGGTTGGTTGGTTTTGAGTTTATTGACGCGAAAACAGCAAGGGTCATATTGTGCCATGCAGTATCCTATGGAATAGGTTGGTTATTACTGGAGTATCTACATATAAACAAAATTACAGTGAAATGTGTTTGTAAAAATTAATTCTTTGTAAAAGATTAAAACATCATGCAATCTGTCTGAGTCTGATAACATCTGCCTGACTACATAGGTAAAAATTTCATTCCTCGCTCGTGTAAAGTGCTGGCGCCCCACCAGAATATAACAAATAGTAAGACGCGTATTGTATTTTTCACGCACAGGAGGGTCATCAGCCCTCAGTAAATAAGAATGTGTAAGACGACTGTGAACTATGGGAACTTAGCAAAAACGACTTCCTCTCTTCTCTTTATACTTGGAATATAATGCCAATGCTTAATTTCAGGCCTAATGTCATATAATTTGTTTCTCGTTGCATTATTCCAGAATGACTGCTATTGAGCAATTAGCTTCGATCTTATAAACTGCCTGTAGTCTGTATATGGTACTGTCAAACAGTAGGTTGAGAAAGTGAGCTGATTTAGCAGCTGCATCTACAGTCTCATTTCCCTTAATTCCAAAGTGGCTGGGAATCCAGCACAACGAACATCAAAATTAAGGGTTTTCATAACACCTCATACAGCACTAAATGTGGATTATACACAGGAGAGGAGATAGCTTGTAAAGAGTTCAATGAGTCTGTATAAATTAAACCCTTTTAGTAGCGATTTTCTTTTATATCCACAAGTGCAAGCTGAACGGAATGTAACTCTGTTGTATAATTACTGCAATCATCAGGTGGTGTCTGGTTCGAGATTATAATGTCAGGAAACACAGCAGCACAGCCAACACTGGTGACAGTTCTTGAGCCATCAGTATAGATGAACAAGGAATCAGAATGGGCTGCTCTGTGTGCATTAAACAATTGCAGGCAGACAGATGATGGAGTATGAGACTTCTGTGGTTGACAAAGTAAGAAGTTTCAGGATGAAGTGCAAACCTGCCATGGAGGGATGCCGTATGTTTGGTGCAGGCAATGTTGAAAACATTAATGCTAACTTGAATAGTCTCTTTAATACGCATACCAAATGGACGTATTGGTCGGACGTGTGAAATATTGAGCTTCCTACCGCAGAGAACAGAGATTAGTCCATGTAGGATGATCTGAGAGAGACTTTACCTTTTTGGGCATAATTAAGAAACAACTGTCTCCGTCTAGATGATAGACCTGATTCATTTGCTTTAATATAAAGACTCTGAGTGGATGATATGCGAAAGGCACAAGTAGCTCTCCGTATACCCTGATGATGGATGGGATCCAATTATCGCAAGTTATTCTGCTTGCAGAACCAGAGACTAGAGACCCATAACTGACTGGGTAGCAGTAAAATCTCACGAGAAAAATGAAACTGAATTTTTTGAGCTGTTGTGAGACAACTGTCTCAAGCAGCATGTGACAGAAAGAACTCGAGGTCAAAGAGTCTGTTGTTTTATTATATTCTCAGAGGGTGATTTAGTTAAAGATGTAACCATTCTTCCTCCTAAGACAGTGATCATGTGGTCGTCATTTGGGAAGTGGCAGAGGTTATGAATGTTCCATTCATGAAAGGTTACATGCTGAACTGCAAAGCAGGAAATAATAACCAACTAAGGAGTGTTCTGGATTCAGATCAATTATATCGGTTGCTAGATGGGAAAAATATCGAAAGTGCATGGGAAGCATTTAAAAAATACTTAGATGATGCAATATCGTAATGTGTCCCGAGAATTCGAAGAACAAATAGGGTAAGAGGGAAATGGATGTTTAATCTTATCAAGCAAGAGATTTGTAAGAAAAGGTTAATGTGGAAGAAAAACTGTGCCTAAGGATAATTAATGTCTGTTATGAAAATTATAAGAAGCAGACCAGAAGGGTAGAGAAAGTTAAGTTTGAGTATGAAAAGAAGCTAGATCTGCAAGCTAAAGACAACCCTTGAGAATGCTATCCGTATGCTGTAAGTAAAAGAAAGAATGAATATGAAAGAATAACTCTACTGAATGCAGATGGTGTTAGGGTGACAGAGGCAAAAGAGATTGTTCAACTAATAAGTGGTTATTTTGCTAAAAGAATTCAACCCGGTGTATGCAACATTCAGTTCACTTCTACCTATTCACTGGATGAAAAAACTCAACTGTGTGAAGAGAAGGTATAAGAACTGTTACACACACACACACTGAATAATAATTCAGCAATACGTACAGGTGGGATATCAGCACGAGTGCTAAACGATGATTCAGATGAACTGGATATTCCTGTAACCAGGCGGTATAATTTAGGTCTCAGAACAGGGAAGATTCCACAGGAGTGGAAAGAATGCACAATAATCCATACATTCTTTGCACAAGAGTGGTGCAAAGATGTATCTATCCCGCTATCGGCCAATCTGTATATCAAGAGTGATGGTAAAGATTTGGAAAAATTTGTTAGGGGTTTCCATTCAAAAATGGATTGACAATGAATCTCTACTTTGCAATGACCAGCATGGGTTTATGAAGAGAATGTGATGTTTTAGAAACTTGCTCACATTCTATAATAATGTTACCATTGAGCTAGACAAGAGGAATGGATGAAGAAACTCACGTGTGTGAAGAGAAGGTATAAGACCATGATACTTTTGGATTTTGTTAAGACATTTGACAGAATTCAGCGTGGAAGACTGTTGCATAAATTATAGAATATGAGTTTGGATTCTAACATATTAGCGTGAATAGGAGAGTGGCTGACTGACAGATCAAAAAGTGGCATGTGGGAGATGTGAGTCTGCAAAATTTAAGGTAAACACTAGTGTACTACAAGGATCAGTCCTTGGTCTACTTCTGTTCAATCTGTACATTAATGAATTGGGAAGGATTTGACAGGTGACATACAGCTATTTGCTGATGATGCAAAGAAAAGTAGGATAATCAGGAATGCTGAAGTGTAGTATTTGCAGAATGATTTTAATAGACTGGAATTGTGGGCATGAGAAAATGTATGTCAGTTCGACGTCAGTAAATGTAAAGTCATGCACTTTAGTGGGATTAGATATCTAATGTTGTATTTTATTGGCGGGATTAGGCCAGAATAAACTAATCAGGCTAGGGATCTTGGAGTATTAGTAGATAGGAAGTTGTAGTTCAGGACCATGTAGCAAAGATTACCAAATTCAGGGGTTAAATTCAAATCCTGAAAGGAACTTTGATATATAAAGGTAAGGATGTCGTTTTGGCCCTTTACAAGGCCTTGGTGTGACCTCACTTGGACTACTGTGCATACGTTTGGTCTTCTGGTTTCCGTTGTGATTCTGATACAGTGAAGAGAGTGTAAAATAGTGTTAAAATATCAGGATTGTGGAATACTGATTATGAAGACAGATTGAAAAATTGTGGGTTGTTCTCCTGAAATCCTGTACGACTACTTGAAAGGGTCATATAGGATTTCAGTTGATGGAATTTTTCATTTTATGACGGGCGGGGAAAGAACCAGAAGGCATCATTGAAAGCTGAGAATAAATGCGGCTGAGAAGGCATGAGGGCTAGATATTTCTCTTATAGGGTAGTGCGTGATTCGAATAGATTGCCATTGAATGCGTGTGCAAGCAGTGTGAATGAATTCAAGAACAAGTATGATAACTGGTGCGCATAGTATGTGGCATTGTAAGTTTTCCTTCCTGACTTCCTGGAAGCCTGTTCAGTGATTGGGTTAACTTTGATAGTAACGAGTGTTACACTTAAGACAAAGCCTTGGCAAACACCCTAGTCTTGATAATACGGCCGAGATAGCGTACTTTCCATTCTGACTTGGAAAGTTTGCCCGAACAGCAAGTTTTTAATAAATACAGGAAGATGTCCTCTGAGACTTAGATTATAGAACTCTTTAATATGCCATATCTCCAGGCTGTGTCATAAGCTATTTCCATGTCAAAGATAACTGAAACCAGATGTTCTTGTTTCAAGAATGCATCTCTTGAACACATCTCTTATACAAAAAGGGAAGTCTGGCATTAACCACTTTCTATAATATCTTACAAAGAGAGCTGGTCAGAGCAATAGGTCGATAATTATTCTTGGGTAGGATCCTTTCCTGGTTTTTGGTACAGCAATGACAACTGAATTATACCAAGAATCTGGAAATTCTTCCTCTGCAAGTATTTGTTGTATATTAAAGAAATCCATAGAAGATGATGATGCATATTTTATCATTTCATAATGGATGGCTTCATACCCTACTGTAATAGGGTGAGACAGTAAAAGAGCTCTTTTTAGTTCCTTTGTAACAGATGAGACTGAGTGCGTGGCTCAAGCCCATTGTTAGACAAATGTAGTCGTTGTTTCTCTTTCTACTCTTACAGTATTAAAAATTCAGGAGGATATGAAGCTGTTGCTGAGATTCCAACAAAATGTTCTCCCAAAGTGCCTACAAATAGCTTTGGGATCAACGATAACGCTTCCATCATTATCTAGAGTAAACGAACGGTGTGTCCTATATTTATCTTTCAGTTTCCGGATTTTATCCGGAAACTGAAAGCTAATTTTGATGAGGTGGGGTATCTATGAAATATACCCAATGCTCTGTGTTGAACGTTGTTGGCTCTCTGGCATTCTGGGTTCCACCAAAGCTTTGGATAGAGTGGAAATCGAGGTGATGTTCTTGAAATGGAGACTGGCAGCCTGGACAATGCAGTCTGTTACATACTTTACCTCTTCAATGGTAGGTATTTGACTGACTGTTTCAGCATTCAATTTTGCAAGATAGGAAAAAGTGTTCGAGTCAGTCTAGTCCATTTTCCATAAGAGTATCCGTGTATCCGTGATGTAGGGGAACATCGTTCCTCTGAGGATTATTGTGCAAACAACAGGAGAGTTTTTTCTGCCAATATGTTCTCTTCGATGTCCCACGTGAACAGTGACAGGATGGAAGAGGAGGAGATTGTAAGATCAATTGCAGAATAAGTGTGGGTAAGCATATGGAAGAACGTATTGAGTCTATTATTCAAAAGGGTAAGGTCATTGTTGTCAAGAATTGTTTCAGTGATTCGACCTCGTCTATTTGTTTTGGACTATTGAGTCCACTTTAATGGTTACAGAGTATTGTAACCATTAAAGCTACCCATAAGAAATATGGGTTCAGGCAGTTGCAAGATAAGGTTATAAAGATCGATTTCTTTTAACTCAGCATTCGGTGGAAATTAATTTGAACATACCGTAATAAGAACTCCCACGGATAGACGAATCGCTAATGCTTCTATAGCAGTATTCCAGGGCTAGACATGATTGAAAGGAATATCACTACCCACTAGGATAGCTACTCCATGAACAGGACCACTTCTGTCTTGCATACAACATTGAAATTCCTTAAAGTAGGGTCCTCATTGAATCTTAAGTATTTTCCTGTAAACAGAAACAGAAATGTTAGGGTTTCTGCAGAAAAACCTTGATATCATCGATATTCTGGCGAAACTCACGAGAGTTTTCCATTGTTAAAATTTTCTTGTTGTTTTGTAGACTTGTCTAGTTTTCAGGAGGCCGAGGGCTACCTTTTTCGGATTTATATTTATCAATGGTTTTTGGGACGTATGGAGAGCTAGTGTCCATCTCTCCTCTGGTAAAATATTTAATAAATCTGATATGCGAAGGTCAGTTGGTAAATTTAATTTACTTTCAGTGAATAACGAAGTATACATATTTTTGTGTAGGGATGTGTGGTGATTTTTTTGACAATCTGCTTGTCAAAAAATTATGACACTTGTCATAATTTTTGAACAAGCGAATTGTCATCGAATTGATTCATTTTTGGAGTTGTCTCTGGAGTAAGACCATAGGCTATTCAATTGATGCCCTCAACAGAGAAGCATTCGCGATCACAAAGTTCAGGTATGTTGAAATTATCAAATGGTGGAATAGGCATACGTGTTTGGAATATTGTTGACATTTTTTCAGTTGCCACCTTCTCATCATAAGATTATCTCTAAATAAATATTTTGAGATAAACTGTGGTTAACTCCTTTTTGTATAATGATATATACTTTTTATTAATTTTTCATATTCTCACTTCTCACATGCACGAGAATAAGCTGGATGATGTCCTTGATAGTTCCCATGTTTAGCTTTTTTGAAGATCAAGATTTGTTATTTAGAGCCACGACAGACAATTTGGGCATACCCTTATTTCAGACATTTAATGCGTCTTAGTGGATTAGCGATGTAGTCTAACAGAACAGTCGAATTACTCTTATTTTACAGATGTTGGAGGCTTACGTGTATCATATGTAAGAATGATGTTCCTGGTTGAAACCAAGACTGTCCTTACGTATCAGGATATGCATCACACCTGTCACTCTGATCTTAGAGCTCTGAACATATATCATCATCATCAAGGAGATCCCATTCTAATATCGCTCCTATAGAAGAGTGGAGTGTTTTGTGAGGTGTTATTGTTTGAGTCCCAACTCAATCCAATGATTGGTATTTCACCTGTTGATGTTGCTCCCAGTAGTTTCTCGGAATGTTGCTGACACGATTTTTCCACAATGATAGACCAAGAAGATACTAGAATGTAATTTCTTAACAGTTTTGGGAGTTTCTGCCATCAAGAACTGCCTTCTAAGCACTTTTGAATAAAGAAAGGTGACATTTCTCTATTGGCGTTTTATGGCATTTCCTGTGGCGTGGACGATCAAAAACACTGCTGTATTCATACTAGTATTATATATCTTTTGTTTCTTACTTCTGTTACCAGATGCTGTATCTAGGTATCAATAGTTGACTATCGATACTGTATTGTTAGGACCCCTGAAACGTTTGAGGATGAACAATTCACCTTCAAGGGGTTTTTTGGTTCGGAGCAAGAGCTCCCACCTACCATAAAACCACACATGAATGTCCAATTACCGTCAAGCAATGACTACTCTTGGGAGTGGAACGCCAGGGCTACCCATGACACTGTACCAGCACCACAACAAGCCTTGGATCCCGATTCCAGACAATGGGATGAGAAACTTACTGCAACACCATTAACCCTTGCAGCCAAGTCTACTAGCAGATTGACCCCAGCCGGGCCATCCAGGACCGCCCATCTTGACAAAGCAGAGGCCAAAGTAGTAGAAGACTACCAGGATCGCCCCCTTTCAAATCTCCAAGAGTCCCAACTCAATCCAAACACTGAGGCAGGGCGTTGGATCCCAGAGATAGTGGTCCGAAAGAAAGGATAGTAAAAAAGATTCAGGAGAAGTAGAACAAAGAAAACGGAAAGAAAAGTAAAGAACGAGAGGAAAAATGAAAAGAGCCAGTACCATCACTAGGAGGTACCCCCCCCCCCCCACCGTGAACAGGTGTCCCACAGGGAGATGTGTGTATGTGTGTGTTCTACGATTGATTTTGTTGAATTGCAGGAAAAAAATCCGATTTTCTTCTGGAACCTGCTATCCTGCGCAAATGATCGACTACTCAAATTCTGGAGTAAAACTTCTCTTCTAGTTGACTAGATTTTTTTTTTTTTTTTGAAGTTACAAGGAGATTATTGCAGGACCCTTACAGTTTATAAAATAAAAAATAATGATGGTAAATAAATAAACCCGATTACTAGTTAAGTTTTCCATGGTTTGATATTTTTTAGGAAAGTATTCGGAATGGTGTATGAAACTAGTAATTAAATAATTTATTTAAAAAAAAACTGCAGATTCGTCAGCCACAAAAATTGATAACTCCTTACAAATTATTTGATATATTAATATTCATGTGATTATATTCATGAGAAATCTGATTTCGCTATAAAATAACGTAGAGCTCGCCAACTAATTTATTGCTGCGCGATACAGTCTAGTGGAAAAGTCAAAACCTTTTCTAAATCTCTCCCGTGATATTCTGTTTCTCGATGTCTCACTTACTCAAAAATTAAAATTTAGATTAACGAATGCCTGAGATTTAAATGGTTATATTAACAATTGGAACTTCCGGTATAAAGTATGCATAACGAAAATTAATAAAAAGAAACTTTGTTAATTCTTCACTACTCTGAATAATAAAGTTTAATAAAGTTTTTATTATTATTAGTAGTAGTAGTAGCAGTAGTAATTTTCATCATATATATAAAGTCCAGAAGTTCCTAGATTATTAATATTTTAATTGCCTTCGATTTGATATTCATACATTCGCACGCATGTTATAGAGAAAAAACTAGTCCAATAAATATACTGTATTTCACTATTCAAACTTTTGCTTTTGATTCTTTCAAATTCCTCGTCCCCAGCACACAGACATCCAATCGAACACCTTACTGCTAAACAAATAGATATGTATTTTTCAACTTATCAGTCATAGCTTATCGAGAAGCGCCCTCAGTCGGATGTTTTGTAAATTAACTACTAGCCAAGGCCGTACTTGTGCACCGATGATAAAACTGTTCGCGCAACTTTCGTGAACACAATTCGTCTGCTAACGAAAAATAATTGGAAGTACTTTCAAGGTTTTGGTAATAATTATAATTATAATGCCTCAAAAATGCGTTGGAAATCTTACAAAAGATACGCCTGATATCGAGGTACGTTCTTTATTTCGAGTTGTTCCATATATATATATATATTAGGGTTACCAAGTAATTTTATTGTTGGTTATTTTACTCCTAATCCCAAGTAAGCAAACAGTTAAGTTTGCACCTAAACGTAGTTCAAGTCTAAAGTCTAATATATAGCAATTTGTAGTATTAACTGGGTACTGGGATATGTTCATATTTATATATACTGACTATAACCGAGACTAGAATAACAATTACATTTATTCAAAACGCAACATGTTTCATCGGATTGTCCGACTTCTTCATGCGTGGGAACATAGAAAGCAAATAAAAAACACTATAAGAAACATCGTATCTCTATAAAACGACTATTATAAAATTCAGTTAGCTTTGAACTGTAGCTACAGTCTGTATTGAAGTTCTATTGTTAAGTAGCTGCGTGCGTCTGATTTCACGCGTGTGCCATAGCAGAGCTGAAAGAGTCCGGTAGATTATATCCTTTAGAAAATCTACACACACACACACCTGCATGCGTCCTCACATCACTATCCTGCACAGAAAGTGGGTATCATCTCAACCCTAGCACATCGTGCCAGATCTATACTGTCAGATGATGAAGATCTAAAAAATGAACTACAACATCTACAAAGAACCTTCACAAGTAATGGCTACTCGTCGAAAACTATTAATAAGCATCTATACCGCCACCATCAAAACAAATCAGAAACACAAGACAATCCAAAAGGTTATATCTCCTTACCATATATCAGCTCGCTCTCCACGAAACTAAGAAGAATTTTAAGAAAGTTCAACATAAAAACCTGTTTCTCTACTCTTCCTAAACTAAGATCGATTTTAAGCAAATACAAACAAGCTCACAACCATCTGCAATTCCCAGGAGTGTACAAAATCACGTGTGACTGCAGGAAGCAATACTATGGCCAAACTGAAAAATCCATCCTCCTACGTCTAGAAGAACACCAGAGAGACATTGCCTACAAAAGAACTAGAGCAAGAGCCCTATCAAGCCATGTAATGTTTTCAGTAAACACAAATGATGAAGGCCGTCAACATGAGATAAACTGGACAACAACCTCGAACCTTCATATATGCCGTGACGAGGTCGAGCGACGCATAGTCGAATCTAAGGAAATTGTTATGGATCCTCATCACATAAATAATAACCTTAGCTATAATCTACCGGACTCTTTCAGCTCTGCTATCCGATATTGGCACACGCGTGAAATCCGACGCACGCAGCTGCTTAACAATAGAACTTCAACACAGACTGTAGCTACAGTTCAAAGCTAACTGAATTTTATAATAGTCGTGTTATAGTGATACGATGTTTCTTATAGTGTTTTTTATTTGCTTTCTATGTTCCTACGCCTGAAGAAGTCGGACAATTCGATGAAACATGTTGCATTTTGAATAAATTTAATTGTTATTCTAGTCTCGGTTATAGTCAGTATATATAAATATGAATATATGAATATATATATATAATATTCATCAAAGCTTGATTTGCTTCCTCAGTCTTAAGAAAAGGCTGCTTATATTCCACTAATTCGAGCCCTACCCAAGGGCCTATGAGTTGTGGAAATACTTTCTGAAAATGAAAGCTGTGCCGAACAAAGCGGCCTTTTGCAGCTGCCCAATTTTTAATCCATCTAATTCGAGTGCTTCTAGATGATTTTTCAATGTTTTAGGGATGGCGCCTAAAGCACCTATTATTATGGGAACAACTTTCGTTCTCTTTTGCCAGATTCGTTCAACTTTGATTTGCAAATCGCGATATTTTGTAATTTTTTCATTTTCTTTGTTGTCAATCCGACTATCTCCTGGTACTGATATTTCGATAAACGTAACACCCTTGTTTTCACTTTTTTCAACCACTGTAATATCGGGCGTATTACATTCCAAGCTTTTGTCAGTCTGGATTTTGAAATCCCAGAGTATTTTACCTTTTTCATTCTCAACCACTTTTTGGTGAACTTTATGCTTCCAATAGTCTTTAGATACTTCAAACCCATGCTTTTTTTACATAAATGCCAGTGGAGGCCTTGCTCCATCGCCCCAACCTGAATCGTAACGACTGTATATCTATATAAAAAATCTGGGAAAGTCTAATCAAGATTACTCATTAATTATTATTATTTTTTTTTATTTTTATTTTTATTTTTGTTTTTTAATAGCAAATTCAATCATGTTTCTATTTCAAAATATTCCGTTTCATACTTAGTGATATAACATCACGCGGCGTGTTCTAATTTTAACGATCTATTGTTAGTATTGTAGCTTGTATTTTTTAAACTGTTCTTGAAATACCACTGACGATGGTCTGCTATTTCCAGACCGAAATATTTGGTTAAATAAATATCTTTCTTGTGATTACGTGATTATATCATTACATATATTACTGCTTTACATTATGAGGAGAGGTCACTACCCAGACCGGTTTCGACCTTTTTTTTTTTTTTTTTTTGAGGTCTCATCAGTGAGTAGGTAGACCTAGAATACCAAGGTTTAAGTGAATCGAACTTACATATACCCCCCCCCCCTACTAACGAATTGCCAGACCGGTGTACCAATATATTATTATTACTACGATAAAGAGCCAAGAGGCTATTTTTCCGGCGACATAAATTAAGTTAAGGGGGATAGTAAATCCCGTATTATTTTACAGCTGGGTACGAAACTCTGAGATCTATATCTAAGAGTTTCATGTCGAAGAACTATCGGCGAGTCCAGGCGTAAGTGATCACCTGGGTCGAAACCGGTCTGGGTAGTGACCTCTCCTCATAATGTAAAGCAGTAATATATCTCCCAGGAGCTGCGTTTTACATTATGAGAAACTATTAAGGATAGTGACGGAACTTGCTCCACCTTTGCAACGAGTTGCCCTAGTGTTGTACTACCCAGGTGATCACTTACGGCATTACTCGCCGATAGTTCTTCGACATGAAACTCTTAGATTTCGATCTCCGAGTTTCGTACCCGGCTGTAAAATAATACGGGATTTACTATCTCCCCTTAACTTAATTTATGTCGCCGGAAAAATAGCCTCTTGGCTTTATCGTAATGATAAAATCATTTATATCTTGATTCGAATTATGGGAATAACCGTTGGATTTGAACTACACAGAAACAGTTGCCAGCCTAATTTATTATTATTGAATTATTAAATGATTTTTCTTAAATTATTAACTAACTGTGATTAAATATCTCGACACTCAAATGTTCGACATCTTCGTGCAGCGGAAAAATAAATGCAGTTATAATAAATAAATAAATAAATAAATAAAAAAACTAAGCTTATTATATGATATTAGGAACATAATTCAGCGATGCGTCATGTATCCCTTTGGAAAATGGCACGTGAATGAATGAATGAATCAGTCTGCGAAAAAAAAAAAAAAAAAAAAAAGATGCATTGCTGAACAGGTAGTTTGCGCGATCCAGTGTGTACATGTTTGTTTAAATATTTTGCCTATCTAAAGTGCACGAAATAACGCTAGGTAAGAATTGTGTAAATGAGATCAGAGAGTAAAAAACAGGTGAACTCTGTGCATTTTAGAGCGTAGAATTTAAAAATGGGATTTCCCCCCCCCCCCTCCAGCTCGTCATTTTTTGTTTGTTTTGTGATTAGTGTGCCAAACGATAAATTTGGCTTAGTGTTGTGGGATGATTTAAAATAAGCATGCTTATTTGTTCGTAGACATTGTATTTTAAAACGAATATAAGCAGCCAAAACCGATTTACTTTCATATTTTACTATATTTAGAATAAGAGAGAAAATAAAAACTATTAAAAATGCATGCACATTTAAAAGTGTTTAATAACAACATCGTTTTCTCATGAAATCATCTTTGCATGTCTGTTTCGAAGAAACCAAGTGGTCCTAATATATCAACGCTCCATTTTCCGTGTTACCATTGCTCCTCGCTGATGTGCTACACTAGTCCTCGCCAGATGCATTTGTTGTATGCTTTTCTGGAAGCTTCAATTCTCTGAAGATCAGTCAGTCCAGAGAACACCATCCATCTATCCACGTCATTTAGGTTCTACCACTTTTTCTTTTCCAGGACTTTACCTTCTATTCAGTGGCGGCTCGTGGCTTGAAATCGTGGGGGTACTGTAACTTTCGAAATATACATACACATTGTAAGTACAGTGTATACGTGTTTGGGTAAAATATCAAAATTATGATAAAAAATTTAAAAAAAAATTAAACATGAAAAAATATTGTTTATTATCGATAAAATTATACAGTTTTGGTATAATTCAAAATTACTTAATAAAATATATTCTTCTTGTTTTGTTTCATGAAAAAATATTGTTTATTATCGATAAAATTATACAGTTTAGTATAATTCAAAATTACTTAACAATAAAATTCATTCCTTTAATTGCAATTAAAGGAATGAATTTACAATTTTTGGACATTACAATTAAATCGTTTAATTGTAATTGTGCAGATATTTAAAGAGGCGGAGTAAACACGATAAACACTACGAATACTACTACTTGCGCAAACTGCATATAAACAACAGTGGAACTGCGCGACGGACAGTGCCACATTATGCTAATAGCTCGCATCTCACTATGACGTGCATATGCATGCGCGTGTAGCAATATGACACTGTGGTAAACACAGTGCTGCTAGCGTTCTTCTCTCTCCTAAGTGCTACAAGATGGATTTTTATTATTTTTTATACAAAATAAGAGAATTGTATAGGATTGTTGATGATGAAAAATATCACAAGCAAATATAAATAAATTAAATAGTATATTTATATATCGAGAAAAATTGGGGATATTGCAGTTCCGCGTGCCTATGCACGAGCCGCCCCTCTTCTATTACTATTTTAAGACGTTCTCCTTCTATTCTTTCACTGTGTCCAGCTTTCTTCTGTCAGCCCTTTCTGGCATCAATTCATTTTTCTGCCTTTCACCATATGATATCCTCAGCAGTCTCCTGTAACACCATATATCAGAAAGCAGTATCATTTTCCTATCAGACTTCCTTAGGTTCCAAGTTTCACATCCATAAGTCGCTAAAAGAAAAGAAAAAAAAAATGAAGAAGAAAAAAACGGATTCATTCAGAATCCACAGTTCTGTTCCTGCGGCGATAAGTCCATCCTTCGGGATTTTATTCTATTCGTTGCTAAATGCATCAACATTTTCCAGGAAAGACGGCCAGGCGCAAGAGAAGGAGATGAAGCTTCGGTACAGCTTACAACAAAGTTGTACGTTGATCTTGTAGTCCTTTATACGTTCAAATATTATTATTGTCCAAACCTTCAGCAATACCTCTAAATGAGTTCCTGGATTTTTCTCTTTTTTATTTTACTAGAACGTTTTCCAAAGTCAACGTATAATACAATATTCGCCCGCTTTTCGCTCTTTCGTCCTTTTCAAATATAACCATGATTCTTATACTCGCCACGTGATTTGCTCTTTCGCCATGTTTCGCTGACCTTTCACGCCCTTCTCTGAATTGACTCGTTTTCAGTGTGTTTATAGAAGTAGCACACGATGCATCTCTTAGAAACTGTGCGTTGTGCGTCACCAATATTTGTCCTTATAATACAATATTCATACTTATATTTGTGGTTGTAAGTGTAGTGATAAAGCTAAAAGAAGCCATAAGCTTATCAGCTTGCAAGAAAAGCTAAAACTAATCAAACTTAGTGGAGAAGGCATATGCATAACTGATATACAGTGTTCCTCACAGAACAGTTGGTACAAATGTTAAGAATAAAGCCGAAATGTTAGAGGAAATTGATATATAGTGCGTTATTTACGTTTCTCAGAGGCCAAAATGCATTTGCAAGTTAAATAATGGCTGGATTCCTCTTTGGGCCGATTTCCGGTTTTCGCCGGCGCTATGGTCCCCAACCTGGCGAAAAAATAGGGACGCCTGTAATTTCCGTAATTTGAAGTCCAAAAAATATTTGTTCCTTAATTTTGCCTTCTAAAATGTTTGTAATAGAACATATATATATATGTATGTTCCATTACAAAAATTTTAGAAATCACAAAAAACTGGAAAACTAGCAAGATAAAAAATGAACTTCTCATATAAACAAATTAGGAACAACAACAGTCAAGTTTGAACTGGCGTCCGCGTGGAAGGTCTAGGGTGAAGCGTTAGTGAGTGGGAACTATCTCGAGAACGTCAAAACTGAATTACTGCGCTGTGTGAATCAGGTAAGCTATAACTTAAATTACTGTTTATGTGTGAGGGTTCCAGAACTATTTCTTTAGATTATAAGATGCGTCTTTCTAGTTCATCAGTGCACTTGACTGTTGCTGTTCCTAACTTGTTTATATGAGAAGTTTATTTTTTATCTTGCTAGTTTTCCAGTATTTTTGTGATAGAATGTACACCTGAAGATGTCGGCATTCCGACGAAACTAGTTGTGTTCTAATTAAAGTTTTTGTCTTATTTTGTATTTCTAGTCCGTAAAATTCTAATATAAAAATGTCTACTACTGTATTATTATTATTATTATTATTATTATTATTATTACTGCTTTCTGAAGTAAAAGCTTTCGAGTAGGTCTTATTTTCCTGGCATACTATTCAGTTATAAGCTTGCTTTCCCATAAGGTAAGGAAGGAAAAAAAATCTGGATTGATTTGTATATTCTCCTTCTATACCCAAATATGTGAATAATGTAGGCTCTATAGCAGTGTTTCTCAACGTGGGGCATACGCCCCACAGGGGGGTAATTTGAATATTTTGGAGGGCAATTAGAATGCAATTAGAAAATGATGTTGCATTCGTCACCTCATCACTGATATACTCAAAACACTCACGTTGTCGGCGAGGGGGGGGGGAATAAATCTTTGAGGCGTTGAGGTGGGACATGATCCAAAAAACGTTGGGAAATGCTGCTCTATAGCATATTGTATACTTTTCCTGTTTCCTACATAATTATGCTGTGTTCGAGAAGAATGCAAGTCTTAGCCTTACTATCATGCAACCTAAGGGCATCATCGTTACCAACTGTTTTATGGATGGAGGCTGTACCTTGTGCTGGTCTGCATTCCATCATTGTTTTGACTGTGAAACAGAAAACCCTGAAAAGTCATACACCAACGTTTAATACCGTTGAAAAGTATCTTTTTAATGCTATTAAAGAAATGCCATTGAAACGATGGAATTTCTTAACAGATACAGGAATAGCCAAATCATCATTTTTCGAGGTAGTCCTTCGTAATCGATAATTTGAAACGCAATGATTAAGATATTTCAGAATTTATGTACTGCTTGAATCTTGACAGATAACAAATTAATTTGAAGGAAAATTGTCGATAGAAAGTTTGTAATGTGTAAATTTTTCATGTAGTACTATCATAATTATCTTGTACATCCCCTGACGGTACATATTAGGACTTTGATGATGATAGTGATTTACTATTTTGAGCTTCATTCTTATTGGTATAGTTTGTTATTTGGAATGCACTTTGTAACGTACATTTTCATTTCCATTCTTGCTTCGCTTAACTTTCCATAAGTTATCTGTTTACTATAGAAAATAATTTTTTCTTTGCGTAATTTATGTGTATAATCCATTTGTTAACACTTGTGATGAATAGATTGTACACGTAACAACAAAATAAGTGGTCACTGCTTGTTTTACCTCTAAGCGTTTAACTGTAACAATAATAAATTAATGAAACGAAAGATTCAAATATTTCTGAGCAGTAATTGAGAATTATAACAGACTGAGTTTGTGCTTCAGTATTCCTTGAAATAAAACATGTCCATGCTCGTTCAAACATTGCCTCTGTTAATTTAAAATTAACAGAGGCATGGTTAATTTAAAAATCGTTAAATGATACCTTGACAGTTAGAACAGCTTCAAAAAAAGCGACAGTAAGTGATAATCATTTGGATTTTTTCTGTTAAAAAAATTCGGGAAAAGCGTACTTATGTTCCTGAAAAAAAAATGCGATGAAAATTTTTGTAGTTCGATACGTTAGAATCTCCTAAATATCAAATTAAGATATTCTAACGTATTTCCAAACAGGTAAGGATGATTTCATAAATTCGCAAAAAGACATTTAGTAATAGCATTCTTCTATTCTTCAGTTTATTATCTCATCGACTGAAACTGCCGGTCTACACTGGTTTTCATAAAAAATTGGGAACAAAGAGAAATCTTACAATAACTCAAAAACCGTATGATTACTTTTTATGCATTTCAGTGAAAAGCAGTATGATATGAGACGAGAAAGAAACACCTACAAAAATTGTAAATCATTAGCATCATCATCAAATTCCTAATATGTACCGTCAGGGGATGTACAGGATAATTATGATAGTACTACATGAAAAATTTACACATTACAAACTTTCTATCAACAATTTTCCTCCAAATTAATTTGTTATCTGGCAAGATTCCAGTATTAACAGATCTATTTCTGTCTTTTAAAGCACATTTTACTGTATCAATCCATATACATCTTGGTCTTCCTCTGGGTCTTTTTCCGGTCAACCTGGCAAAGAACACTTGTGCTAATCTTTCCTCTCCCATTCTATTCAAGTGACCACACCATTTGGGATTAGCTCTTCTAACACATTCCTGAATGCTAAAATGGCAAGTTCTTTCCTAATATCCTCATTTGAATGTGATACTGCCGTTGATACCATCTGTTCACTCCACTGATCTTTCTCAGACTTCTCATATCATAGGTCTCCAGTCTTTGATCAAGTGTTTTTTTTTTTTCTAACCCAGATCTCAGATCCATAAGTTAAAACACGTTTGAACACCGTTTTGTATACAGTTAATTTAATGTTTTAACTTATTTCTTTCTTATTCCATATAAATTTATTCAGCTGACTTCCTACCATTCCAGCTTTGCTAATGCTGTTGACCATTTCCATATTTAATTTACCACTTTCATTAAAATTGTGCCTAAATAGTTGAATGTTTTACTTGTTCTATAGGTTCACTACTCAGGAGACAGTTGATGTTTTCATTGTCTTTGTCTTTTTATTGCTGATTTTCATACCAAATTTATTACAAAGTTATTCAATTTAGTCAGGGAAATCTTGCAGACTTGTACTGGATTTATTCAGAGTTTAATATCATCTGCATAAAGTAAAGAGCTGAGATCAACATCTCCAATTTTGATATCAGATTTAATACCACTTTTCTTCATAATGTGATCCATATAGATAAAGAATAACAGTGGAGATGATGTACACTCTTGTCGCACACGTGATTTTACCTCAAACCGTCTTCCTGTACCTCCTTGAAGTTTAACTGCTGACTTACATCTAATAAAGACTATGTATAGCTTGATATAATGTCCCATTTACACCATATAACTGTAGCGTTTTGAAGAGTTTTTCTCTTGTCACCTTCTCATATGCCTTTTCGAGATCAACAAAACTTAAATAGAAATCCTTCTTATATTCCCAACATTTCTCAACTATTTGTCTTAAAGTGAAAATCTGATCATGACAACCTCTATTTGCCCTGAATCCAGCTTGTTCTTTACCAAGTTTCCCTTCTATATTTTTCTTTGCTGTTTCTCAAGTATACTTGCATAATGTTATCATGAACACAGTATAGAAATACCTCTGTAATTCTTGCATTCAGTTTTTATTTCCCTTTTTATAAATGGGTACTATGAGAGCTCTGCTCCAGTCATCTGGAATTCGATCCTCTGACCAGGCCCTCTGAATTATGCAATGCAGACACTCTAAGACTTTTAGATGTCCATATCTGAGAATTTCTGGCCTAAATAGTTTAATTCAGTAACAAATTAGTACATGAAGACAATAGTCAAAAACACAAAATGAGATTGTCCGAGTCTCTCAATAGGAAATGTAGTCCCCCCCCCGGCCTGTGTGATTTTACTCCCTTTGAAAGTTTTTTTGTAGCTACGATGTAATAAGTGGTCTATGTTATTCCAAGTCGTGCAGTCTAAACTGTTAGATATTTCATCAAACCGTTCTCTGCACTTCGCGTCAATAATGTTAAGCTCATACCTGGTATGTTGTATCCTTTCTCTGATTAACGCTAACGAAGTCTTGTAGTATATTCTTTTGGCTGTTGCAGATTGGATATGTCCTTTTACTGCTAAGAACTTCGGGATGATAGTAAAATCTCTACATCTCTTCAGAAATGTAAGGTGATTTAGTAACTTAGCTTTTTTGCATTTGTCCTTTTCTAAGCACCGAACTTTATGTTTCATCTATTTCATCTTTTTTCGTAGCTACGAAAAAACTTTGAGAGCGAGTAAAATCACACAAATTAAAAAATTTGAGGTACTGTATAAGAACAAATTCCAGTCACGACACAGTCTCCCAAACAACAAAGTGAGTTTCAACTTATCAGATTACAGGCTTTCTAATCATGAATCAGAAATCCTTAAAAAGGGTTTCAACTTTGCTATCACCCCGAATTTTATTCCTAAAATGGATTTCATATGTGGGATAGAAAAAAGTCTTTATCATCTTCCAGAGGCTACAGCAAATACTATCAGATTCAATAGTACGATTATTCTTGCTTCAGCAAAACCACCAATACCTAATACTACTCCATATGATAAGAAAGTAATCCACAATTTACGTAACAACAAAGACATTATAATAACCAAAGCGGACAAAGGAAATTCAACAGTCATTCTCAACTCGAAAGATTATTTTAATAAGATTAACTTGTTACTAGCAGACAGTTCCACTTACCAAGTCTTAGATAAAAATCCCATCATGAGTAATCATCTGGAGACTAACGCTCTTATCCGCAATATGACCGTTTGGTCGGATGAACAAAAAAACAACTTAAATCCTTACACCCTATTACTCCAAGCCTTTATGGGGCACCGATGAGTCATAAAGAAAACGTACCACTTCATCCAATAGTTGATGGAAGATCCTCACCTACGTACTTACTAGCAAAGCATCTGGCAAATTTAATGAAAGGAAAAATTAGACAAACAGAGACCTACATTAAAAACTCAACAATTTGTGGAAAAAATCAAGAATATCAAAATATCACAAACGGACATTATGGCTAGTCTAGATGTAGTGTCCTTATTCACTAATGTACCAGTCGTAGAGGTGGTCAACATTCTAAAAGATCTCTTCCCTCAGGACATCACCCAGTTGTTTCATCATTGCCTGAAATCAAATTTCTTCAAGTAAATAACATAGTAGTCCACAGCTGTCATTCCATATATTAATTCAGTATTCCACAAAATTGGCGAGAATGTTAAAAGCTCATAACATCAGAGTAGTTTTTAAACCAACTACCACGATCAGACAAGTCTTAAGATCACCCAAAGATGAGGTACCTTTCTTCAAATTTCCTGGAGTATATGAAATTCCATGCACGTGTGGCCTTTCTTGCATTGGACAGGCCTGTAGAAGTTTTGAAATAAGACAGAAGGAACATGTGGGAGGATGTCAATCACAATAGAATCATCACATCTAGTTTAGCTCATCATTTCTCAACATCAAATCACGTTATAGATTGGAAAAACAGTTCTATGCCTTACATCGAGAATGACTACAGACACAGAACTTTCAAAGAAGCAGCAGTGGTGCTACGCACAGGCAATAATTTAAATAGAAATCAAGGTGCTATTCTTAAAGACATATGGAAATATCTCATCAATCTTTCAGCTCAGTAGAACTACAATATGCGAAAAACTACACAACACGTGGTCATGTACCGGATTCTGACTGAAGCAGTTGAATGCATGCACGCCATCAAACACGAATTATCAAATGTAACGGCCTAGCAGTTACTAAAGTGTATGTTTTCATGTAACTTGATGCATTTGTTTCCACACTAGTTCAACCTTGAAAATGCTAGACAGTGGCTAGTGAAACTTGTTGGCTCTTTGTATTTGTAATCATTAAATCTTATGGTCTTTTAACAATAGAAATTCTTAGTTTTAATACATTAGACCAAATATGAACAATTTAAAATTGCGTACTTTGAAAAATACATATTAACCTCCCAACTGGCCAGGACATCTATATACATCCAACAAAATCTGGATACGATGCATGCTATCTGTTGAAAGTACATGGATAAGAAGTGCAATTTGGCCGTCATGTCCATTAGAAAATGCGATAATCCTTACACTGAAGAGAACGCTTAACCAGATTATCTCGTGATCATAATTTTATAGGCAACTGCGTCTCAGTTGCCTATAACAAGAAACGCAGTTCCTCTTGTTCTATGCTGGATAACTGGACTTTAGTTATATTGGATAGACTAAAAATATAGAAATTATTTTTATTTTCTCTTTTTATTGTATACGTTTTAATGCAAGGACAAAATAAGACATCCTTGCATACCTTCTTCACTTAAATATTGTATTACCCTGGAGAACCAATGCCAGTTTTAATTTTTTGTGCTAATAATAATAATCGTATGATGATACACGACCTCACGTGAGTCCCCTTTACGGGGAGGTACGCCACCATCTCATTCCCCCCAAATTTTATCCGGGCTCCAGAACCGGCATAGCTTGCCTGCTTGCGAGATGAAAACCCCAGATAAACTGAATTTTTGTACTAATTTTGTCTGATCGCTTAGTCACAATATTTTATTTGTTCTCGAAGAACTTAATCCAAGATAATTATCTGAAATATTTTGAAAAAAAAAAAAAAAAAAGGGTGCCGACATTCTAGATTATATTCTTTTTATTTTTGTTCAAAATCAAATTTCGTAGAATACTCAACAGATTGCCTGAAGGATGCGCTTTAACGACTTTGTTTTATAGATAATAACATGAAAAGCTGTAATCATATGAAATGTAAAGTTTACATACTGTGAAAAGTATGAAATACGAAATTAGAAGAAAGTAGATATTTATAATTCAATTACTATGAAGTATCTACTTCCGCGGATACAACATATTATTGGCTTGCTTCTTTTATCAAACGGTAAAATGAAGTAATAGATATTGAATACTATCTGTAGAAACTTTCAAACCAGTAGAAAATTAGAGTAGTTATTTCTAATTCAGTTCCAGGAGTTTAATTTTGAAATAAATAAAAAAAATATATTGAACAAAAAATTTGGCATGAAAAAAAGAAAGTCGGTAGTGTAAGGGCTGTCCCCTGTAACGCTACTCTCGGCTTGCCTTGTGCTTTACCTAGCCATATACCACACATAGTGAAAAACAATTTACAATTTTCGCCAAATATTATAGAAGTCGCAGTATTTATTACAATATATTTAGTATATCCACATTTAATAAACACTAATATTAAAATGTGTTTTTATTTTTTCTGTTCACTTCAGCGCCCCTTGAAGAAGACGCCCCAGTGCAACATATCATCTGCTTACTGTGTTAAGCCGGCCCTATATATAAAAACTTTGGCGTAAGCGAGATCGTATCCGCGTGAACGTGCTCAACAATAGTATGGCATTCAGAGCGCCTTCAAATGTTAACAATCCGTTTGCTAGTTACTTTTTGTTTTTAAAAGATTACATTTTTTTATTTTTGTAAAATAAAAAAGCTTTCTAAATAGGCTTTTACAAACAACTCCACAATACGTGGCAGTCGAAAGCCTTTCGATAAATAAGCAGAAGATTCTAGAATATTAAATTCATATCTGCTGTTTACATTATACATACGCAGGGGCGGCTCATGCATAGGAACTGCGCAACTGCACACCCCCAATTTTTCTCAATATATAAATATATTTATTAATTTATTTACATTTGCAGGTAATATTTAATTTTATCATCAACAATCCTATACCATTCTATTATTTTGTATAAAAAATAATAAAAATCCATCTTGCAGCACTTGGAGGGCGAAGGACGCTAGCAGCACAGTGTCATATTGCTACGCCGCAAGCATATGCACGTCATAGTGAGATACGAGCTATTAGCGTAATGCAGCACTGTCCGTTGCGCAGTTCCACTGTTGTTTATATGCAGTTTGCGCCAGTAATAGAGTGTTCGTAGTGCTTATCGTGTTTACTCCGTCTCTTTAAATATTTGGACCCGCCACGCATGATTATTGTAAATTAATTGACTTGTTAAAATTTATAATAGAAAATAATTTAGATTGTGTTCTTAGTGAAATTACTGTATTAATAAAAATTCTCTTGACAATTCCTATGACCACATCAGAGCCTGAACGCTGTTTTTCAACATTAAAGAGAATAAAAACATTTCTGAGGAGCACTATGAATCGGGATAGGTTAAATGCACTTGCGATGATTTCAACGGAGAAAAAAATTCTTCAACAGTCAAAAACCTCAAGGAAAAAGTTATTGACCATTTCGCTCGAAACAAAACAAGAAGAATGGATTTTATTTTTAAGTAATTTTGAATTATACTAAAAGATAATAAACAATATTTTTTCATGTTTAATTTTTTTTTAAATTTTTACCATAATTTTGATATTTTATCCAAACACGTATACACTGTACTTGCAGTGTGTATGTATATTTCGAAAGTTGCAGCACCCCACGATTTCAAGCCACGAGCCGCCACTGATGTATACCACCACCGCATACTTATACTGATGAGAGTATTTATGTACTAATGAGAGTACAGTACTTATATAAGTATACAATCAAATTTTGATAAAATTCTAATATAGTATTACTGTTTCACAAATTCTGTACTATTTATGTTGCATTTTTACATTACATTTATAGAGTATACACCTTGGGTGTACTCTACTGTGTTACAGTATGAACCTTAAAGGATCAAATGATCCTTCCAAAATAATCTCAGAATCAGGAAGAACAGCGCTAGACGAGTTCGTCTAGCGCTGTTCTTGCCTTATTTGCCTCATTATAAAAGGTTTCAGTGTTCCAAAAACTGGTTTGACCAACATCTTTATTGGCTGTTCGCTGCCTGAAACAAATGAAATGGCTGGTTCCAGTCCTGCCTAGAATAAACTTTATACATGTACACTGTACAGTACTATTCACTGTAAATATCACTGTGCCATTTTTATGCATTAGCAACCCAGTGAACGATTGCCGCATCGAATCAACAGTGCGTACGCTGTCTTTGTCCATGTGCCAGTGGAACGTGATCATGAGTCTCTAGTATAATGATTCCCTGCTTACTGTCACGAGAGGTAAACTGCGTGAAATTCAGTATTGCACTAGATCAGTGGTTCTCAAACTGTGGGACGCAACCCCCAGGGGGGGGGGGGGGAGAATACCTTGAAAGGAGGGCGCGGCATACTTTCCTACAGATAAAAATTAAAACTGCCCTAAATCAGTTTTAAAAATAACAACAAATAAAAATAAAGAAAGAAAAACTTTTGATGATACAGGTTTTAATTATCATGAATTTCAAAATAACTAATAATTATTTTCTTCACTCGCACTTATAAAACGCGTGCGCTAGATACAGTGTTGATAGTTCGGCAGCGGCCATATCCTCTTCCAGGCAGCACTATACACGCGCAGCTGAAAGCAGCGACTTAATGATATTAGGCCTAATATTGTAATACTTTAATTATTTTGTGTCAAAAACTGTTAAATAGTATGTAGAAAACGCAAAATAAACTGAATAAAACGTCAAACTTAGTATGACTTATATTTTGATAAATAAAACCTAAAACCGGCGGGGGGCATGACAGTGTTTTCTCTTGTGAGGTGGGGCTCAGAGGTATAAAAAGTTTGAGAACCACTGCACTAGATGGTTTGCAGTGTTTAGGATGAAGTTAGAGTGTGATAGCAGCTAACTATATGATCATAGTCAAATAACTGAGTTTTCAGTTATTATAATATATTTCAGTTATCACGTACAGTCAAATAACTGCACGTGATAAAATTTGAAGAAAAGAGAATACATAATCAATCTGTTATGTAAAATAATCTGGATTTTTGTATTAATACCTCACCTCTGCCTTAAATTGTCATCATCTCTCTCCCTCTCCCCCCCACTCTCTCAACCCCCCCCCCATAAAATGGGAATAATAAAGAATGCATTCCTCACAAGTTACTCAAGCTACACCAATTTGTAGCTTCATTTTCTGTATGTTGAAAATTAGTAATAATCACCTTTTTAATCTCTACTTGCTTGTGGTGATAGGATGACTCTTCTTCTTCAGCCTCTTTGCATCCTCTGTTGGACATAGATTTCCCACATAAATATGTAAACATGTATCGCCGATGTTCTTCGATTGGAAAGATCTGAGTTCGAATCCCAATCTATCTAGGAAAAAAAATCTTTTATCACAGTTTTCTTGTCTAGACGGTGAATCAGTGGCTCTTATACGGGGATGGTAGGGTTACCCTCCCTGAAACTCGCAAAACAGGCAAACTGGCAAGAACATAAGAACATACGCAATTTATAGACAACATTCTGGCTTCATAATCTTATGCTTCGGCCATAATTCCAAACAAAATAACAAACAAGCCCTATAAATTCCCGCTTAGCTAATGTCCGCCATATGCCCTCCACTCGAGTCAGTGTCCTCTAATTCTGTCCTTTTTGCAATAGGATCATTCTTGTCTCCAAGCTGTTTGGACCACTTTCCAGCCTGTCTTCTTTTACCCCCACCCACTAATGTGTCACTTTCATTAAACACTGGAATAATTTAAAAAAAAAAAGCTTTATTTTTAAAAATATATAGGTAGATTTCCTAACAGATAATTTTTATATAGCCAAAAGGCTTTATTTCCTAACGTGATTCTTCTATTAATTGCTTTATCCTACTTTTCCTTAAAGCTAAGTGTGTATATCGTTTACCATTTTCCGAGCTTCATTCTATGAATGTTTTTTTGCTATCAGAACAGTGTCATTTGCAAAACGTAAATGATTCATATTTCTTCTATTGATGTTAATTTTATAGTTTTTCCATGATACATTATGTATGACGTCATGGGAAAACTACTCGAGACCGCCAAGACTTTAGTAATATAGAATAATATAGGTAATAAATAATAAAGCAATGTTCTTCGAATGTACATTTAGAAATACCAGTTGTTGCGTTTAAAGATTCATAGCTTATCTTAATATATATAGATATTAAATTGAAGAATGACATGCTTCTTTTTTTACATGCCCACTCAGTCTCCAAAAGCTAGATAAGATTAAAAGGCCTCGCCTGTTCTGTATAAGGGAATAAAAGAAGTTAGATAATTTCTTTTTTTTTAATTTTTTTTTTTAAATTTTAGATGCATCCCTCTTAATATTCACAAATAGTCTTACCCACCGGAATAGTCTTCCGCAATTCATCGACGAGCCCTGAGATTTACGTAATTTCGTGGCTTTCCTTAAGAATATCGGTTTATTCAGTTTGCGTTGATTTTATTTGAGGTTACTGCATTAATTGACAAAGTAAAAATCTCAATGCATCATTATTTATTCAGCTCTTGAGAGTGGAAATGTGAAAGCAGAATGTCTCAAGAAATAGTTCAAAGACAGGTGTGCAAGTAATCTAATCCTTGTTATCTCCCCATTCTCGCATTGTTCGTCTGAAAACCTTTATCTTAATTTCTAGACCTTTGAACTATTGCTACTCCCATTCAAAGACTCTATGTGGATAAGAAATGAAACTCAAAAGAAAGAAAGACTTGCGAAGTGTTAATATTTCCAATATAGAAATAGTTGAAAATCTTACATCAAAATTTGCTGATTAAAGTTTAGATGTTCTCAGGAAAATTGATAATTTCATAAATACAGTAACAGATGTATCTTAAACATATGATTTATGATCCCTATTTATGATAATTAACTATTTTTAATGCGCTGTTTAGTTGATTCGTTTTGTTCGTGTGCAAGTAGTTTCAGAACCCTGGCTAGATACATATATTCAGATTTAGTATTTGGACTCATTACAAAATTTAAGGGGTGAGGATAAGCAATTTTAGCATTAGGATGACAGAAGAAGGTGTCTTTGTAGTTCAGTTTTAATTTCAGTCGTGTTACTTTTATTTGCAAAATTTGACAGAATGATTCAAATTGATATTTATAATAATTCCAACTTGCTGAATGGTGATGAAATTTGCTGTTTAAGATCCCTTTTCAATTATCCGTTCATTTCAGTTCAGTGTCATCTGCAAAACGTAAATGATTTATATTTCTTCCATTTATATTTCTTTCATATTAAATTATGGAAATCTAATCTCATCTTCTCAACATATAACGTACGGACACTCAAGAAAACTGAAAAGTTTTTTGAGCTACTTAGAGGAGTAGAAAAAGTCAACATAGACATTATATGTATACAAGAACATAGATGGAGAACTGACAATCATGAAGTGAATGAAACATCATCAGCTGACAAAAAATGGAGATTTATTTATAACTCAGCACACAATGATGGTAATGGAGGGGACTGGAATAATGCTCAAAAAAGTAATTAGCAGAAAACGTAACATCAATTGAAAAAGTGTCTGAAAGAATTCTCCTCATAACCATAAGTACCAACCCAAAATTGACAATAATATCCACGTATGCTCCTACAGAATGTGCTCCACTAGAAGACAGAGACACCTATTATAAAGATCTTTCTGAAACTGTCATGAACATCCCAGTTCACGTCACACTCATTGGGCGATTTTAATGCCCAAATTGGTAAAGACATTGCTAGTACTACTAAAAATGTAGGTAAATATACTTATCATGAAACCACAAATAACGATGGACATTCTCTTGTGAACATCTGCAATAGCCATAACATGGTAATCGCCCAAACCAAATTTCCACATCCAAAATGGTTCTCATTCCCAAATAGACCACATCCTAATCAATGGAAAGTGGATCAGATCGATCGAACGAGCATGTAATACGGTTGAACTAAACTCTGACCACAGAATAATCAGTGCCCACATTAAACTTTCACTAAAAGCCTCTAAAAACAACAGGCCTACAAGGAAACAATACAACTGGGACAAACTAAATAATCCACAAATTGCAGCATCTTTCCACAGCACATTAGAATACAATATGAAAAACATTCTTAAAGATCCAGTTAATGAAAGGTATAAGGGTATCGTTGAAGCAATAAACATGACATCCAACAAAATTCTTGGAAACAGTAACAAAAAGGACTTGGAAAAATGGATTACCCCTGAAACTGAAAAATATATAGATGAAAGAAATAAAGCAAGGAAACTCTACCGCTTAAACAGGAATGAAATAAATGAAGATAAAGTAGACATTTTAAATAACAAGTTTAATAAACTAATGATCAGAGACAAAGAAAATCAAATAAATAAATACTGCGAGGAACTTGGAAAATTATAATAAAACTGGGGATACTAGAAACATTTTTCAAATGATAAATTATATGTCACCATAAAACAAAAAGAAGTGGAAATATTGTCGCACATGACAAAAACGGTAGACAGCTATCAGTAATTTCGAACTTGATGAAAGAATGGAGAAACTACTTTCAAGAATTACTCAATGTTGATAATCCCCAACATTCAAGTCAGCCAGCAGACATGCATCTAACCACCGCTCTACCAATAAATTGTGAAGCCTTCACTGAAAAGGAACTAAAAATAGCAATAGATCAAACCAAAGCAGGAAATCCCCAGGGATTGATGAAATCAGACCAGAAACTTTAAAAATGCTGGGTATAATAAATATTCCAATCTCCTTGCCATAATGAATCAAGCTTTAAACACTGGAACAATACCTCAACAATGGAAACAAGGCCTTATTGTCCCTACACCCAAAAAAGGGCAGTCTTAATAGAATGGATAACTACAGAGCTATTACTTTGCTAAACTACAGTTAAAATCTACGATAGGATACAACCTTACTTAACACCACTTTTAAGAACAAACCAAGCTGGATTTCTAAAAAAACGATGTACAGTAGAACAGATACATTGCATCAAAAGAATTATAGAAGGTTCGCGTAATAAAAACTTACCACTCGTTTTAACCTTTATAGACTTCAAAAAAGCCTTTGACTCCATTAATAGAGAAGCAATGTTTAAAATACTCAGCTTCTATGGTCTACCCTCAAAACTCACAAGCAATCTCAGTGCCTTATAAAGATTACAATGCTACAGTAATCTTTAAAACAGAAACATCGAATTCTTTCCCGTGACAACAGGAGTCCTGCAAGATGATGTACTAGCACCTCATTTGTTTTTAGCATGCTTGGAATGCATCTTCCGGACCATCAACACAGAAGATCTTGGTTTTAACATCAGAACATCCACCCACGCCATGCAAATTACTGATCTTAGCTTTGCTGACGATGTTGTACTAATTGATACAGAACCAACAAATGCACAAAAACATCTCAGTCTACTAGAGACACAGGCTAAACTTATTGGTCTGCAGATCAATATCCAAAAGTCCAAAGTATTCTCAATAGGTTGTGAAAACTCTATTCTTCATATCAACAATAAACCCTTAGAAAGAGTAAAGGACTTTCAATACCTTGGATCGTACATCAGCAATACAGAAAATTATATTAGAAATCGTAAACAGCTGGCTGTAGTCTTCCATAACAAACACCATCCCCATCTGGAAATCATCATTGATATCATTAAAGACAAAATTAAGACGATACCATGCAACCAGTAGATCCATTTTCTTGTATGATTCTCAAACCTGGACAATAAGCACCAAAAAAAACTATACTACATGTCTAATTAAATTCCTTTGGAACTACATGTCTCAGACTGATCCTTAGATACACTTGGATGGACCGTAACACTAACGCTGATGTTCTAAATCTGGCTAAGCAAGAACCACTTGTCAATACAGTCAAAAAACTACAATGCAGATGGCTTGAGCATTAACTCAGACATCCTGAAGTCTCACTCTTTTTTGGAATGCCTCATCCTGTACAAACCAGAAGATGGCAATCGCAGTAGAGGAAGACCATGCAAACAATTTTGTCAATACATATGGGAAACCATCAGTAGGCTGAACTGTAAAACTCCATCTGACATCTATCAGTCAGCTCAAGATAGAGAGACTTAGAAGACCATAATTTGCGATATTTAATTTTTAATATAAATCTCTTTTCCCTTTTCACAGTGAATAAACTATGATGATGATGATATTTCTTTCAGTTAACAGTGACAAAATTCAAACAAAAATATGCCTCGCATATGCATGGCTTGGAAAGAAGTTAACGGACACTCCGATGCGCAAAGTACATCGTGCCATGTAACGAGTCACGTGTTTGTAACTGGTACAAATTGAACGCATATGGTGCTCCCAGGTCGGTCAGTGCAACTGTGTCCAGGTGAAATGGCTGTCAGAAAGGAACTGGCGAAGTTTGAAAGACACGTTTCGATATGACGCCATGTTGCAAGCCTATCTGTACGGTAAATTGTTGACAAATTGGGCCATCTCAATCTAACAATCACTGATGTCATACGGAGATGGAAACGCAGGGAGTCAACTGCAAGTGCTACCCGCAGTAGACGACTAACTACACTCACTGAACGTGACCGTAGGGTGCTGCGAAGGATAATATGTAAAAATCTATTCATCGATCGACACGTTGAATGGATTTTTACATATTATCCTTCGCATAATATTGTGAGCCTTGGTTCTGAATGACTTCTGGCACTGGAACATATACACAAAAACATTCAAAACCAAGGCTCACAATATGGGTTTCCATGTAGGACGTTCGCTCCATAACAGTTCAGGACCTCATACATGCCTATCGGAAGAACGCTCTAAAATTCCCATCGATTGCTATCTTACCCTTGTGGAAAGTATACCTCGTATGATTATTTTTAAGTGGATGCCATGGCTATTGTTCCTCACGCTATGGTTTTCGTTAATTTCTTTGCAAGCAGCGCATATATAGCCGAACGAGCTTGCACCACCTTGCAACGAGTTGCCCTAGTGTTGTACTACCCAGGTGATCAATTACGCTTGGACTCGCCGATAGTTCTTCGGCATGAATCTCTTAGATTTCTATGGATTTCGATCTCCGAGTTTCGTATCCGGCTTTAAAATAAAATAATGAGGGATTTATTATCCCCTTAACTTAATTTACGCCGCCGGAAAAAAATAGCTTCTTGGCTCTTTATCGTAGTTATAATAATATATGGGTACACCGCTCTGGCAATTCGTTAGTGGGGGTATATGTAAGTTCAGTTCACTTATACCTTGGTATTCCAGGTCTACCTACTCACTGATGAGACCTCAATAAAAGTCCCTCA
Source organism: Typopeltis vanoorti (assembly GCF_054136105.1). Lineage (NCBI taxonomy): Eukaryota > Metazoa > Arthropoda > Arachnida > Uropygi > Thelyphonidae > Typopeltis > Typopeltis vanoorti. The sequence continues at coordinate 65,238,954 of NC_143566.1, forward strand.
TAATGTAAAATAGTAATACATCTCCTAGGAGCTGCGTTTTACATTATGAGAAAATATTAATGCTAGTGACGGAACTTGCTCCACCTTTGCAACGAGTTGCCCTAGTGATCACTTACGCCTGGACTCGCCGATAGTTCTTCGGCATGAAACTCTTAGATTTCAATGGATTTCGATCTCCGAGTTTCGTATCCGGCTTTAAAATAAAATAATGAGGGATTTATTATCCCCTTAACTTACACATTATAAATGTTGCCACGATGTTCGGATTTTTATATAAGTGCCAATTGAGTACTTTTTCACCGAGATCATGAAATAACAGGTACACCGATAATCGAAACGTTTACTCTGTATTTTCTATTCTTTTTGAAGGCCTCCACTACGAAATGGTGTGGTGATCTCACAATGGTAGATGGCATTCATTTGGTTGTATGGATACGTTGTAAATCAATAAGGTTCGTTTTTTAATCAGTGGTAGGCTCAAGACACCCTCAACTTTTTATTGTCAAACTGATTTGAAATTATATTAAATTTTTTGTTTCAAATGGCATATTTTATGGTTCTTTAGCCGTCACACAGACTATTATATCTAAGGTGAGATCTAGATTTTTCTCTCATAGAGTAGTGCGTGATTGGAATGGATCGCCAATGGATGTTGTGTGTGTATGTGCAGGTAGTGCGAATGAATTCAAGAGCAAGTATGATAGCTGGTGCGGAACCTTTTTGAACTTTTGCAGTTAATTCTAAAATTCAGTCTCGATAACTCATTTCCAAATATTGTAATACTACTGCGAATTTTCCTCACAATTGATGTAAGTGTTGCTAGTTGTGAGAGGAGTTTTCTAAATAAAACTGATTAAGAATTACCTACATTACTGTAAAATAGACTTCGCCAATGTCATCGACGATTTTGCTAACAGAAAAGCAAGAAAAATAACATTTTAGAATGTTGAAATTAAAGTTTTACTTCAAAAATAAACATAGTGTTTTAATTTATTTCCCTATACGTCGTTTTGACTTTTTATAGAATTTTTGGTGTATATTGAGAGGAGCGGCAAACTCAGAGACCACCCCGGGCGGCAAAGCTCTAGCTACACCACTGCTGGAAGGCACACAACTGCTACCATTTTGTGGTCCTAAACCCTAACATTCGTATTATCGTTTGTAATTATGTGAGATTCTGCGCAGATTTTTTTAAAATTCTGGATTAAAAATCGGAGTTTCAAGGTCTATTAACTTTGGAACTGGCCGAAGAAAAGCTTAGATAAAGTTCTTCTGGTGGGCGACTAGCATCAAATCTATAACGCGTATTCTTTGGATGCCTAGAACTATGGATTGCATTTGACATAGGAACCAATCAAAGTGGTATTAATAATCCCACTGCCTATGCGGCATTTAATTAAATTATTTAGGATTCTGATTAAATTTTGTTAAGTCATTTTGGACTTGACATTTGCAGCTGCAAAATTGCCAAAACAAAATACGTCTAGAATACATAAGCCTCGAAAGATATCGGCTACCAAAAGAGGTGGATAGATATAGATCAAAGGAAAAGGGAGAGACAGAGGGGGAAGACCATTAAAGCCGGAATAGGCAAATGTAGACGACTTCATTTGGTAAGATAAGTTTTGCTGCAGCCATCATGATAGTTCTCACAAAAACAATGGAAATATAGAGAAAAAAATATCATATCTGTTCAATATGACAAGGTATTGTTCTTTTCACTTTAAGCTTAATCGCGTTGAGGTTTCAGTACAGTATTTCAAAGTAAACCATTTCTCCATCTTTTTTCAAATTGCTAATTGATTATTATTAATTACTGTTATTATTATTTTCCATATGTAATATTATATATCCCACATGGCGTCATACTCGTATTATCACCCACTCTGTTCAAACAAATGCAGTACGTTAACGATGTTCGCAGCTGGCCACACGAAGTCAAATATATGAATGCGCAGACGACGCCTGCTACTATCATAACTTCTTCCAAAATTCAATTATAATGGACAGCACCAAAACGCAGATGTTAATTATACAGAACCAGGAATCATGTGCCATGGACCGCGCTACACTGTCACACATACCACTGCATTAATAACTAAAACTTGTTCTGAAATCACACCCGTAACACATGCTAAAGCCTTTACATAGACTACCACCTTAAATGGACAAAACGTATAGAAGACCTACATACTAAACTCTGCATCATTGCAGCAACACTCTCTCTTCCAACGCCCACCCTTTGTAGAGCTTCGCTTGGCTTGGTGCCAAGAATAGTCGATTCATACTAAAGGGGAGAAAGAAATGAAGGATACAGTTAATATAGTTAAAACAGTTAATATAGCATTAACACCTATACATACTTCAGAAATCATAAAATTGCAGCATCTAACGACTGCTATCCAATTCCATCCATAAAAAGTATTGAACAATACAACTAGCGTATGCTGATCTCACACTCTTCATAAAAGCTAACCCTAGCTTTGAAGTCGGCGGGATTTAAACAACTAATCCATAATCACCAGAATCGTAGTTGTTATTAAGACTGCTATTCAACTAATGACTTTTATTTCCTTATAGGGAGTAGGCAAGGCCGTTTTAGCCCTATCTAACTTTTTGGAGACTGAGTGGACAGTTCAGTCTCCACTGGTAGCCAATCAGAGATAGCTAACCCAAGGCTATCACTAATTAAGCGGCACGTAGTGAAGGGACGGCTAACAAGTTCTACTATCTGGTGGTAACTAACCCTTACACAATAGTTTAATGCCTGAAAATAGTGTGGATTCTGCGGTCGATTTTCTTGAATTTACCGGACGAAAACTCCGAGTTTCCGGGAGAAAAAACCCGCTTGCCCATGCCAGACATCGACTAACCAGTCTAAAAAATTCCCTTAGAAAAAGTTTCACTGAACTTTTTCCAGAGCTTGCTTCTCACTTAGGAACGTCGGTGACCGAATCGATGCGCAATAGTCCAGATGTGGTCCAATCAAAGCCTTGTATAGCAGAATGACCACATCCTTATTTCTACTTGTTAGTGTTCTTCTTTCTTAGTATACTGGCATTTCTTTGTGCTGTTTTTATCATTTTTGCAATTGTTCATTGAACTTCAATTCTTTATCCACCAATATCCTGAGATTACACGATTCCTCCATTTCCTGTAATACAACGTCTCCAATATGATATGCTACTTAACTTTTCTTGATTCAAAGTGCAAAACCTTACATTTACAGGTGTTAAATTGATTGTTCACAAAGCCACTTTATTCAAATCTCTCTGAAGCATCAGTGCATCTGCATCATTTCTAATAACTTTTCCCAGCTTAGCCATCATCCGCAAACAGCTGATTATCAGCTTGTCGACCACTCGCAATATCATTAACAAACAACATGAATAGTAGTGGCCCTATAACAGAGTGGGCTCCACTGGTAACTCCTCCTGAGAAACACGGCATCTATTTACAGCGTCGTTTGATATCGAATAGAAAGCCCGTTTGCTATCCAATCAACCAATTGATTTTCAATCCCATTTGCCATAACTTATACATAGTTTATTACGTGGAAACCTGTCAAATGCTTTTGTAAAATCCAGAAATATCACTGTATATGAATCACCCCTATCGAGAACTGTAGTCACCTTATTTTAAAATGTAAGTAAATTTGTAAAACAAGACCTTCCTTTAAAAAAAAACACCATATCAACTCCTATACATTCTTTTCTCTTTCCACCCAGTCCTGTATTCTATTCCTAACCAATCTCTCCAAGACCTTAACAACCATTCCAAAAATGCAAACAGGTCTGTAATTTGAAACATCCCTTTTGCTTCTACCTTTATACAATGGTACAATCTTTCACTCTTTCCACTCTTTAGGAATTGTTAAAAGAGTGGAAAGAGTGAAAGATTACTAGACTCATTAAACAACCGAGTCAACGGATGTGTCAGTTCCTTAGCGCATTCTTTCATAACGTGTTAAAACTCCATCTAGTCCAATAGCCTTATTCACATCAAGATTACTTTTTTTAGAACAGTAAATAGTTAATAAAGTAATAAAATAGTAAATAAATAATCGTAAATAGTTTCCTTAGAATAGTATCATTACCATCAGTATGAAAAACTTTAGCAAAATGATCACTGAACAACTCCACAAAAACGCAAACAGTTTTTGTGTTGAGGTGACTAGGGGTGTGGCGCAAGGTTGATTGCTAGGAAGGACCATTACTGTTTAATTTTTACATAAATGATATAGGAAATAACCTGAAAGGAAATATTCGGTTGTTTGCTAATGATGCAAAATTAGTAGAGTAACAATCATAGACTTCTACCTCAATCACCGTCAAGGAACTATGAAGTACTGATTCCTCAAATTCCTGTTTCCTTAGAATAGTATCATTACCATCAGTATGAAAAACTTTAGCAAAATGATCACTGAACAACTCCACAAGAACACAAAAACAGGTGACTAGGGGTGTGGCGCAAGGTTGATTGCTAGGAAGGACTTACTGTTTAATTTTTACATAAATGATATAGGAAATAACTTGAAAGGAAATATTCAGTTATTTGCTGATGATGCGAAATTAGTAGAGTAATAGTTAATCAAGGCTATGTGAAGAGCTTGCAGGATAATTTAAATAGGCTGTCAGTATGAGCAAAAGTTAATTGGTGTCAGTTTAATGTCGAGAAATGTAAAGTTATGCATTTTGGGATAAATAGATTACAAGCCGTGTATCACATTGATGGCAATGTTCTCCAGGAAATAGATGAAGCTAGAGAATTAGGGGTGGTGGTAGACAGAGAGTTAAAGTTTGGAGGACATATTGCTAAGGTAGTCCATAACATTATTTGGCTATTGAAGAACACATTAATTTATTATTAATAACCAATATTAATAAGGCCTTGTTACGCCCATATCTGGATTACTGTGCTCAAGTCTGGTCTCCTGGGGATGAAGAAGCAGTGAATAGGATTCAGAGGGGAGTGACCAAGATGGTCGTTGGCCTGTGGAATGTTCCCTAAAGATAGATTGCAGAAGTTGGTTGATAGAAGAAAAAGATGGAATATGACAGAAGCATTTAAGTTGTTTAAAGTACTTTATAGAATAGATGCAGGGGAATGTTACAGCACTTGGCTAGAGGGACCAGAACAAGGGAGTCATCCCTGGAAGTTGAATAATAGATTTTTTGCTTGGAGAGTTGTGAATGAGTGGAATGGGTTGCCAGAGTCAGTTGGAAGTGCTTTGTCTGTTAATGAGTTCAAGGAGAGGTATGATTTATTTATTTATTTAATCGTATGGAGTTTCCTCCCTTTTGGGAGGAAATTGTGGAGGTATGATAGATTGTGTGGATAGATTGGATCTCTCGCGATGAATCTTCGGACTTCATGGAGATGCGTGTATAATAATATTTCTTCCATGGTCACTCTTGCGCCATCTCTTTCCAGCAGAGTTATCTTCCCATGATCATTCTTTCTTTTGCTAGCTGCATAACAGCAAAATTCTCTGGGATTTTTCTTAGCCTATTTTGCTAGTCTCCTCTCATACTCAAATTTTTTGCCTTTCTTGTTGTACTTGTCACTCTTCTTGCATGCACTTTATAGATATAATGCAATTGTTCACATCTTCAAAGTTTATATTTTCTCTATAATCTTCTCTTCTGCAATTCCTGCTTAATTTCCCTATTCATCCATTTAACGCCTATTTTGTTAATCGTTTTGACACAGTCTGTTATTGTCATCATCAAATACTTCTTAATTATGATCCATGTCATATTAATCTCTTTTCTTTCAAGTTCTTTTTCCCATAGAACTCTTTCAAGTTCTTTTTCCCATAGAACTCTTTCAAGCCTTTTTCTGAGTTTTCCATAATCTCATGCCCTATATCCCCCCCCCCACATGTACCCTTTTACTCTGGATGCCTCTGCATGCTTTCACACCTCCCAGGTCAGGACTACATGATCACTAACACCAACTGGTGCAAAGTTGAGATGTTGTTGACGATTACGTTATCCGACGTTATCACTAAATCCAGGAGTTCCTTCCCTTACCAACTGTATGAGATAATGATCCCTTAAGAATTCACGAAAATCTTTTTCCTTTCTCCCATAAGCTATTTCTTCATTCCAATTTATATTCGGAAAATGAAATCCTAGATTATTATAACGCTTTTTTCACTAACTAAACTAATTTGTCTATACATTTTTTTCTCATCTCGTTCATTGTTCCTGGTCTTTAACACACCCCAACTATATATCTGTCTCCAGTAACACTTATTTCACACTAGGTTCTTTCAAAATCACTTTCATTTTTACCCCTACCTCCACAGACTTACATGGACACAATTCATTTGATATCATTAGTAATACACCCTCTGCTTTTTCTATAATTTCTGTCTACTCTAAAAATACTATATACCAACTTCATTGCCAGTCAAGATATCATTTCCAACCAATCACGTTTCTGGTATTCCTATTATCTGAGGGTGGAGTGTAATAACTATTATTCAATTAGCACTGAATACTGAACTCTTCGAACAGATGAAATTTGTTAATTGCATAACTGTAAATTGCTTGAATGATAACAAATACTGTATGTGCAATGTAATATTTTTGTAATAGATGGTATATGAATTGCGAATTATGAATTTACGAAGACTGATAAATATTTTTTAAATTAAATTTAAAAAAAAATCAACTAACGCCTTTTTGTTCCGTATAAGAATAGGCCGCTTTAGTCCTATCTAACTTTTGGAGACTGAGTGGGTAGTCAATCTCTACTGGTAGCCAATCAGAGATAGCTGGCCCAAGGCTCTAAATAGAAGGTACGCTTACACGCACCATCTTGGATCCAGAGTCGCCCACAGTCGCATTTGTTCGAGCTCTTGATTTTTTTTTTTTTTTTAGAATTATCTAATCAATTGGATAATTAGTAAACTATTTCATTTCATCACTAGGTGTATAATTCTCGTTATATGCTCAATTCAATACTCACTTCACAAAGTCTAGAACAACCTGTTAGCTTTTATTCATCCAGCACGACGACAATTCTCTGGCCATATTGCCCTGCTATCCTGATATCTTGGAAATCGATAGACACTGAATCCTTTAGAATGCCTGTTTGTACAGTTTGGAGCAGAACAACCTCAGGTTTTGGCTTGTGAATTTATCGAGCACCTGGCTCACCCATTTTAGGGCAGTATGGGGGTGTCTTTACCGATGAGAAGAGCCGCTTTCGGACGCTTGTGTTTCCACCTATCGTTTTCATCATAGTTAGATGACTCTCGAATGAGTTGATTGGGATGACTAGCTGCTTTGGTGAAATATGTAATGGCAGTATCACGGAGAAACATGTGAATATCAGGAATGGCAGCGTCTCGGTGGAGAAGATTATTCCTGACAAACCACGGAGCACTGCATATCATACGGAGACATTTGTTCTGGATGACCTGTAGCTTTTTGATGTTGCTAGGAGGGGTGTGATCCCAAGCCAGTGATCCATAACTTAATGTGGGTCTAATGATTGTTTTGTAGATCTGTAGTTTGTTTTTTGTGCTGACACGGCTTCTTCGTTTGAGAAGAGAGTAAAGTTGCATAATTGCGGAGTTTGCCTTGCTGCAGGCATAGTCGATGTGAGAGTTAAAGTTGAGGCGGTTGTCTAGTTGAATACCTAAATATTTGGTGCTGGATTTCCATGGAATAGTTGTGTTGAAAAGTTTGACTTCTCCGTAGTGGGATGCCTTCCGTCTTGTGAAGAGAATGGCAGTACTTTTGTCGGCATTCACAGCTATTCTCCATTTCCTGAGCCATTTTTCCAGGTTTGTTGCTGCGGTCTGCAAGCGCTGTGTAGCTAAGTTCGGCCTCAGCGATCTACTCAAAATTGCCATGTCATCCGCATAACAAGCTGTGGTGGTTGATGTCGTGTTAGGGGCGTCTGCAACGAAGATGTTAAAAAGAAGCGGAGAGAGCAACGAGCCTTGAGGAACACCTGCAGTGATTCTTTTCAAAGAGGATTTGAGTCCTCCCAACTTGACCTGAAATTTCCGGTTTTTTTTAGAAAGGAGTCGATAAGTTTGATAAGGTAGAGCGGAACTTTGGCCATAAATAATTTATAGATGAGGCCTTTGTGCAAAACCTTATCAAAGGCGTTTGCTACATCCAGAAAAACAGCTCCTGTATGTTGTCGCTAGTTGAATTCAGTAGTGATAAATTCGACCAGTCTGTGAACTTGTTGTGTAGTACTGTGTCCGGTTCGAAACCCAAACTTCTCTTTCGGTATTGTGTTGTTATTGTTTACCACATCTTGAAGTCGATTGAGGATGATTTTTTCTGCAATCTTTCCCAAGCATGAAAGGAGACTGATGGGTCTGTAACTTTGCGGTAACTAAGGTGCTTTTCCCGGCTTATGAATGAGGATTATATCTGCTTGTTTCCATCAGGTTAGAAAATAGTTTAGTCTGAGTATTGCATTTTTGATTGCTACCAAGTGCATGACAGCTTTGTGCGGAAAGGCCTTGATTGTTTTGTTGTTAATTTCATCTGGGCCAAGGGCTTTTTTGTTGTTAAGCTTTCTAATGATTGAGTAGACCTCTTTAGGCGAGGTGGGACAGATATTTTCACAGTTGTTAGGCTGCTGGAGCGCAGTACGGACTCGATGGTGAATTTTCTCTATGAAGACCAAATCCGTATGCGCATAATTAGGACTGCACTGAAGTTGAAGAGCTTCAGCGAGGGCTTCTGCCTTTTCATCGTCCCTATACTCTATCTCCGTGAATGGAGTGGATATTGGAACGGTCCGTACGGATAGCATTTGCCAACTTCCACAAGGAGTTATCTTCAGTTTTCAGGGAACAAAGTTTTCTTTCCCATTGTAGATTTCTGTGATCTTTTAGTGCATAGCGAAGTAAGTTTGATGCTCTGTTCAGCTCTTGGCGATCTTGAGGAGATAGCGTGTTATGAAAGCGACGTCTGATTTTTTTTTTGTTTTTGATTAGAGCAAGGATTTCTTCTGAAGTAGGTTTACTTGAGCTGGAGTGGAAATAGAAGAGGCTGCAGTTAAGCTATTTTGAATTTTTCTTTCCAGGTTGTTGACTGCTGCATCAATTTCTTCACAGGTGGAGATATTCGGCACTGAATCCATGATAGTATTGATTGTAGCCTTGAATTTTGTGAAATTAGTAAATGACTGACTGGGAATAAGTTCCGGATCCTCTCCCAGTTTTAGAAGTACTGGGTTGTTCCAGTCCGAACTGAGGTCGTTAACTAATTGCAGCTGGAATTGATGAGATGTGTTTTTGAATATGGCTATATCTAATACATCGAGCCTGCCATGTGTTCCATAGTGTGTTGGTTCAATCGGGCCTGCGATGATAATATTTCTCAGCTTAGCAAAATTTGAAAGGATTTTTCCGTTGTAATTGGTACACCTGCTATTCCATAAGGGATGTTTTGAGTTTAGATCACCTGCTACTATTGTTGCTTCTGTAGTGTCAAGCAGCTGAGAAAGATCAGAGGATAGCAGAGTTCTGCCTGGAGGGTTATAAACAGAATATATTTTTAAGTTGCCTGTATTAATGGTGTAAATTTCTATGCCAGTTTTTTCCATATTAGTTGTAGGAATCTTTTTTTATCTCATTATAACATTATAATTTTTATCAAATTCTTGGAGTTCTAGAATGTTGTTGCTGAGTCCATTAGCATTCCAGAATGCGACCTGCATAGAATTTATTGTGATGGCCGAATTATCCATTAATCAACGAGAATATGATTTGGGTATTTTTGAGAAATCTGTTTGTGTCAGCCTGGTTTGGATTTGATTTACTAAAAGCTGATAGCATTTCTCCCAAAATGGCAGCAAGCATTGCAGCAGAGTTTTCACTCTGCTGCAATGCTTGGTGTGGTTTCTGCCGATTTGTTGCATGAGGAAACTACAGAGGCATATGATTTATCAGGTGTAATTGCCCGCACTTTAATTTCCGATTTAAGGTGTGTGACTCGCTTCTGAGTAGGCGGGGTTACTGCCTCCCTAGTCCTTGTCAGGTTAGATAGGTAGAGTGAACAGCCTTTGTAATTAACTGGATGTGGGCTGCCACAATTGGCACACTTAGCAGGAGTGGTTATTGATTCGGCGCATGTGTGTGAGGGATGATTATTTCACATTTGTATTCCGCCCTACAAAGTTTCTGTGCATGACCATACTTTTGACAGCGATGGCATTGTCCAGCGGATGTCTTCCTTCTGAGGGGTTCAGTCTTGATAACCAAGTTACAGACAGTTTTAAGGTCATAAATCTCTCGTTAATCTTTACTGATCTCCACCAAAACCAGAGGCATGGGCTGCTTATCCGCTCTGTACATGCGTGATATTTTTATTGGTTTTAATCCTTGCGATTTGAGATCAGTGGCTATTTCTTCAGATGGTATGGTTTCTATCAAACCTCTGATTACCACCTTGAGGTTTTTTTTCACTTTTAAGTTGAAAAGTGTGATATGGGACTTTCAATTCAACTAAATGTCTGGTGAGCAGACGGTAGTACGATGCACCTTCAGGCTGAATCCGGACTCCTTCATCGGTGTTCTTTGCTGAGTTGAATTTAATGTTCTTGTTTTTCATCAACTCAGTGATTGATGACCATTTTTCTTTCGATCGTAAGATCACTGATGGAATTCTCTCTTTAGACTGAGCCACTGTATCCGTCTCCACCACTCCCTCAGCCTGTGCTGCAGTATCCATGGTGTTGCTCTCTGTGAGGTCCGAGGCAGCATTTCAGGTTCTAGAGACTCCTTCTTTCGCTTCTTCCTACTGACTACTTGGAAGTCGTCATTATCCTCTAGTGTGTGAATATCAGCTGATGTGGCATTTTCTTTGCTGGAATCTTGAAGAGGGTCAGGAGATTGGCAGTCCTCTGATTCAACCTCTTCTATTTGGTGAATTGCTACCTTTCCTGGCCATTTCCTTTGCAGCAGGCCTCCTACATGTTTGAAGATTGCTAATAGCTGCTTGAAGTCGAGCTCATCATATGGGGAGTCCATAATTTGGCCTGAGAGAAAATAGCGGTTTTCGGGTTTCCCGAGTAATCCTGTAGACTGAGAGTCTACTAGCTAATCCCGTAGACAGCTTAGAGTAAGCGTCTACAATCAAAAAGTTAGTTTATTATAGGTGACTATCCTACAAACAAGGAAAAAGGAGTTTCGGGAACTTACTTGGACACAGTGTAGCGACCTACCTCCCTAAAATACCATTCGTCCACCACTGATCCTCATTGCGGGTGGGGCCTGCCGGCCATTAGACCTCTTATTTCATACAGAAGGGGGAGATAGTAGGTCACGAACTGTGTTAGTTCCAGTGCAATGTGAGCTTCCCGAAAAACCTTATATAAAATTCAACTAGGCAGAGTCTAAAGGAATACGTCCGATCACAACGACTAAAACAACTTTCATTTTCCTGTAACTTTGAAGTTTTCGCTATCCTTTTTATTTGCTTTGCCCCGCTTCAAAGCAAATGAATATTATTTCTCGTTATAATCAGCCCATTTTGGCGATTTTTCCGAACCCAATCCGCAACATTATTTTTCAGAATAGGCCATTTACAAATTCTTTTCCGTAATGCGCTTATTTTTTGGCATTTTCATTATTAGTTTCATTTTTTCTCCAATCGCGAACTAGTTTTTCGTTTACTCCGCACTGACGTGCAGCAACACAGTTAGTATTTTCTTTTGCAAATTTAATCACTTTGCACTTAAAACTGCCGTCATATTTCATTCTTTTAAAAGGAGCCATTGCACTTTAGTTCACTATTGGTCAACTGGTCAGTACGAAATAAAATTTCTTTTGTCAACTAGGTATTTTATATCTTTTGCTAAAACAAAGAATGGAAGGACTAAAAAGGCAGTTATGATCCTAGTGGTTGACGCCTGTATAAAAATTTTACTTAAAAACTGTCATAATTTTTATTTTTAAAGAAATTTTTCGCGTCAACTTATACGCCGAGTATACTATAAAAACTCAAATAAACTCAAAAAATTCCAATATCGACTTATACGCCAGGTCGGCTTGTACGCTGGAATATACGGTAATTAACAGACTAATTAGAAATGTGTGCAATAGCTATTAATTCAATGTTAATAAGTCTAAAATTATGCACTTTGGCGTGATGAGATTTCCAAAGGCATGTATTGGCAGATTATGTTAAAAGAAACTGATGGGGCTAGGGATCTTGGAGTCATGGCAGATAGGCATTTGAATAGTCATATAGCAAAAATTGTAAATTCAACACAGAGGATAATTGCGATATTGAAAAGCATACTGACACTTAAAGATAAGGAAGTCATTTTGCCTCTACAAGGCCTTGATAAGATTTATCAAGGTATATACAAATCTGCAAAACCGAGGCTATATTTTGCAGATTTGGTCTTCTGGGTTCAGAGGGGATAACAAAGCTGTGGAAAGGGTGCAAAGAAGAGTTACATGAGGTTTATGGAAAATGTGTATTAGGAGAAAAGATTGAAAATATGTGGACTGCAGACACTGGTAAACAGGAGAAAGAGGGATGATAGTCTATAAACTTCTGAATGTGTGTTATAGGATATTATCTGATGAATTTTTTGTTACGATAAAGAGCCAAGAGGCTATTTTTTCCAGTGGTGTAAATTAAGTTAAGGGGATAATCCCTCATTATTTTAAAGCCGGATACGAAAGTCAGAGATCTAAATCTATCGAAATCTAAGAGTTTCATGCCGAAGAACTATCGGCAAGTCCAAGCGTAAGTCAACACCTGGGTAGTACAACACTAGGGCAACTTGGAGCAAAGGTGGAGCAAGATTCATCGCTATCCTTAATATTTTCTCATAATGTAAAATGCAGCTGCTAGGAGATGTATTGCTGGTAATTAGTTTATGGAATTAACAACACATATAAAATTTCTGTAAACAGAGAAAACCAAAGATCCATCAAGCTGGCGAGGGATTAAAGTGTCTAGGAAGGGGAGGTTGTTTTCCTCTTTTTCTAAGGTGAACTGGACTCTGAGGTGTTGGTTGTTTAAGTGTGTTAGGAAGGAGTGGAGTGTGTCTGAGCCATGTGGCCAAATAGCGAGCACGTCATCCACATAACGAAGCCAAATAGTGGGTTTTTTGTGGGGTGGAGTTTAAGGCTTCCTCTTCGAAGGTCTCCATAAAGAAATTGGCCAAGGGTGGGGAAAGTGGTGAACCCATGGATGTCCCCTCTATCTGTTTGTAGAATTTTCCTTGCCAAACGAAATAGCCTGAGTTCATTGTGAACTGAAATAGGGCTGAGATATCGGGAGGAAACTTGGCTTGGATGAGCTCTAGGGTTTCTTTGAGTGGGACATTAGTGAATAGGGAGGAGATGTCAAAACTGACCATTATGTCAGTGTGTTGGAGTGAGAGGTTTTCTATACTGGCTTTAAAGTGGGCTGAGTTTTTTGTGTGATGGTGTGTTGCCAGTATAGCGTGTGAGCACTTTGGCTAAATGTTTGGCTAATTTATATGTGGGGGGAATCAATGCCATCCACTATGGGACGTAATGGCACATTTTGTTTATGTATTTTTGGGAGTCCGTATAATCGGGGGTGGGGGGTCTAGAGTTATAAGGTTTTAGTTTGTTAGTGACTTTCTTAAGGAGTCTGTGGAGAGTTCTAATCTGAGAGCTGGTAGGATTATATTCAATAGGGAGGTACTAAAGCATTAAGCTTACCTTTGTAGTCCTTTTGATTGAGCACCACAGTGGTGTTTCCCTTATCCGCTTTGGTGATTACTATTTTTTTTTGTTTTTCTTCATTTCTAGTAGGCTGCATATTCGTCTTTGGATAAGTTGGGATTTCAGGATTAGAAATCCCAACATTGAGAAAATATCAGGATTTCAGAACACAAAGACTACATCCGGTTTCACCAGTAAAGCCGCTCTGGGCTGGCAGACCATGCCTTAGATACCCACCATAGAATTCGTTGGAAGAAAACTAAAATAATACATCACAGCAAGTTTAAGTACGAAAGATTATTCAAGGAATCATCAGCAGCTCTAAAAAACTTTCCAAACCTCAACAAATTTGGGTGCATGAAACTACTCCAAATTTTGGAGACTTACATTATGAGGACTTCAGCCCAACAGCCAAGACAACCAAATTAGCCTGCCAGAGGGCACCATTAGGACTTTAGGAACAATATTAGTTTCTTGCTTTCTTCCTCATTTGCTTTTGGTAGTGCCTGCGTGCACATACCATATCTTTATGTTCCTGAAGATGGCAACGTGATGTTGCCAAAATCTAGAAGTTATTCATTAAAGTTGCCTTTAATTAATATACTTTATATGCATTGTTAATTCCGTAAACTAATTACCAGTATGTATGACCAACGTATAATCCTTGCTACTAGAATAGGAGATGTATTACTGTTTTACATTATGAGGAGAGGTCACTACTCAGACCGGTTTCGACCTTTATTGTGGTCTCATCAGTGAGTAGGTAGACCAGGATAATACCAAGGATTAAGTGAAATGAACTTACATACTACCCTTACTATACGAATTGCCTAGACCGGTGTACCCATATATTATTATTACTACGATAAAGAGCCAAGAGGCAATTCTGGCAATTCGTATAGTAAGCTATGTAAGTTCGTTTCACTTAAACCTTGGTATTATCCAGGTCTACCTACTCACTGATGAGACCTCAATAAAGGTTGAAACCGGTCTGGGTAGTGACCTCTCCTCATAATGTAAAACAGTAATACATCTCCTAGGAGCTGCGTTTTACATTATAAGAAAATATTAAGGATAGTGGTGGAGCATGCTTCACCTTTGCTCTGAGTTGCCCTAGTGTTGTACTACCCAGGTGTTGACTTACGCTTGGACTCGCCGATAGTTCTTCGGCATGAAACTCTTAGATTTCGATCTCTGAGTTTCCTATCCAGCTTTAAAATAATGAGGGATTTATTATCCCCTTAACTGAATTTTTTTGTTAATATGGAATGTGAAGCATCCATCGAGGTTAAGTTTGTGTACAGTTAAGAAAGGGGTATGAGCACATTTTTCTCCAACAGAACAATGAGTGAGTGGAATAATTTGCCTGTTGGGTGAGTGCATTTAATGTGAATGAATTTAAAAGAAGGTATGACAGCTAGTATGGGTGATGTGTTCCCTCAATGAATCCTTGACTCCCTGAAGGTGTCAGATAATAATAACAACACTGAATGAATGAAGTGACCTGCATAGTCCATGTTAAAATTGCCAAATTCAAATGTCAAAATTAAAGTATAACAGAAAAAAATTCAAAATATAATTATTTGATTTATTAAAATTTATAATAATAAGATGATTTTTTAATTTAACTAATTTTTAATGATATGATTTTTTCCGAGAACAGAATCTCCTTCAGCTGAATCCAAAAGTTAATTGTACAGCAAAGCTTGTTCCTAGCTCATATACTAAAGTTGCCAAAGCTCTTTGGAAAAGAAATGCTGAGAAGAAACATATTGTAAGTAGTGCATACTTCGTCAACTGTAAGAAAGTTTTGATGGACTTATATCATTATTTGCTTTATGTTGTTAGGTTAATGGCATCGATGGTAGTTGTGTGTAGTAGGAGAAGTAAGTAATAGAGAAGACAGTTAGATGCGTGTGTGTAGTAGAGTGCCCTTCCACGATGAGTTCTTGAACTCTTTGGAGGTGTCATGTAATGATGATGATGATAATAATATTAATAATAATAATAATATTTAATCAAAATTCCTTATTTTTAATAATGCTAAGCAAAACAAATATTTGTTTTAAAATACTGAGGATACATGTCACAGTTTATATCAGATAAGTACTGATAATTGAAAACAATGTAATATTAGATGGGAATATCATCTTTATAATTTTTCTCAGGAAATTACTTATTTGATGATCTCCTACAGAAGTTATAGCTGACATCATTCTTAAGTACTCCAATCTGTGAACATTATATATTACAGTCGTGTATTGAATCAGAATAGAATATCCATCATTTGTGCACATTATCAATTAAGTGAATAAAAGGGAAAAAATGAATACTCATTCCATATTTTTGTTTAATTTGAATATCAACAAGAACATAATTTCTGATGAGTAGAAGGAAGCCAAGATGATTTCATTATACACTGACAAAGCTAGAACTGGTGCAGCCAATTATACACCAGTTCCATATGTCTGGAGTAGTTATTAAGATATTACAGAGGCAAGTGAGAAATTGTATCCAGAGGTCGGCAACTAACACACTTTGATATTTTATTGAATACAGCATGACTTTGTGAGAGGTAGGTCTTATTTCACAAATAAACTCATGTTTTTCAATTGAGTGACAGCAGAGTTGAATAAGGAAACTGGATAAATGATTCTTTTTGATTTTACCAAGGTATTTAACAGAATTTTACATGGGAGGTTATTAAGCAAACACAGAGGAATGTATGCAAAATAGACTTGTTACGTAGATTGGAGCATGGTTACCTGATGGGTATCAAAGAGTGATGCATGGAAAAAATGAATCTACAAGTAGGAGGATGACCAGTGGTTCTATCCTTGCACCACATCTTTAATTTGCACATTAGTAACTTCAAGATGGTGTGAAGGGAGATATTCAATTAAGTTGTGTAATAAGGACATTTCTGATACAGAATTTTTTCAGGCTGACTTGAACGCTAATGTTACAGGCAAATGTTAATGAATATAATAGCTAGAATGTGTGACAAGAGAGGACTGGAATATGTGGATGCTTGCAGTACATTTGAGGACAGAGAGGAATTGTATGCAAGAGACCACTTATATTTGAATGAGGAAAGACGTAGGCATCTGGAGAGATTGCTGTTCTGAAAACGCCAGTGTATCCCAGTGAGGATGGTAGCAGGGGTGGCCTCTTGTGGGAATGGGTACTTGGGAGAAGGGGGGACGATGACATCAGGTAACACTGAGCCCAGCAGAGTCTAGAGGGGATAATGCTGGGTATAGAAACAGTGGCATTTATATGCTATATACTAATGCCAGGAGTATCTGGAATAAGGGAGAGCAATTGGTGGCACAGATAGCATCAGCTTGGCCAAAAATTATTGGGATTACGGAGACATGTTGACAGAAGAGGATATAATAACAGGAATAGAAGTCGCTGGGTACAGCATTTTTCGGCAGGATAGGAAGGGAAAGCGTGGTGGTGGAGTACTGCTTATGATAAGTGACAGCCTATGTCCTCTAAGAGTGGAGACTTTGTAAGGCTGTGACACTAATGATTTTGAAAGCATATAGTGTGAGGTTAGAGGTGGGCAAGACAGGATATTTAGTGGGGTGTTGCTACAGACCCAGAAGTACAGAGGGCGGGGACCAGGAAATGTTTAGACAGTTGAGTTTGACAAGTGCAAGAAGAATGATTGTTATGGGAGATTTTAACTACAGTAGTATAAACTGGGGAGAGGAAGATGCATGTAGCAATAAGGGATTGAAATTTCTAGAATTCTTGAGAGACAAATGTCTTAGGCAACATGTAATGGAGGGAACAAGAGGTTCAAGAGTTTTGGATTTGGTTATAGCATCAGAAGAGTTCATAATAACTGAGATGACATCTCTCCCACCAGTTGGAGAGAGTGATCATATGGTTTTGACTTGGAAAATGAATAGACATGCAGGAGTATCAAAGAGATGGGAACATATGTGGAATTATAAGGCAGGTGATTATAATAGTCTAAGACGTGAACTTGGGGAAATTTCATGGAGGGAGGAATTGGAAGGCCGGGATATCATTAGTGCGTGGGAAATTATGAAAGAATATTTGTTAGCAGCAATGGTAAGCTGTATACCACGAGTGAACAAGAGGACACAATTTGGAGTAAAGTGGATGACAAACAACATTAAACAGGAATTGCAAGTGAAAAAGAGGCTGTGGAAGAGATACAAGGATACAATATTAAACAGGAATTGCATGTGAAAAAGAGGCTGTGGAAGAGATATATCCTTATATCTCTTCCACAGCCTCTTTTTCACATGCAATTCCTGTTTAATATTGTTTGTCATCCACTTTACTCCAAATTGGAGAAGAGAAGATGCATGAAGAGTATAAGACACAGGCCAGAAGAGTGACTAGTATGGTAAGGAAAATGAAACTGGAATATGAGAGGAGATTAGCCCTAAGATCCAAAGAAAATCCTAGGGAATTTTTTAGATATGTGGCCAGTATGAGGAGGACTGTGGAAGAATAATATTAAGGGATAAAAATGGGAATAGAGTGACTGATGCAGCAGATATAGTAGAATTATTCAATGAACACTTTATTGGAATATTTCATCCTGGAGGAGTTAGTTTTAATGCTAGAGGGATAGGGCAGGTTCAAGGTTTAGAGGCATAGCAGAAGAGTGTGTTTCAAATACTGAGTACTCTGGATATATTAATGATATATCCATTAATGAATATTAATGGATATATCATTAACGAATTAATGAATCATTAATGACTTAATGAATCATTAATGAATTAATGAATGATTAATGAATTATTAATCATTAATAAATTAATTATTAATGCATAATAATCAGTAAAGCTGTGGGACTGGATGGTATTTCACCACGAGTTTTGAGAGAATGTGCTAGGGAACTGACAGTGCCTTTGACCTGGCTTTTCAATGAAAGTCTGGCTGCTGGAAAGGTGCCCATGGAATCGAAGGAAGATAAGATAGTGCCATTGCATATGGGCGGTAGCAGACTGGAAGTGTCTAATTATAGACCAGTTTGTGTGTCATCAGTAGTTTGTAAGATCTTGGAGAAAGTAGTGAAGCACCGTATACAGCATTGGGCAGATGAGGGTAATGTTATCTGTGAGAGTCAACATGGATTTGTGAAGGGGCGCTCTTGTTTTAGCAATATGCTAGCCTTTTATGATAAAGTTACAAGAGCATTAGATGAGGGGAAAGGCATATACTGCCATTTTCTTAAACTTAGCAAGGCGATTTGACAGGATACCACATGATAAGCTTATATTTAAGTTGCAGCACATGGGTCTGGGTGTCAGATTGGTCAACTGGATTCATGATTGGCTGTCCGATAGGTATCAGAGAGTTGTGTATAGTGGAGCAGTTTCAAGGAAGTAGAGGGTTACAAGTGAGGTCGCACAGGACTCAGTACTGGGACCTATATTGTTTAACCTTTATATCAATGACATTGTCAGTGGATTGCAGGGTGATGTGAAGCTGGGAACGGTTATTAGTAATAGTGCAGATGTGGTAGTCATGCAAGAGGATTTGAATAAGCTAGACAGATGGGTAAATGAATGGGGGGTATCGGTTTAATGCAGCAAAATGTTAGATCTTGAGGTTTGGGACACATCGATGGGACACTGCATACTCTATTGGAGGTGATATACTGGAGGAACTAGGGGAGACAAGAGATCTGGGGTTGGTGATTGATAGAAACCTGAAATATAGGGGACATATTGGAAAGGTGGCAAAGGTAACACAGAGGATTGCTGCAATAATGAGAAAGACACTGACCTGCAGAGATAAAACAGTTATCATTCCGTTGTATAAGACCCTGATCAGACCACAATTGAACTATTGTTCTCAGATGCTGAAAGTTTATTTTTCACTTGGTTAGAATATAATAAATTTAGTTTAATCCTTTATCCAAGTGTGAGCAAACAAAGTTTGTGCCTGAAAGTATCTTCAGGACTGGGGTAAGGTGGTACAACACCAGGGCATTCCTTGCAAAGGTGGAGCAAGCTACCAACACTTCTATCTCAATATCTCCCATAATGCAAAACACATCTCCTTGTGGATATGTCTAATGTTATGCATTAAGGGAAGGGCCACAACTCAGACCAGTTTCGACCTTTATTGAGGTCTCTTAAGTGGGAGCCAGGCCCAAGTGGAGATACCAGGCAGAAGCATTAGCAGGTCATCTCTACCTATAGGAGTTGCCAAATGGTGTGCCACCCTTTTTTAATAAATTACTCTGGATTTAGAGAAAGATGTTGAAAGTTTTTTTTTTTTTTTTTTGGTGGCACACCATTTGGCAACTCCTATAGTTAGAGATGACCTGCTAATGCTTCTGCCTGGTATCTCCACTTGGGCCTGGCTCCCACTGAAGAGACCTCAATAAAGGTCGAAACTAGTCTGGGTTGTGGCCCTTCCCTTAATGCATAACATTAGACATATCCACAAGGAGATGTGTTTTGCATTATGGGAGATACTGAGATAGGAGTGTTGGTAGCTTGCTCCACCTTTGCAAGGAGTGCCCTGGTGTTGTACCACCTTACCCCAGTCCTGAAGATACTTTCAGGCGCAAACTTTATTTGCACATACTTGGATAAAGGATTAAACTAAATTTATTATATTGTTCTCAGATTTGGCCCACAGGATTTGAAGGGGATAAATTTGGAGAATTGTCAGTGAATGGAATGCATTACCAGAATGTGTTGTTAATGTTAAGAATTTTAAGATTCTATATGATATGTTGTCAGTTGCATGAACCTCCCACGATGACTCTTCAATGATAGTTATGAGGATCGGTTGAGGGAATGTATACTGCAGAGTTTGGTGGATAGAAGAAGGAGAGGTGATATGATTGAGACTTTTAAACTGTTGAGAGGTGGTTACAGGTTGACACTGGGGAGTTCTTTCTCTTGATTGAACAGTAGGAAGAAGTGATGACAAAAGGCCATCCCTGGAAGTTACGAAAGGAAACTGTGAGCAAGAGGGTGAGGAGTGGTTTCTTTGCATGGAGGGTGGTTGAACCATGGAATGCATTGCCTGATGGAGTGGTGAGAGCGAGAACAGTCATTGAGTTCAATGAGTGGTATGACAGACTTTGTGTTTCTTAGGGGGGGGGGCCTCCCCTCGATGAGTCTTGATAGACTTTGTGTTTCTTAGGAAGGACCTCCTACGATGAGTCTTTTGACTCCATGGAGGCCTGAATAATAATAATAATATCAATTTAATGTTGCTAAGTGCAACATTAAATTGATATGTGGTTTCAATTTAATGTTGCACTTAGTTATGCATAACATATAGGTTATGCATTCTAGACTGAAGACATTGCAGACTGATTATATTAATGAGAAATTGCTGCAGCTGGTTATAGCTGAGGACTTGGGGGTAATGGTTAGTGTAAAAGGTTCATAGTTGCAGCACCCAGGAACATTCAACCACACAATTAAAAAAAAAAAGAAATGTCGACTACTGTTTTAAAATTATAGACACTGATCTGCCAAACTCACCAAAAATATTCTAGGATATATAAGATATTCTAGATATAGGATTCATTAGACTATCTAAGATATGTAAATAATGTCACTTCTTTTACTTTTTAATCAAGTATCTATTCAAATGTATAATAGCAAATAGTTCAAATTATATTATGATAATATTTTCCAATTTCTAAAGTCACTGCCAACTGATCAGTGTGACTGGAACAAATGTTTATGCTGTGACATTTAGGTAAAGCTGCTTTGTAACAAATGACTACAACCAATATATTATAATGTTCATAAATTATTATTATTATACCTCCATGGAGTCGACAGACTCATCGTGGGAGGTTCATTCAACTGACAACATATCATATAGAATCTTAAAATTCTTAACATTAACAACACATTCTGGTAATGCATTCCATTCACTGACAATTCTCCATGTAAAAAATCTACTCCTCACACCCTTTACTAATTATTAAAAGAACAACATATATATATATTTTTTTACATAACTTTTACATATTACAGACTTTTACATAACTTCCAGGAATGACCTCTCGTTCTTCCCCTCTCACCTTCTACTCTTTTTATAATCCCCTCTGCATTAATCTGATAAAAATTCTCTCACTAACTTAAATGTCTCTATCATATCACCTATCTTCCTCTTATCCACCATACTCTGCACTCCACATTTCTTCAACCTCTCTCCATAGCCAGTATTCTAAACTCCTGATATTGTCTTAGTCACTCGTCTCTGGACTCTCTCCAATGTATCTATGTACATTATCTTATAATAATATATTATTATACTATGACTATGTTATTGTTGATAGTGATAACTTTCAGATTTTAGGGAAAGACAACATATAATAGAATATTAATTGAAAACTTTAATTAATACTTCCTATATTTCAGTAATGTTACATTACTATCTTCAGGGATCACAAAATAACGATATGCACATGCAGGCACTAACACTAAGCAAAATTGGCTGAAGAAAACAACTAAAGTCAGTCCTAGAGTCCTCAAGGTGTCCCCTAGTGGGCTAAATTGGGTTGTCTTGGCTGTTGGACTGATGTTCTTAGAATGCAAGCTTCCCATATTTGGGGCAGTCTCATGCGTCCAAATTTGTTGTGGTTTGGGAGTTTTTTAGAGCTGAGGCTGGTTCCAGGAATAATTTCTCATATTTATACTTGCTGTGGTGTAGTAAAGTGGCTTTCTTCCAGCATATTTTGTAGCAGGTGTCCAAAGCATGGTCAGCAAGTCATGAGTGGCTGTATTGGTGGAACCGGATATAGTCCTTATGTTCAGATATCCTGACATTAGCTGTCCTGCCTGTTTGGCCGTACTAGGACAGTTTGCAACTACAAGAGACCTGGTATACTCCAGGTAGGTCTAAGAGAAGTGGCTGGTGTTTGGTGGAGTGGATAAGAGATGTCAAATTTTTATATGGTTTATAACAAGTTGGCAGGTCATATTTTTTTAGGATTTTTGGTAGCTTTTCAGAAGTATCCCGGATATAAGAAATGGTGGTAGATTTAGAGTAATCTCTGCTATGAATGGGGAGGGGAGGGGGGTGATTAATTGGTTTTAATATTTTTTGTATTTTTTGGGGGTTGTAGCCATTGGCTGCGAAGGTGTTAAGAATATGGTTAAGTTCAGTAGTTATTATTATAATTATTATCCCAAGACCTCAAGGAGTCAAAGACTCATCTGGGAGGTCCTTTTATCACACACACACACGCACAGCTCATCATACCATGTCTTCAACACACTCAAACTCCTTGCAGACACCACACTCTCAGGCAAGGCATTCCAACCATTTACAACTCTGCACGAAAAAAACTTGCCTCTCACTTCCCTACTCACACCCTCTTTATACAGTTTCCAGTGATGACCTCTGGTTCTCTCCCCATCTCCCACTATTTTCTGTAGAACCTCTCCAGTGATCCTATAACAACCCCTTACTAACTTGTAGGTCTTTATCATATCTCCCCTCTTCCTCCTGTCCACCAGACTCTGCAGATTACATCTTCTCAATCTTTCCTCATACTCGACATTCCAAAGGTCAGAACCTATCTTAATCAGTCACCTTTGGACCCTTTCCAACATCTCTTCATCTTTCTGAAAACCAGGTGACCAAATATGGGTACAATAGTCCATGTGTGGCATAATCAAAGCCTTATACAATGGAACAAGAATCTCCCTACTTCTACACATCATTCCCAGAAGCCTTTGTGTTTGTCTTCGCAATTTTGGCTATGTGTCCCCTAAATTTCAGATCATTATCCACTATCACCCCCAGATCTCTTATTTCCTCCACCTCCAACGATATATCCTCACCAAGCATAAATTCTGCATCCCATCTTTGTTTTCCAAATTTTAAAATTTGGAAAACAAAGATGTTTTTCAAATTTCTCATTAGCTCTCAATTCTTTAGCACATTCTCTTCTGCTGAAATACCATCCACTGTGTCAAATTAGCTGATCCAGAGTACTCAGTATTTGGAACACACTCTCCTTTTGCACCTCTCAACCTCGAACCTGCCCTATCCCTGTAGTATTAAAACTTCTTCTCCAGGATTAAATACTTCAATAAAGTGTTCATTGAACAACTCCACTACTCCACTATGTCCTCTGCATCAGTCACTCTATTCCTATTTGTATCCCACAATGTCATTCTTCTGCAATCATTTCTCCTCCTACTAGCCACATAGCTAAAATATTCCCTAGGATTTTCCTTGGATCTAAGGGCCAATCTTTTCTCATATTCCAGTAAGAATTCTAGAAACCTTTTCGGATATACCTTTAATTATGGATGGTGGCTGTTTTGTTGTAGTTGAACTACGCACCATATTCAGAACGTGTGTCAAATTAGCAACCTTTATCCGTTCACTCAAGGACAGCATTCCTCCTTTATAACATCCAGGAGTCTACGAAGTACCCTGCTCATGTAATCAAGCCTACTATGGTCAAACAGGAAGAACTGTGAACATTGCATCAGTGAACATAAAAGTTACATCTGGCATTATCACTATGGCAAGTCAGGCCTAGCAGACCATGCTCTGGATACCCCTGCACACAGGATCAACTGGAAGAACACAAAAGTACTGCACAGAAGCTCTTACAAGTTGGAGAGATTGTTCTTAGAGGCAACAGAAGCCCTGAAACAAACTCCAAATCTCAATAAATATGGCTGTATAAATTTGCCTAAAATCTGGGAGACAGTCATCTTAAGAAAAAAACTAGTACTGGTTTTTTCTCTGTTTAGGGCTCTAGTCTTGTGTGATAGCTGGAATTTTTTATTTATTTATTTATTTTTTTTTTTCAGATAGAGGGCACCAAAATCAGGACTTTAGTCTTTGCTGCTACAATTTTGTTTATCTAGTCCGTTGATTACACCATGTTGTTATAGTCTTGCGTATTGTGACAAACTGTGTTTTTGTGCTCTGAAGATGCTGGTTATAACACGAGCGAAATATCAGCAATAAGTTAATAAATAATTATTTACTTATTATTCTGTGTTCTAATATATACCGTTAAAAAAATGAACAACATGTACGACGAACACATAAGTCTGTCTACACGTGGAAGGAAGGTAAGATAGTGCCATTGCATAAGGGCAGTAGCAGACTGGAAGTGTCTAATTATAGGCCAGTTTGTGTGTCATCAGTAGTTAGTAAGATCTTGAAGTAAGTAGTGAGGGACCGTATATAGCAATGGGCAGATGAGCGTAATGTTATCTGTGTGAGTCAACATGGATTTGTGAAGGGGGTGCTCTTGTTTTAGCAATATGCTAGACTTTTAGGATAAAGTTACAAGAGCATTAAAACTGTCATTTTCCTAGACTTAGCAAAGGCATTTGACATGATAAGCTGACATTCAAGTTGCAGCACATGGGTCTGGATGTCAGATTGGTCAACTGGATTCAGGATTGGCTGTCCAATAGGTATCAGAGAGTTGTGTATGGTGGTTGGTGGGGCAATATCAAAGAAGCAGAAGGTTACAAGTGGGGTTCCACAGGGCTCAGTACTGGGACCTATAATTGTTTAACCTTTATATCAATGACATTGTCCGTGGATTGCAAGGGGATATTCGGTTGTTTGTGGATGATGCAAAGCTGGGAAGGTTTATTAGTAATAGTACAGATGTGGTAGCCCTGCAAGAGGATTTGAATAAGCTAGATAGATGGGCAAATGAATAGGGGTGTCGGTTTAATGCAGCAAAATGTAAGGTCTTAAGGTTTGGGACACATCGATGGGACGCTACATACTCTATGGGAGGAGTTAAACTGGAGGAAGTAGGGGAGACAAGAGATCTGGGGTTGATGATTGATAGAAACTTGAAATTTAGGGGACATATTGCAAAGGTAGTGGAGGTATTACAGAGGATTGCTGCACTAATAATAATTATTATTATTCAATAATAATAATAATTATTATTATTATTATTATTAAGGGTGACTCCAAGGAGTCCTTAGACTCATCAGTGGAGGTGCTAAACATCATGTCCATCACAACTATTTGACATTCACACAGTATCTATCATACTTTGCCTTGAAACTCATTCACTCTCATAGTACCCACAACAGACTCAGGCAGCTTATTCCACTCATTCACCACTCTAAAAGTAAAAAATCTAGCTCTAACACAATTACTAACTACACTCTTGCCCAGCTTCCATGGATGTCCCCTTGTCCTCCCACCACCAGTCCTGTTCTCAAAAATATCCTCTGAATTAATCCTATAGAAACCCTTCAGCAATTTGAATGTCTCAATCATATCTCCCCTTTTCCACATATCAACCAATTTCTGCAACCCACAAATCTTCAACTTATTTTCATAAGGTTCGTTCCATAGATCTGCTATCATCTTGGTCACTTGCCTCTGGATCCTCTCAACCTCCTCCCCATCAATAAGAAACCTAGGTGACCAGATCTGGGCACAGTAATCAAGATGGGGTCTTATCACGGCTCGATAGAGGAACAATAACTTACTTATCTCTGCTGGTCAAAGTATTCTTCAGCATCCAAGTGATTTGATGAGCTGATTTAGCCACTTTTGTGATGTGCCCCCCCCTAAACTTCAACTCCCTACCCACCAACACTCCCAAGTCCCTGGCCTCATCAATCTCCTGGAGTGCAGTTCCACCAATGTCATATACTGCTGCTAATTTTTTCACCCCAAAATGCATAACTTACTAAATAATGAAAACTTATCCTTCATCTTGTCTTCCACCGTTATGCATTTGATTCCAACTCCATCTTCTCAGTAACCAAAATACACAATATCGTGACAACAACTAACTTCAAAAAACAACCACTGATGGACACTCGTATTCCAGAAAACAACTTAGCACTACAAAAACCTAGAAAAAACAGACTAATTCACCGATTAATAAGCACTTTCTTCAGTACAGCTCAAATTTTCCACGAAATATACTGAAAAAGAAATAGGAATCTATCAATGTGAATTTCAACCAAATCAACAACAGAGCAAATATTCATGCTACAAAAAATATTGCAAAAAAACACTTGAATACAATATAATTACTCATTCTTTATTTATAGACTTTAAATCTGCATATGACACTGTTGACAGGCAACAGTTATTTTTGGAAATGGTGGAATTGAACATTCCAACTAAACTAATTTGATTAGTCCACATGACGATGAAATCCACTATATGTCATATTAAAATTCAATCTGATTTGTCAGAAAATTTAAAACAACAAATAGTCGAAGGCAAGGAGATGCATTAGCTTATCTGTTATGGAATACAGAGAACCAATACAATTTATTATAAATCAGTCCTAGTCTTGGCATACACTGATGACATTGATATTATTGCTAGAACACAGAGGGCTTTGATAGAGGCATTCATCTCCCTGGAAAACTCCACAAAAAGAATGGGCCTAAAGATTAATCAAAAAAAAAAAAAAAAAGACTAAATACATGGTTTTAAGTCTCAATAATATAACACAAATTTATTAGGTTATATAACATTTGGAAATTACAAATTTGAGCATGTGGAAAACTTTACATATTTAGGTTCCATGATCAGTTATTAAATGATACAAGCCTTGAGATTAGAAAAAGAATATCTGTAGCAAATAGATATTATCATGACTTTTAAGACATATAAAATCAAGGCTATTAACTCTCCAAATTAAAATTAGGATTTATGGATTTATAAAACCTTAATTCGACCTGTATTAGTGTACTCATCAGAAACATGGAGCATGAACAAACAAGATATAAGAAGATTAAGTATTTTCGAAAGAAATATGCTACAAACTATATATAGACCAGTTAAAGTGAATGATGAATGGAGAATAAGGTATAATAATGAACTGTATGATTTGTTTAGGGAACCAGATATTATTACATTCATAAAAATTGGTTGCCTGCAATGGGCTGGACATTTAATAAGAATGGAAGACCTACAGGGACGAATGCTGGTCTTGAAATTCACGCTTGCTTTTGTTATCATTCAGGGAATGAGAGGTGTGATTGAAGTCTGATTAGTGGAATAACGGATTACTGACCATTTAAGGCTATATATTTAGAAATTTATGTAATTTCTAAATATATTTTTCTAATTTATTTCTAATTACATTTAATCATACAAATACAACATTTATTTTACAAATGATATTCTCTCTTTTTCAATTTAACTACTTGAATACAAATTCTATCCTACGGTTCTTCTTTATGAACTGGTCAATAACATCATCATAAAAAGTTGGTTGTAACTTAATTTTCCCAAGCAACACGCACACTTGTAAAGGCTGGCTGAAGCTCACTGGCTAGAGCTACTTTGACTGTGTATGGCCTTATGTTTAAGATGACGTGAAGGGAGCGGATATGGCTATGTGCGCACATGAAATCACAGTGCTGCAGCAAGGACTTGGAAGCTCCTACAACCAAGCAAGCCAAGGTAGCTTTGACTAGAAAAGCAAGCATCAACCTTCGATACATAACGCAAAGCTCAGTTATTGCCGTGCAAGCTTAGACATCTTCTGTCTACAAAAATAAAAGCCTAAATGGAATGCATTTATTAACAAATAAATATTAATTCTTTCTCAATTAATGAGCTTGTGCAGCAAGCATAGCAAGCATGGAGAATTCACCACTGAAGACCTAAGACCAGTAAAAAAAAAAGTAAAAAGGGGGGGTAATAGATCTAGAGGAAGACCAAGAACTAGATGGTAGGATAATGTGACAGAAGATGCCAAAACTATTGGGGAATGTAACTGAATGATAAGGCAAAAAATAGAGAAGAGTGGCAAAAGCTTCTGAGGCAGGCTAGGACTCTCAAAGGGTTGTTAAACCAATGATGATGATGATTATAGATTCTCTGTGAACCCATTTCAGTTTGTGATCTCCTACCACCTTTTCCAAAATCTTCACCTCCACTCTAAAGATACTGACAAGTTAATAGACACATTAATCTTTTCACCATCTTTGTGCAATGGGATTATTATACATTTCCACTCCTGTGGAATCTTCCCATTGTACAAGACTGAAGTTATACAATCAGGTCAAAGGCACAACCAGTTCAGCTGAAAACTCTTTTAGCATCCACTGCTGATATCCTATCAGTCCCTATTGCTGAATCTTATTCAATTTATGCAACAGCTCTCATATACCTCAGTTTATTTTTCTACTGTAGAGATAGTTTTAAGCTCTATGTTGCATAGACTAGGTTGATAAATTTAATAGAAAGATGTGCACTCATTAGTTGAACAATCACTTCTACATCTACTACATCATGCCACCTGCAATAATGAGAGTTCTTCTTTCACATTTCTTTCTTTTACTTTCAGCATAAAGATAGAATTCTTTTGGGCTATTTTTAGCTTGTAGAGCAGTTTCTTTTCATACTTGCACTTAACTTTCTATACAATGGTTGTAACTCTTCTGGTCTGTTCCTTATAATATTCATAACTGACATCATCCTTAAGCACACAGCATACCGTCTTCATCATCTTTTTTTTAAAGAATCTGTTGCTTCATTACAATTGCACATCCACTTCATTCCCACCCTGTTTATTCTTCAAGCTATAGGGACACATTTCGATATTGCATCACTGATGCATTTTTTAAATACTTGCCCTGCACTGCCATTATCCTTCCTATCTAGCAGCATGTACCATGGGATCAAACCTAGTATTCTTTTCAGTTGGTCATAACTTCCTGTTTTGAAGTTTGGCATATAACCTTTTCTAAATGAAATAGCCATACAATTAGTCACTACCCAAGTCATCTGCACAATTACTGTCACTGAAGGCAGAACAGTCATGTCTTTTACAGAAACCTCCTGTGACTATATAGTCATGTCTTATACTCTTTCACCTCAAGCTCCTTCTCTCACATGCTGTTTCTTGTGAGATTTTGGTGCCATTATAAGATAATACTTTAATATTACAGTATTCAAACAGAATATCAGGAAATATATCAAATACTATAACTACATGAAAATCAGCAATAATGTTACTATAAACTAATTAATTTAAGAAAATAACACAGTAAGACGGATACAAATCACTAATTTCACAGGGACATTAAATACACTTACAAATTAATGAACAATTCATCAAGCTATTTTATCCTCATCAGTCTGATATCATGCAGTGCTAGAATATGGGAATGGATAGACTGATAGTAAGTGAGCAGTACTTATATGAGAAATTAAGTAAATCATGCAATGCTAGAGTATGGCAATGGAAAGACTGATAGTAAGTGAGCAGGACATATATGAGAAATTAACTAAATCTGATGACTTGTCACTGCATTTTTTTAAAATTAATTAATTTATTTTATTTATTATTTTTTTTTTTTTTGAGAGAGAGATTGTTCCAATGAGTGAATGGCAGATTGGCTTACTCATTTAATAAGAATCTTGCAATGTGGCAATTCTGAAATGAAGGAAAGAGAGCAAAATTAGAAAATGGAGTTACATGAAAACGCAGTTGGATATAAATTTAACTACAACTAGTTAAAGTTCAGATATTCTAGTACACATATTGTGAACCATCTTCAATGCATTAGTTGGAAATTAAAAAATCAAATAATGAAGGAACATGGAGAATAGAATAGATGGGTCATGATGTGCATGTACTGTAACACCTGTACTTTAACCAGTCTTAGTTAAATAGATATCTAATTGTGTTTTTTGTGTAACTCTGTTTTCTAAGGAATAACATACTGTTATCCCTTCATCATTTTGAATTAGCATTATTGCATTGGATAGGAAATTAGCTGTCTGACAGATAGTTAATTTATGCTGCTAGAAAAGTGGGGATGAGATACAGAAGATGGAGAATATAAGGGATTTAATGAAGATGGTTGACAAGTACTTAAAATTTAAGGGCTACATTGCTAAAATTGTGAGAATATCACAATGGATTATGGCAGTGATGTGGAGGACACTGACATATAGATGTAAGGAGGTTATGGTTCCTTTGCATAAGGTCTTGATCACTTGCATATGCATTACTGTGCACAGATTTGGTTTTCAAAGAGATAAGGATGTACCAAAAACGGTCCAGAGATGATTGACTTAGGATTGATTTGTAGTTTAATGTTTAGTTAAAAGCACCTTCATAGTGCAATTGGAAGAATGACGGTATGTTGTGCCCTTCGATTAGAAAAGGCCTAAGTTCGATTCTCGTTGTGACGGGAGGCATCCTTATATGGACTTTTTCAATTGAAGGTGAGTTAGCCGATCTCATATGGAGGTAGCAGGGTTTTTTCTCCCAGAAACTCGGGTTTTTCATCCCACATACAGACAAATCGGCCCTTCAGAACACACGCAATTTACAGACAAAAAAATACTAGATGCAGTGGTGGTGATGATGATTGTGGGCAGTATATGGTGTTGATGTAGATGATTGGTAGAGGTTCTGTGTAGTAGTGGAGATGGAGAATTGTACAGTAGGTGTCTTCCCATGATGAGTCTTCGGACTCCTTGGAGGTGTGACGAATAATAATAATAATAGTATGAAGAAAGATTGAGGGAATGAAATTTGCAGAGCCTCATGGATAAGAGGAGGAGAGGGCAATATAATTGTGACATCTAAGTAAGTTGTAAGTTGATACCAGATTAATGTGGAAGAGATTTTTCATAGAATGAAGAAAGACAAGAAAGAATAAGAGGCTATTCCAAGCTGCTCTAAAGGGTGAGGAGTGAAGAGCAGGTTTTTGCATGATGAATGCAAAAAAGCATCAGTGAATCACATAATAAAAGACAGATGACTTATATAAAATTAAATCTCTAATTTTAATTTAATTTTATAATAACAATAATAATAATAATAATAAATATCAAAGTTTAGGGAATATCTAAAATGATCTTTTGTTGATGAAGAAAGATTGAGAAAATGAAATATCCTCAGTATTTCTTAATCAACTTGTTTGACTTTAAAAATTTGTTTGACTTGAAAATATTCAAAAGTAATATTAACAATTTTATTGATAATATGCATAGCTTCTGTTATTAGCATAATATATGTCACATTAATAATATATATTTCTTCATAATAAATATATAACATACATTTTTAACTCAAAATATATAGTTGAAGAATTATGCTTTCCATTCTGTAAAGAACCAATAAATTATAAAAACATTCAGAAATGTTTATTTTATCCAAAACATAATTTTACTTCATAAATTCATTATTTAAATTTGTTTGTTAGACTTCAGAATCATTACAGAATAATTTTGATGACATAAAGCATACAACTTTAAGTGAAAGAGGAGCATTGAGAGAAGCTGCCAGGTATGTATGTATCCAAATTATTTTTCCTATATATTTATTATATACGTGTGTTGCAATGCTTCATGAGATGTAGACAGTGTATTCATATAGGAACATGTGGATCACAATTCATATATATATTTTCATAAATGGATTGGTGTTTCCCCTTACCTGTATACATTTCTTAATTTAAGATTTTTTAAACTTATCTGACTGTTTAGTCTGAAGTATTTGCAAACTTCAACAGTTTGTGGTGCTCTACCCAGATAATAATAATAAGCTAACACCTTTTATTCCCTTTTAGGGAGTAGGCAGGGCCTTTAAACCCTGTCTAGCTTTTGGAGACTGAATGATCTGGCTAGAGCAGTTTGAATGGTGGAGATTAAACTGCTCTACCCAGATAATTATTGATATTATTAAGAGAGACTTCTAGGGAGTCACGGGCTTATGGAGGTATGCCTTACTATTCACACCAGCCATCATATTTGTTCTTGAATTCATTCACACTACTTGCAC
Source organism: Typopeltis vanoorti (assembly GCF_054136105.1). NCBI lineage: Eukaryota > Metazoa > Arthropoda > Arachnida > Uropygi > Thelyphonidae > Typopeltis > Typopeltis vanoorti. The sequence goes on from NC_143566.1 coordinate 65,271,413, forward strand.
ACACAACATCCATCAGCAATCCATTCCAATCATGCACTGCTCTATGAGAGAAAAATCTAGCTCTCAGTTCTTCTTAGTGGCATTAATTTTCAGCTTACAAGAATGCCCTCTTGTCCTTTCTCCACCCCTCCATAAATGAAAAATTCCATCAACTGAAATCCTGTATGACCCTTTCAGAAACTTGTGTCTCAATCATATCACCCCTCTTTCTCTTGTTTGGTAGAGTCTGCAGTCTACAAATTCTCAATCTCTCTTCATAATCAGTATTCCACAATCCTGATATCATTTATACACACTCCTTTGTACTCTCTCCACTTTGTCAGAATGACAACGGAAACCAGAAGACCAAACTTGCACACAATTGTCCAAGTGATCAAGGCCTTATAAAGAGGCAAAATGACATCCTTATCTTTACATGTAAAAGCTTGTTTCAGCATTGCAATTATCTTTTGAGATGTATTTGCAATCTTTGCTACATGGTCCTTGAACTTCAACTTCCTATATACTAACACTCCAAGATCTCTAACATGGTCAGTTTCTTCTATCACATAGCAAAAGTTACAAATACAACTGAGAGGATTATTATTATTATTATTATTATTATTATTATGTGACACCTCCAGGGAGTCCAAAGACTCATTGAGGGAGAGTGCTAACAGCATCGAACGATTGATCCTCTTCCAACTACTAATCGTGCTCAAACTTGCTTGACTTTTTTGAGTGAGCCATTAGTAGCAGAGGCTCTACCAATCGACCAACCTTTGTTGACATAATAATAATTGCAAAAAAGGATAATTGTGATGTTGAAGCAAACCTTGACGTGTAAGGATAAGGAAGTCATTTTGCCTCTTTATAAGGCTTTGATAAGATCACACATAGATTATTGTGTGCAGCTTTAGTCTCTCTGATGTTCCAAGGGGATAAAGAAGCTGTGGAAAGGGTGCAAAGAAGAGTTACAAAGATTATATCCATAAGTGATTTAGATTATGAGGACAGATTGCACGTGTGTGGATTGCAGACTGTGGTTAACAGGAGAAAGAGGGATGATATGATAGAGGTCTATAAACTTTTGAATGGGTGTTATAGGATATCATCTGATGAAGTTTTTTGTTATATGGAAGGTGGGGGGAGAGAACATGGGGGCATCCATGGAAGTTAAGTTTGTTCACAGTGAAGGAAAGGGTAAGAGCTAGGTTTTTTCCTCTTAGAGAGCAGTGAATGAGTGGAATAGTTGGCCTTCAGGGGTAGTGAGTGCCTCTAGTGTGAACGAATTTAAGGGAAGGTATGACAGCTGGTTTGGGTGATTTATAATCTCCCTCAGTGAGTCCTTGATTCCCTGGAAGTCTCAGATAATAATAATAATCCCATCAATATAATACGACATTGGATATCTAATCAAGCCAAAGTGCATGACTTAATATTTACTGATGACTTTGAACTGACATCAGTTTTCCCATGCCCACAATTCTAGCCTATTCAAATCATTTTGCAAATACTACATGTCAGCAGTATTCCCGATTACCCTACCTATCTCAGCATCATCAGCAAATAGCTATATGTCACCTGTCAAATCCTTCCCAATGTCATTAATGTGCAAATTGAATAACAGTAGACTAAGGACTGATCCTTGTGGTACAACACTGCACCTTAAATTTTGCATTTTGCAGACTCACATATACCACTTTTTGATATCTGTCAGTCAGCCATCCTCTTATCCATGCTAATATTTTATAATCCAAAACCATATTCTCAAATTTATGCGACAGTATTCCATGCTGTATTCTGTCAAAAGCTTTATCAAAATCCAAAAGTATCATAGTCTATCCATTCCTATTGTCTAGCTCAATGATAACATTTTTATAGAAGGTGAGCAAGTTGCTAAAATATGACCTTCCCTTCATAAACCATGCTGTTTATTACAAAGTAGAGATTCTCTGTCAACCTATTTCTGAATGCAAGCTCTAACCAATTTTTCCCCAAATTTTACCACCACTCCTGAAAAACTGATTGGTTGATAGTTGGATAGTCTTTACACCACCCTTGTGCAATGGGATTGCCATATATTCTTTCCACTCCTTTGGAATCTTCCCTATTTTGAGACTCGAATTATATAGCTTGGTCAGAGGAATAGCCATTCATCTCAACACTCTTTTAGCACTTGTGCTGATATCCCATCAACAACTATTGCTGAATTCTTATTCAGTTTGTGCAACATCTCTAATACCTCCTCTTCATACACCTGAGTTTCTTCATCCAGTGAAGACGTAGAAGTTAACTCAATGTGCATACACCAGGTTGATAACTTTTACCAAAATGAGTACTCAGTTGATCAATCTCTTCTGCATCTGTCATCCTCACACCATCTGCATTCACTAGAGTTATTCTTTCATATTCATTCTTTCTTTTACTTGCAGCATATCAATAGAATTCTTTGGGGGTTGTCTTTAGCTTGCAGAGCCAGTTTCTTTTCATACTCGGCTTTCTATACAATAGTTATGACTCTTCTGCACGTGCTGCTTATAATTTTCATAACAGACATCATTCTTATGAATGCTGTATTCCTTCCACATCAGTTTTTTTCGTACAAATCTCCTGCTTAATAAGATTACACATCCATATGACTCCTATCCTATTTCTTTCAACTCTCGGGACACATTCTGATATTGCATGATTTAAGTATTTTTTTAAATGCTTCTCATCCACTGTCCGTATTCTTCCCATCCAGAACTGATACCATTGTGCTGAACTTAATATGCGGCTGAGTCATAGCATTATAAAGAGAGATAATAACTTCCTAATATTTACTTGTTAGTGTGTTTTTCAACATCCAAGTAATCCTTTGACCATTTTCTAACTTTTTCAATATGCCCTCTAAACTACAAATCTCTGTCCACCATAATTTCCAAGTCCCTATTCTCATCAATTTCCTGTAATCCATTACTATGAATGTGATACACAGTATTTAACCTTTTCAACCCAAAGTGTTTAATCTTGCATTTTGAAGCATCAAATTGACAATTATAATTCTTTGCTCACAATGCCAGTTTATTTAGATCATCCTTCAGAATAGCTACATTACCTCCATTATTATAATAAATTTAGTTTAATCCTTTATCCAAGTGTGAGCAAACAAAGTTTGCGCTTGAAAGTATCTTCAGGACTGGGGTAAGATAGTACAACACTGGGCAACTCTTTGCAAAGGTTGAGCAAGCTAACATCACTCCTATCTCAGTATCTCCCATAATGCAAAACACATCTCCTTGCGGATATGTATAATGTTATGCATTAAGGGAAGGGCAACTACCCAGACTAGTTTCGACCTTTATTAAGGTCTCTTCAGTGGGAGCCAGGTCCAAGTGGAGATACCAAGCAGAAGCATTGGCAAGGTCATCTCTATCATGTACTATCTTACCCCAGTCCTGAAGATACTTTCAGGCGCAAATTTTGTTTGCTCACACTTGGATAAAGGATTAAACTAAATTTATTATAGTCTAACCAAGTGAAAAATAAACTTTCAACATCTTTCTCTAAATCCAGAGTAATTTAAAAAAAAAAAAGGTTGCACACCGTTTGGCAAATCCTATAGGTAGAGATGACCTTGCTAATGCTTCTGCCTGGTATCTCCACTTGGGCCTGGCTCCCACTGAAGAGACCTCAATAAAGGTCGAAACTAGTCTGGGTAGTGGCCCTTCCCTTAATGCATAACGTTATACATATCTGCAAGGAGATGTGTTTTGCATTATGGGAGATACTGAGATAGGAGTGATGTTAGCTTGCTCCACCTTTGCAACGAGTTGCCTGGTGTTGTACTATCTTACCCCAGTCTTGAAGATACTTTCAAGCGCAAACTTTGTTTGCTCACACTTAGATAAAGGATTAAACTAAATTTATTATAGTCTAATCAAGTGAAAAATAAACTTTCTACCTCTATTATTATTATTATTTGATAACATCCAGGGAGTCAACAGACTCATCATAGGAGGCCCCCACTCAACCAGCAACATGCTTATCATAATGAGCTTGGAAGTTATTTACACTACCTGCATTCACAGTGCATTCAGGTAATGCATTTCACTCACTAATAACTCTAAACATAAAAAAAATCTGTTACTCACACCCTTCTTCACCACATCTTTATACAACTTCCAGTGATGTCCTGTCATTCTTTCCATCTTAACATCCACTCGTTTTATAATTTCTTCTGTATTTATCTGTTAGAATTTCTTAACTAACTTGAAGATCTCTATCTAATCTTCTCTTTTCCTCCTATCCACCAATTTCTATAATCCACATTCTCTCAAATGCTCTTCATAACAAACACTACAGAGTCCTGATATCACTTTGGTTATTTGTCTTTGGATCCTCTCTAGTGTTTCTACATCACAATGAAAACTAGGTGAACAAATCTGAGCACAATAGTCCATATGTGGTCTGACCAATGACTTATATAGAGACACCACCACTTCCTTATCCCTATATGTCAATGTACTTTTTATCGTAGCAGCAATACGATGTGCAGTCTTTGCAATATGTGTAATGTTCCCCCGGAACTTCAGTCCACCGTCTCCCATCACTCCAAGATCCCAAATCTCATCCACTTCCTGAAGCACAGTGCCACCAATACAGTATGTAGCCTTTTATCTCTGTATCCCAAAGTCTAACACTGTGCATTTATTAATATTAACACTGTAACTCCACTCATTTGTCCAATCTAAACATCTATTCAAATTTTCATGTAGAAAATTAACATCAGCACTACTCCTGATAATTTTACCTGACTTTGCATCATTAGCAAGCATTTGAAGGTCCCCAGTCAATCCACATGAAATATCATTAACAAATGATTTAAATAGTAGGCACCAAAGAACAGAACCATGAGTAATGCTACTGGTCACCTTCCTTTTCTCAGATATAACTTCATCATACACAGCTTACTGGTATTGTTCAGAGAACCAGTCTCCAATCCATCTAATCAATATACTATTTCAGTAGTTCACAAAGTGTGCGCTGCGGCACCCTGGGAGCCGCAGCTTCCTCACAAGGATGCCGCGATTACAAAATTTTCATAATTTTATTTCCATTTTCAATTCAGTGTGATAGGACTCGACATCTAGCAGACCTGGTGCAAACCAGTAACTCACTTAGTAATAATTGTTTGCAGAAGCCTCTACAAATGGTTACTAGATGGCGCTCTACAATAATTAAGTTTCTCGATTGTTTTAGTAGTTTCTCGAACCTTTCTTGGTACTTTGTGTTCATATATAAATAGCTGTCGGTTTCATGCAGTCTTAGTGTTGAATTAGTTTTCGGAGATTTTATCAACTGAATATTGTTATGATTTAGTCAAGTGAAGTTTTTGAAGTATTTCTTCTCGTATGCATTTTTAAAAATGGGTCAGTTTGTACTAAACAGTAATAAGTGTTGTGAGAGAGAAAATAAAGCAGGCACACTGTCAAATAGTGGCAAGAGTGTGAAGAAGTGTAAATATCGAAAATATGATGACAGCTATTTGGACTTTGCTTTTACGTTGACAAAAGTCAATGGTGAAGGGAGGCCATAGTGTGTACTGTGTATGACAGTTTTTAAATGGCGTTTCAACTTGCATGCTACCAAGTAATTTGAAACGGCATTTAGAAACCAATCATCCCAGCATGGTTAGTACATCTCGTGACTACTTTACTAGAAAGTTAAAAGAGTTAAATTAACAAAAAGGTAGTTTTTATAAGCAGGCGTCAATACTAAGCAATGCTTTGCTAGCATCTTACAAGGTGGCACATAGAATCGCAAAATATAAGAAGCCTCATATCATCACATAAGAACTCATTCTACCTGCTGCTGTAGATATGGGGAACATTATGATTGGTGAGTCTGCTGGGAAGCTGCTTTCAAAAGTGCCTTTGTCCAATAACACCATCAGTCACAGAATACAGCATATAGCAAAGGACTTCAATGATCAATTAATTGAAAAAATAAAAGGGAAGGAATTTGGGTTGCAGCTGGATGAGGCCATAGATAATAATAATAATTATGCTCACTTGATTTGCTATGTATGGTTTATAGATGGTAATAACATTGTAGAAGATCTTCTCTTTTGTAAAAGTATCACTGTTGGTGCTATGGCTCAAGACTTGTTCGAGATCCTTGATACTTTTATATCTGAAATAATTTGAAGTTGTCTAAGTGCATTGGTGTCTGTACTGATGGTGCTCGTTCTATGTCTCCAGCTGTTATGTAGGATTGCAGGCACTTATTTGAAGCAAAGCCCCTGATGTACTGTGGACTCATTGCGTTATTCACAGGGAAGCACTCTCGTCAAAATATCTGAGTCATTGAACCAGGTCTTAGAATATGTAGAGAATGTAGTAAACTTTATAAAAACTTGGCCGTTGAAGGCAAGGTTTTTCAAAAAACTATGTGAGGATATGGGATCCAAGCACATGTCTTTGTTCTACTACAGCACTTTGCAATGGTAATGTTTTGTCTCGTACGTTTGAACTGTGACAGGAAATTTATATTTTTCTTAAAGAGGAAGACCAAAAGTATACCGAAAATTTTGTGAATCAAGATTTTTTGGTAAAACTAGCATACTTATGTGATATTTTTGAAAAGATGAATGCTCTGAATTTCTCCCTGCAGGGATGCAACATTAACCTTTTAAAGTCGATTGAGAAAATTTCAGCTTTTATAAAAAAACTAAAACTATGGAAAAGAAAAATGAATGAAGACAGAGGCAAAGAATGTTTCCTCTTGTTGCAACAGTTTTTGACCTCCAATGGAGTTGATTTCTCTCGAGGTATGAAATCCATTTTTGAACAACACTTATCACAGCTTATCACCTGGTTTGAGAAATATTTTCAAAATGATAATATCGATAAATTTGCATGGATTCAAGATCCATTTAATACCAGTGCTCCATCTGAATTTACTGCTGCAGAAGAAGAGAATCTTATTGAGTTGTCTTGCGACAATATGTTGAAAACAAAATTTAGCAGCATGGAATTAACTGAATTTTGGATATCAGTAAAAGATGAATATCCCCTTCTGAGTGAAAAAGCTCAGAGAATTTTAATTCCATTTGTGACTTCTTATTTGTGTGAAGCTGGATTTTCGGCGGTCGCTGTGATAAAAACTAAGTATCGAGCGAAAATCAATGTGGAGAAGGAAATGAGGGTGGCTGTGTCCAGTTTGATTCCAAGATTTGAGAAAATGTACGGTGATCAACAGGCTCATCCATCCCACTAATAATAATTAGTTGAATTTGTTCAATTACTTTTTTTGTGATCTTAAATACGTTTTATTTATTTTTACCTAACCCTTTAATTTAATTTAATTTAATTATTCGCTATTTCGCAAAGTGTACTTGTTAGAATTTGACATAGGGCACCTTGGGAAAACCTAGATTCAGCAAGGGTGCCAAGAATCGAAAAAGTTTGGGAACCACTGTACTATTTATTCCTATCCTCTGCGGCTTGTACACTGGCTTATCATATGGTAATTTATCAAATGCTTTTGCAAGGTCCTAGAATATCACTGTATATGATTCTCTCTTATCTAACACATTTGTGACCTTATCATGAAAAATAAGCAGATTGCTAAAACAAGACCTGCTCTTCACAAACCCATGCTGACCATCATAGAGATAATTATGTCCATCAACCCAATCCTGTATTCTATTTCTTATCAACTATTGTTCTCCTCAGTTTTGCATCATCATCCCCCCCCCCCCCAAATCTTTCCTTATATCATCATCATTATCATCAAATTCCTGACATGTACCCTCAAGGGGTGTACAGGATATGATAGTGTTACATGAAAAATTTACATCATTATTAACTTCCTATCTACAATTTTCCTCTAAATCAATCTGCCATCTGTTACGACTCCAGCATTATCAGATCTTATATTTCTATCTTCTAAGGCACTTTTTACTTATCAATCCACCTATATCGTGGTCATCCTCTGGATCTTTTTCCTGCTAACCTGGCAGAGAACACTTGCTTTGCTAATCTTTCCTCTCCCATTCTGTTTAAGTGACCATACTACCTGAGATTAGCTCAGGTTGTATGAATTTGTTATATTCCCATGATTTCTCAACAGTTTGTCGTAAAGCGAAAATCAGATTCTGACAGCCTCTATTTAGCCTGCATCTAGCTTGTTCTTCAACGCTTCTCTTCCACAATCCTTCTTAATATGTGTTGCCATTGATGCCATCTGTTCATACCTCTAATCTTTCTCAAGACTCTCATATCTGCAGTCTCTAGTCTTTGGTCAAGTGTTTGACTTCTAACCTAGCTCTCAGATCCATAAGTTAAAATTGGTTTGAACACTGTCTTGTATACAGCTAATTTATTGTTTTGACTAATTTCTCTCTTATTCCATATAAGTTTATTTGTCTGACTTCCTACCATACCAGCTTTATTGATTCTGTTGTCTATTTCCATATTTAATTTACCATCTTCACTAAAAATCATGTCTTAAGTAGCTGAAATGTTTTACTTGTTCTATAGGTTCTCCAGTCACAATGCTTCTGCCAATTTTCATTGTCTTTGTCTTGTTATTGGTGACCTTCATACCATATCTATTACAACAGTTATTCAATTTAGTCAAGGAATCTTGGAGACTTGTAGCGGATTTATTTAGAAGTATAGCATCATCCGCATAAAGCAAATAGCTAACATCAGCATCTCCAATTTTGATATCAGGTTTAATACCACTTTCTTGCATAATTGATCCATATAAATAATTATTATTATTATGGGTATCTCCATGGAGTCAGTAGACTCATCGTGGGAGACCCAAATTAGCAAAACAATATCTGTCATATCTCTTCTTGAATTCATTTACAGACAAAGAGCTCACAACTAAGTCAGGCAATGAATTCCACTCATTCATCCAAATAATGAAAAACAGAGGAGATAATGTACATTTACATCTTTGTCTCACACCAGATTTAACATTAAACCATCTTCCTGTAGTTCCTTCAATTCTAACTGCTGACTTACAACTCAAATAAAGACTAAGTATTGCTTGATATAATGCCCCACTGAAACCATGCAACTGTAGAGTTTTGAATAGCTTCTCTCTTGGCACCTTGTCATGTGCCTTTTCCAGATCTACAAAACTTAAATACAGATCTTTGTTATATTCCCACGATTTCTCAATAGTTTGTCGTAAAGTGAAAATCAGATTCTGACAGCCTCTATTTATCCTGAATCTAGCTTGTTCTTCAATGCTTCTCTTCCACAATCCTTCTTAACCGTTTCTCAAGTATACGTGCATAAGAGGAGAGAATGGGAACAGTAGAAGAGAGGGAATGAGAGGGAGTTGTGTGAATGATAGAAGATGAGAGAATAGGATAAGTGCAAGAGATGGAATGAGAGAGAGGTATGGGAGTGATAGAAGAGGTGAGACTGGTAACAGTAGAAGAGAGGGAATGAGAGAGAGAGAGAGTTATGGGAATGATATAAGAGTAGAGAATGGAAACAGTAGGAGAGAGTGAATGGTAAGAGGTGTAATGTATGGAGAGTTATGGGAATGATATAAGAGGAGAGAATGGAAACAGTAGGAGAGAGGGAATGGTAAGAGGTGTAATGTATGGTGACTCAATGATCCCCTGGTGTGCAAGATAGGATGCGTGAGAAGAGTTTGCCTGGAGTAACAATAGAAAGTATGGCTATGGCAATTAAGAGGAGTGAAAGGGGATGAGATGATTGTGATGGTAGGAACAAATGACTTGAGAGATAATGTAAATTGGCAAGTGAGAGATATGAGATTCTTGCTTGAGATAGTACGAAAGAAGACACAGAGAGGAAAGATGGTGTGCGTGTTGCCTAGGTATGATTGTGACAAGCAGAGCAGAAGAGCAGTAATATTGAATAACATAATAGATAGAATGTGTCAGAAGAGAGGATTAGAATATGTGGATGCTTAGAGAGCATTTGAGGACAGAGAGGAATTGTATGCGAGAGACTGCTTGCATTTAAATGAGGAAGGACGTAGGCATCTGGAGAGATTGCTGTTCTGAATGAGTCAGTGTGTCAATGCAGGGAAACTATATTTCCCAAGGTGGATGGTAGCAGGGGTGGCCTCTTGTGGGAAAGGATACTTGGAAGAAGGGGGACAACATCAGGTAGAGCTGAGCCCAGTGGAGTCTAGAGGGGATAATGCTGGGAATAGAAATAGTGGCATTTTTATGCTTTATACTAATGCCAGGAGTATCCAGAATAAAGGAGAGGAATTGGTGGCACTGATAACATCAGCCTGGCCAAAAATTATTGGGATCACTGAGACATGGTTGACAGAAGAAGATATAATGACAGGAATAGAAATAGCAGGGGACAGCATTTTTCAGCAGGTTAGAAAGGGAAAGTGTGGTGGTGGTGGAGTACTGCTTATGATAAGTGACACCTTATGTCCTCTAAGAGTGGAGGCTTTGGAAGACAGTGACACTAATGATTTTGAAAGCATATGTTGTGAGGTAGAGATAGGCAACACAGGATATTTAGTAGGGTGTTGCTACAGACCAAGGAGCACAAAGTGTGGGGACCAGGAGATGTTGAGACAGTTGAGCATGGCAAGTGCAAGAAGAACGATTGTTATGGGAGATTTTAACTACAGCAGTATAAATTGGGGAGAGGAAGATGCATGTAGCAATAAGGTGGTGTGGGTGGCTAAAGGAGTGGGATTGGCTAAAGGAGCACGAGGTGGCTAAAGGAGTGGGATTTACAATTAAGACAGGGTACATGTGGAATTACCAGGCTGGTAAGTATGACAAGCTTAGGTGTGTGCTTGGCTCAGTGCCATGGCATGTAAAACTGCAAGGGTTGGATGTTGATAGTGCATGGGAGGTGGTTAAAAAGTGTTTGCAGGAGGCAATGGTTGACTGTATACTAAGAGTCTGAATAATAAATCAAGTAGGAGTTAAATGGATGAATAACACTATTAAGCTTGAGCTGCAAAAAAAGAAACAATTGTGGAGGGAATTTAAGGAGAAAGGTGACCAGCAGGTGCAGGAATAGTATAAAGCTCATGCCAGGATGGTAACAAGGGTAGTAAGAAAAGCAAAAGCGGATTACGAAAGAAAATTGGCTATGCAGGCTAAAGAGAATCCCAAACAGTTTTTTCAATATGTTGCAAGTAAAAGGAAAAATGTTCATGGTAGAATGATCTTAAAAAATGCTGAGGGTAGGGAGGTAACCGAATCAGTCGATATAGTGGAATTACTGAGCGAGCACTTTGCAAGAGTATATTATCCAGGTGGTGACATTGCAGGAATGGAAGAACCAACAGCTTATACTAGAATTGTGATGAATGAAGTAGAGGTAACTAGTCTATTACAGAACCTCAATGTCAATACATCTGTGGGATTGGATGGTATACCAGCTCGTGTCGTACGTGAAGTGGCTAAAGAATTGTCAGTGCCCTTGACCATTTTGTTTAATTTGAGCCTCGGGTCTGGGTCAGTCCCAAGGGGGTGGAAAGAGGGGAAAATAGTTCTGCTGCATAAAGGTGGTTCCAAGGCTGCTGTTGAAAATTACTGGCCAATCAGCATAACAGGAATCATTATGAAGGTCTTGGAGAAAATAGTCAAGAGGAAACTACAAGATTGGATAGAAGAAAATGGGATACTGTATCGGGGACAGCATTGTTTTGTGAAGGGTAGGTCAAATACCTCAGTAACTTGCTCACGTATTATAACACAGTGACGGCTGAACTGGATAAGGGTAATGGGTTTACAGTGATTCTACTGGACCTTGCTAAGGCCTTTGACAGGATACCACATGGAATTCTAATCAGTAAATTGCAGCATATGGGGATGGATATAGGGTTGGTGAGATGGATAGGAGGGTGGTTGACGGAGAGATATCAGAGAATAGTTTATTCAGGAATAGAGTCCACAAGACGGCCTGTGACTAGTGGTGTGCCACAAGGATCTGTTCTTGGACCACTGCTGTTTAATTTGTTCATTAATGATATAGAAAAGGATCTGAGAGGAACAGTTCATTTGTTTGCAGATGATGCAAAGTTGGGTAGGGCAATAGTGAATGCAGATGACGTTAAAATTTTGCAAGATGATTTGGATAGATTGGAGGTCTGGGCTAAGGAGAATGGATGTCAATTTAATGTGGCAAAATGTAAGGTTATACATTTTGGGGTGAAAAGATTAGCAGCAGTTTACTACATTGGTGGAACTGTACTCCAGGAAATTGATGAGGCATGAGATTTAGGAGTGTTGGTGGATAGGGAGTTGAAGTTTAGGGGGCACATTGCAAAAGTGGCCAGATCAGCTCATCAAATCACTTGGTTGCTGAAGAATACGTTGACAAGCAGAGACAAGCAGGTTATTCTTCCTCTGTATCGGTTTCCTCTCCACCTCCTCCCCCATCAAGAAGAAACCTAGGTTTCTTCTTGATGGGGGAGGAGGTGGAGAGTATCCAGAGGTGAGTGACCAAGATGATAGCAGGTCTGTGGAATGAACCTTATGAGAACAGGTTGAGGATTTGTGGGTTGCAAAAATTGGTTGATAGGCTGAGGAGGGGAGATATGATTGAGACATTCAAATTACTGAAGGGTTTCTATAAAATTAATTCAGAAGATATTTTTGAAAACAGGGCTGGTTGTGGAAGGACTAGAGAACATCCATGGAAACTGGACAAAAGTGTGGTTAGTAAAGGTGTTAGAGCTGGGTTCTTTACTTTTAGAGTGGTGAATGAGTGGAATGTGCTCCCAGAGTCTGTGGTGGATGCTGTGACAGTGAATGAGTTTAAGGCGAGGTATGATAGATACTGTATGAATATCGAATAGTTGTGATGAATATGATTTGGGCCTCCCTCGATGAGTCTAATGACTCCCTGGAGTTGCCCGTAATAATAATAAGGGAATGGAATTTCTAGAATTATTGAGGGACAAATATCTTAGGCAACATATAATAGAAGGAACAAGAGGTTCAAGAGTTTTGGATTTGGTCACAGCATCAGAAGAGTTGATTATAACTGAGATGACATCTCTCCCACCAGTTGGAGAGAGTGACCATGTGGTTTTGACTTGGAAGATGAATAGACATGCAGGAGTATCAAAGAGATGGGAACATATGTGGAATTATAAGGGAAGTGATTATGATAGTCTTAGACATCAACTTGGGGATGTTTCATGGAGGGAGGAATTGGAAGGCCAGGATATCATTAATGCTTCGGAAATTGTGAGGGAATATTTATTAGCAGCAATAGTAAGCTGTATTCCACAAGTGAAGAAGAGGACACAATTTGGTGTAAAGTGGATGACAAACAATATTATGCATGTGAAAAAGAGGCTATGGAAGATATATAATCAGACGGGTAAAGAGCAGATGCATGAAGAATAAAGGACACAGGCCAGGAGAGTGACTAGTATGGTAAGGAAGGTAAAACTGGAATATGAGAAGAGATTGGCCCAACGATGCAAAGAAAATCCTAGGGAATTTTTTAGCTATGTGACCAGTAGGAGGAGAAATAATTGTGAATGAATGATACTGTGGGATAAAAATGGAAATAGAGTAACTGATGCAGAGGACATAATGGAATTGTTCAATGAACACTTTATTGGTGTATTTCATCCTGGAGGAGTAAATTTTAATACTAGATGGATAGGGCAGGTTTAGAAGTACAGGAGGAGAGTGTGTTCCAGATGCTGAGTACTCTGGATGCCAGTAAAGCTGTGGGACTGGATGGTATTTCACCACGAGTTTTGAGAGAAATGTGCTCAAGAACTGACAGCTCTGTTGACCTGGCTTTTCAATGAAAGTCTGGCTATGGGAAAGGTGCCCAGGGAATGGAAGGAAGGTAAGATAGTGCCATTGCATAAGGACAGAAGCAGACTGGAAGTGTCTAATTATAGGCCAGTTTGTATGTCATCAGTAGTTGTTTAGATCTTGGAGAAATTAGTGAGGAACCATATTCAGAATTGGGCAGATGAGAGTAATGTTATCTGTGAGAGTCAACATGGTTTTGTGAGGGCTGCTCTTGTTATAGTAATATGCTAGCCTTTTATAATAAAGTTACAAGAGTAGTAGATCAGGGAAAGGGATATACTGCCATTTTCTTGGATTTAGCGAATGCATTTGACAGGGTGCCACATGATAAGCTGATATTTAAATTGCAGCACATGAGTTTGGATGTCAGGTTGGTCAACTGGATTCAGGATTGGCTGTCCGATAGATATCAGAAGGTTGTGTATGGTGGGGAAGGTTCAAGGAGGCAGAGGGTTACAAGTGGGGTCCCACAGGGCTCAGTACTGAGACTTATATTGTTTAACCTTTATATCAATGACATTGTCAGTGGATTGCAGGGGGATATTCAGTTGTTTGCAGATGATGCGAAGCTGGGAAGGATTATTAGTAATAGTGCAGATGCAGCAGCCCTGCAAGAGGATTTGAATAAGCTAGATAGATGGGCAAATGAATAGGGGTCGGTTTAATGCAGCAAGATGTAAGGTCTTGAGGTTTGGGAAACATCGATGGGATGCTGCATGCTCTATGGGAGGAGTTATACTGGAGGAAGTAGGGGAGACAAGAGATCTGGGGTTGATGATTGATAGAAACCTGAAATTTAGGGGACATATTGCAAAGGTGGTGAAGGTAACACAGAGGATTGCTGCAATAATGAGAAGGATGCTGACCTGCAGATATAAAAGAGTTATCATTCCATTGTATAAGACCCTGATCAGACCACACTTAGGCTATTGTTCTCAGATTTGGTCCCCAGGATTTGAAGGGGATAAATTAACTGCGGAAAGGGTACAGAGGCGGATAACAAAGATGGTTTCACCATTGTACAATATTAGTTATGAGGATCAGCTGAGGGAATGTGGACTGCAGAGTTTGGTGGATAGAAGGAGAGGTGATATGATTGAGACTTTTAAATTGTTGAGAGTGGTTAGAGGGTTGACACTGGGGAGTTCTTTCGCTTGGTTGAACAGTGGAAAGGAGTGATGACAAATGGCCATCCCAGGAAGTTATGATAGGAAACTGTGAGAAAGAGGGTGCGGAGTGGTTTCTTTGCATGGAGAGTGGTTGAACCATGGAATGCATTGCGTGATAGAGTGGTGAGAGCAAAAACGGTCATTGAGTTTAAGGAGTGGGATGATAGACTTTGTGTTTCTTACGAGGGACCTCCCATGATGAGTCTTGATAGACTTGTGTTTCCTAGTTAGTACCTCCCGTGATGAGTCTTTTGACTCCTTGGAGGCCTAAATAATAATAATAATAATAAATCTTACCAGGAAACTCATAAAAACATGTTTATAGGTTTTATATATAGGTTTTCAGTCTCAATAGAAATTATAACAGGTTAGGTTAGCTAGGTTAGTTTATAATGAAAAAAGTAAGGAAAGTACTTCTTTTGCACTCAGTGAAATCAGAAATCATTATAAACTAACCTAACCTAAACTTTATCGGTTGGAAATCATTATAAACTAACTTAACCTAACCTAAACTAACCTAACCTAACCTAAAAGGTTAGGTTAGTTTATAACGAAAAAAGTAAGGAAAGTACTTCTTTTTCACTCAATGAAATCAGAAATCATTATAAACTAACCTAACCTTTATTGGTTAGGTTAATTTAGGTTAGGTTAGTTTATAATGAAAAAACTAAGGAAAGTACTTCTTTTGCACTCAATGAAATCAGAAATCATTATAATCTAAACTAATCTAACCTAAACTAACTGGACGTTGCATGTCGAACCAGAGTGTAGTTGTAGTTTGCCATGGGCAGATTAACGGGGATGAAAGATAAACATTGTTGTGGGCCGAGCTTAATGATTGCGAGTGGATTAATGGGAATAACAAATAAAAGTTGTGTGGGTAGATGAATGGGGATAATAACATTTATCTATTATAAATGCTGTACCTCTTTCTCATCAATGGAGAAAAACACTGATCAGTTTCTCTCGGATTTATGTATTATCCTCATTCATCTGCCCACAACAACTTTTATTTGTTATTCCCATTTATCTTTAAGCAATCATTAAGCTCGGCCCACAACAACGTTTATCGTTTATCCCCATTAATCTACCCACGACAAACTACGACTACACTCTGGTTCGACATATGACATCTTGGTTAGTTTATAATGATTTCTGATTTCATTGAGTGCAAAAGAAGTACTTTCCTTACTTTTTTCATTATAAACTCACCTAACCTAAGCTGTTATAATTTCTATTGAGAATGAAAACTTATATATATAAAACCTGTAAACATGTTTTTATTACATTTACCAGACTCCTCTAGCAATCATTCACTTTAACTGGTAATTATTAATAATAACCGGATTTATCACTTTAACCGTAACATATGTACACACACACACACACACACAATGCAAGAGTTAAAAGCAAATGTATAAAAATGCTGATGAATATTTGCGTATGTATATTTATACACTTATACACTGAGTTAGTTTTGCATTAGGAACCCCCCCCCCTCCTGATTTACATATTCAGCATGATAACGAAGTACCACGTGATATCAACATCACATGTGGCTACTATAAATATGTACACTTATCCTCTGTATGTAATCAGTAAATGTTTACCAGTATTTTGGAAACAGCCGCACTTGTTCTTGCTCCCATGTAGTATGGACCATGTATCAAGGATGTACCAGAACTGGATTAACCATGAACAGACATCTGGCAGAAAGACTCACATTGGTCAGCCACATGTGGTTGATCCTAGAGGTTTGCATTGGGTGTCATGACTGGTATCTCAGCAACGATGTGCAACAGTCAGACAGCTCAACCAGTACAATAGCAGGGCAGCTCGATCCATTTCCACATGCACCATGTGTCATACTTTGCTTGGAGTTCCACAACTGGAGACCAAAAATGGTAACCATGATGACAGCCAGGCATTGCAAACAATGCCTTGCACTGAGTAACATTGGCAATGGACCCTCGACAGATGGATGAAGAAGATCGTCTGGAGTGATGAGTCCCATTTCTTGCTGCGCCATGCTGATGGCTGAGTTTGCATTTGGCATAAACAGAATGAAGTCCTATCCTCTGGTTGCACAGTTGGGGTTCAACACACCGATGCAGGTGGTGTTACGGTCTTGGAAGCTTTTTTTTTATGACACGCACTAGGTCCGTTGGTTATTATCCCACAAACACTGAATGGTGAACACTATATTGACCTGTTAGCAGACCATTTCCATCCATATCTCCAGGAGGTCTACCCTTACTACAATGCCATCTCTTACCAGTACAATGTACCTTGTTATCTGGTTCATACAACTACTGAGTGGTTGAAGAAACACGAATTTGCCACATTGCCATGTTTCCCAAACTCTCTAACTGTATTCCAATTGAACATGTGTGAGATATACTGGAATAGTGCAAATTTTGTTTGCTTACACTTGGATAAATGATGAAACCCAGAATATAATTCCTGCCTGCCTGGTTGGCCAAGTGGTTAGCATATCTGCTCTCCACCCGAAAGGCTGCAGGTTCGAATCCCACCATGGGCATGGATGCTGTGATTGTCTGTGAAAATACTAGTGGTGGTGGTCGGTGGTAGATGGCATTGGTGTAGATGATGATGGTAGTTACAGTTGGTGGAGTGATGGAGACAGAGAGTTGTAGAGTAGATACCCTCCCTCGATGAGTCTTCAGACTCCCTGGAGGTGTTATGTAATAATAATAATAATTTCTTGGCATTTTAATTTGTAATATAACCAAGTAAAAAACCTTTCAACATCTATCTCTAATCCAGAGTATTTTAGTAATAAGGCATAACACCTTTTGACTACTTGGAAATATGACTTCTGCAACACTTCAACCATTGTATCATTTCTGGATTCTGTCTCCAACTGATGAGACCTCAATAAAGGTCCAAACTAATCTGTGTAATGGCCCTTCCCATAATGAATACCACTATACATGCCTGTAAGGATATGTGCATTGCATTATGGATACCCATAATGCAAGTAGTCCAGTTGTGAAGTTACTTCATATGGAAACTTTGTTTGCTTACACTTGGATAAAGGATGAAACCAAGATAATTTCTTGATATTTTCAATTTATAGTATAACCAAGTCAAAAAACTTTTGGCATTTAATACAACATATTTATTAACATTAGGGTGGTTTTTTAAACATACTGCAGATTCTATGAGAGAGTCTTTCAAGTGTGTATTTGTTGTGGTGAAGCATAGTAGTTTTCTTCCATTTAATTCTGTACAAGGTACAGAACTAAATGGAAATGACTGACCATATTTATGGCAGCAGATGCATTTCTTGTGTTTTTCTAGGAGGATCTAGCAGTGGTGGTGGTGGTCGGTGGTAGATGGCATTGGTGTAGTTGAGGTCAGTTGGTGGATTGAGTGGTGGAAACAGAGTCGAAGAGTAGGTGCCCTCCCTCAATGAGTCTTTGGACTCCCTGGAGGTGTGAAATAATAATAATAATAAAATAATAATAATCTTTGTAGATCTTTCAGTCTGACCATAATATGATAAATTGTGGGAACAAGAAACGAGGAAAGTTTGTGTATGTATCTATCTATGTGTAGCCATGTGGCCAAATAGAGAACACATCATCATTGTATCTTAGCCAGATAGAAGGTTTGAAAATAGAAAATTATAAACTGACTCTATCCCTCAGTCAGTTTATAAATGGTATCATTCCAAGTAAAGTAGCCAGAATCGGTGGTAAAATTAAAAAAAATTAATTATTATTATTATTATTATTAGTCAGGCCTCCATTGAGTCAAAAGACTCATCGTGGGAGGTCCTTTATAAGAACATAAAGTCTGTCAAGACTCATCGAGGGGAGGTCCACCCCCTAAGAAACACAAAGTCTATCATACCACTCCTTAAATTCATTGACCATTCTTGCTCTCACCACTCCATCAGGCAATGCATTCCACGGTTCAACCACCCTCCATGCAAAGAAACCACTCCTCACCCTCTTGCTCACGGTTTCCTTTCGTAACTTCCAGGGATGGCCTCTTGTCATCACTCCTTCCCGCTGTTCAACCAAGCGAAAGAACTCCCCAGTGTCAACCCTGTAACCACCTCTCAACAGTTTAAAAGTCTCAATCATATCACCTCTCCTTCTTCTATCCACCAAACTCTGCAGTCCACATTCCCTCAGCCAATCCTCATAGCCAAAATTGTACAGTCCTGAAACCATCTTTGTCATCCATCTTTGTATCCTTTTCACAGTTAATTTATTCCCTTCAAATCCTGGGGACCAGATCTGAGAACAATAGTCTAAGTGTGGTCTGATCAGAGACTTATACAACAGAATGATAACCCTTATATCTCTGCAGGTCAGTGTCCTTCTCATAATTGCAGCAATCCTCTGTGTTACCTTCACCACCTTTGCAATATGTCCCCTAAATTTCAGGTTTCTATCAATCATCAACCCCAGATCTCTTGTCTCCCCTACTTCCTCCAGTATAACTCCTCCCATAGAGTATACAGTATCCCATCGATGTTTCCCAAACCTCAAGACCTTACATTTTGCTGCATTAAACCGACCCCCATTCATTTGCCCATCTATCTAGCTTATTCAAATCCTCTTGCAGGGCTACCACATCTGTACTATTACTAATAATCCTTCCCAGCTTCGCATCATCTGCAAACAACTGAATATCCTCTTGCAATCCACTGGCAATGTCATTGATATAAAGGTTAAACGATATAGGTCCTAGTACTGAGTCCTGTGGGACCCCACTTGTTACCCTCTGCCTCCTTGAAACTGCTCCACCATACACAACTCTCTGATACCTATCAGACAGCCAATCCTGAATCCAGTTGACCAATCTGACATCCAGACCCATGTGTTCCAACTTAAATATCAGCTTATCATGTGGCACTCTGTCAAATGCCTTCGCTAAGTCTAAATCATAATGATATCAGAGAGAAAAACATTTTTTAGTAAATTTAAAGTATTAGAATGAGGAATATTGGTAAATAGAGATGTGCCATCAAAGCTTATGGTGATATCATTATTATCTAAACCTAAATTTTGGATTAAAGATTTGAAATGAGTGCAATTTTTATATAAGATGAAGAAGAATGACATGCAAGTAGGGTTAAGGATTTAGATTGTTTGACTAACTTAAAAGAGGGGGCATCAGTAGAATCTACTATGGGATGGAGAGGGTTATTGGGTTTATGAATTTTTGGTAATCTATATATCGGGGGGGGAAACTAAATTGTTTTTTTATTATTATTTCAAGATGCCAGGATGTGACATTTTTAAGAAGCATTCTTTATTGTTTTGTTTTGAAAATGGGTTGGTTCATAATCTTGTAGTTTATTAGTAGTGTGGTTTCTGAGCAACACATTCATTTTTCAATTATATTCACTAGTAGTTGACCACAGTAGCATTACTGTTATTGGCTCTAGTGATTATTATGCTACTGGCTTCACATACTGGGAGATCTGCAAAGGTTTCTTATGTTCTTCTGCTAGAAGAACATAAGAAATACATCTTATGTATCATCATAAGAAATACATAGCAAGTCTGTATTTTTTATAATGCACAGAGCAAATGGAAAGAGGGTAAAATTGTTTCACTTCATTTCACAAGAGGTGGGCAGATGGATAAGACTGAGACTACAAGTTATTGACCAATCTGTGCATCTGGCGTTGTGGTGGTTAAGGTGTTAAGAGGATAGTGATTCAGAATTAGATTGATGATAACTGTATTCTCTATGATGGTCAGCATAAGTTTGTTAAGGAGAGGTCATGTTTTAGCACTGGTGAAAAATTCAATGGATTTTTGAAAAGTTTTTAATAGATTGCCACATGACAAGTTGGCAAATAGAACCAGATGGGATTGAATAAGAGATTAGTGAGATAGATAGCTGATTGTCTGCTACATAGGTATCACTAGGTTATGTATGGGGAGGTGGAAGGTGCCAAAATAGGAAAATCACTTCACTAGCCACGTGCTTCAGGAAGTCTATTTTTGGGACCATTATTTTAACTTGTATATTATTGATATTGGGAGATACTTAATTGGAGATATGCATCTGTTTGCAGATGATGCAAAGTTAGGAAGAAATATGAGTTGCAGAGCAGATGTTATGACCTTATAGGAGGATCTCAGTAGACTGTGTGAGTAGGCAAGTGAGCAGAGCTGTCAATTTAATGGGAAAATTTTGAAGGAGATAGAAGAGAAATGATCTGGAAGCAATATGGATAGAGACTTGAAGTTTAGGGGTTTGTTAAAATTGTGAGAACTTCACAGTGAAGGCAGAGCATGACCTTGACATGCAAAAGCAAAGAGGTTATGGTTCCATGGACTACTATGGTCTCCTAGTTTTCAAGGTGATGAGGATATCCTGGAGAGGGTCTGATATACTATGTTGTTGAAATGAAATGTGGGATATGAAGATTGAGGGAATGCAATTTGCACGACATTGTGAATAGATGGAGAAGAGAGGATATGATTGAGATGTACAAGTTGGTAAGGAGTCATTATTAGATTAGTGCAGAGAGATTTTTCATAGAGGAGACTGGAGTAGAACAAGAGGCACTCCCTGGTAAGCCTAAGGAGGATGCAAACAAGGGAGTGAGGAACAGGTACTTTGCATGGAGAGTGGTTGGCGAGTGTAATCTATTGCCCTGATATTCAGTGATCTTTTCTGAATGAGTGTGGACCTCCCACAGTGAGGCTTTTTGAGGCCTGATGTATGTTAATAATAATAACATACATCAGGCCTCCAAGAGAGTACCTACAAGAGTTGGATCCTTCTATGATTGAGGTATACACATAGATGCTTAGCTACTGGTGCATTTTGCACATCTTCTGTTCATAGTCTTATGCTGAAATAAATTAACTTGCTCTCTCACACATCAGTAAAAACAGCAGGTGTCACTTAACTCTTTTTTTTTTTTTATCTCTGGTCCACACATGAAAGGCTACAAAACCTATAGCACACTAGCCATATGTGGGTCAGAAGAATAGAAGAAAGGAGGATTCTGTTCACATTTTGTGAAGAGACTCCTCCTTTCTAGAGACTGTTTTTAGTTCACAACTGTGCACTAAAATAGTTCAATATTACACACATTGGTTGTTATGAACTGTTTGGTATGTTTGTGAAAGAGAATATATGAGTGCTTGGCATGAATGCAGACCACATTACCACTGAACATGATAGTTATTTCTCATATGAGGTTTCCACTCCATTGCTGGCTCTCACTGGGTCATGTAAGGAAGTTGCTTAATCCATCATCACGCTCTTCCTGCAACTTTTTAATGTGTATAGATGCCCATGTAATAATAATAATAATAAGTTTCTTAACCTGACTCAAAGGTAGATAGTAAATATGCCAGATGTGCCATAGTATGTTAAGCTTAGCTAATCAGTGTTTATATTTCTAAGGAGCAACATAAACTTTATTTTCAAAAAAATCCTAAACAAAAAATATTATTATTAGAAATATATTCTTAATCAGAGGTATCATGATTTTACTTATTTAGATGTCTGAAATGTGCTGATGCTCCATGTCAGAAAAGTTGTCCAACTCAGCTAGATATCAAAGCATTTATCAGCTCTATTGCTACAAAGGTATGTAGATTGTTGTAGGAATACATATATGTATTCTTTCTTAACTTATTCTTTCTTTCTTTTCTTAACTTGTGAGCACAGTATTCAAAGTGGCCCATAAGTCATGAAGGAGTTTAAACATTTAATAACTTTTTTATTTATTAATTATTCTTATTCTTTTTTGTTATAATGAAATACAGAACCTGAAGTTTTTTTATTAGTTATGAGTTATTCACATTTTAAATCTTCTCCCCCCCCTTTGTGATTTATGGACCACCCTGTAGGAGATCATCTTAGCAGTTAGTGCCTGTCACACCAAATTCAAGAGTAATATTCTCACTATTACTACAGATAATACATTCTGCTTTCTTACTACTATTCCATGAAAAAAATTATTCTTTACTCTTGCTTATAAATTTAAGATAGGTATTATATATCTTATATAAGATAAAATATGGAATACGAGTATGGTAATTCCATGAAAAGAGGACTGCTTGAGGAGAGTGTGTAAAAAATCATGCTTCTTAGGCGCCAAGATTAAGGATGTTTGTGCTATAAGGATTCAGGGAGGGAAAGTGAAAGAAATGATTATTTTGGCAATATTAATGATGATCTAGCAGATGACAAATGTTGTATGTGAGAAGATATGAAAGAATTTCTGAAACAAGCAAATAAGAAGAGTGAAAAAATAAAAGCCATGAGTCTGCTACCATGGTATGATAGAGGCAAGCTGAGACAAAGAGTTATTTTTATAAAGGAGTCAGTGTGCAGGTTGTGCAGGAGGAATGGTGTGGAGATAGTGGGTATGTAGAGTGAATTTGATGGATGAAAGGATTTCTGTGAGGAAGATGGTTTGCATTTGAATGGATTTGGAGTCCTATGTCTTGCAAAAGTGTCGTTCATTGAAAGATTGAAAGTGCAGAATCAGGAAACTACAATGTTTGGGGGGGGGGAAGTGTGCAAGTAAGTGTAGGTTCAGGCAACCTTGAGGTGAGTAAGTGGTAGAGTGTTCACGTGACTGCTGAATGTAGCTCCCCAGGTTCTTAACTTTAGTGGGATAATCAACACAAGATGTAAGGAAAGTTGTGGAATGAAAGGGGGAGATATTGCAATTTATGTATATTACTGCTAGAATTATTTGGAATAAGGTAAAGGGTTTTTGGTATTTGTTAGCTCAACTTGGCCAAAAGTTATAGGCATTAATGAAACTTGGCATTAACATTAATATAGGCATTAACATCATCCTCTATCATCCCAAGGATGATAGAGGATGATGTTATCACAGGGATAGAATGCAATGGATAGAAGGACATGGGAACAGAATGGGAGGAGGAATTTTCTAATTGTAGCAGAAAACAAGTCGAAGTACATCAGGAGGATAGAGATGCAGAAGGCATTGTATTTGAACCTATCGGTGTGAGATAGAGACCAACCGAATGAAAAAATATATATTTGGTTGCTGTCATAGGCTAGAGGGTATAAAATAGAGCTAACATAGATAGCATGCATTGGCAAATTAGCACATTGTAGTTCAAGTAATCACTATGGGGATTTTAACTGTGGGGACATAGATTAGAAGGAGTGGCCAGAGGGAGGAAAGTGAATGGAATTTATACAACTTCTAAGAGATTACCAAAGACATCATTGTAATGGAGGAGAGATGAGGTTTGAGAGTGCTGGATCTAGTCATAGTATCAGAAAAGTTAACAGTAACCAATTCAGTCATACTGCTTCCTCTTGGAAAAAGTGATCATGGGATCTTGACCAGTGAAATTGCCAGTTATGCACAATTTTCTGTTATGAATGTACACTGATATATGTGAAATTACAGGACAGGTGATTATGACAAGCTGAGGAGTCAGCTTACAGGAGTGGCATAGTATAAAAAGTTGGAGGGGAGAGAGATATTGGCAGTGCATGGGAGGTGATCAAGAAGTGTTTAAAGAAAGCAGTATCAGACTGAATACCCAGAATCATGTGGATAAATCAGGTATCAGTTAGATAGATAAACAGCATCATTAAGAATGCATTGCAGATAAGGAAAAAGTTGTGGAAGGAATATAAAGAAAAAAGTGATCAGCATTTTCATGACCAGTACAAGCGTAGACAAGAAGGATAACTAGTATGGTAAAGAAGGCCATAGTTAATTATGAGGGCCAAAAGAAATCCTACAGTTCTTTTGTTATGTGGAAGATAAAAGAAAATTTACCAGATGGGAGAACAGAGGTTGATGAATTGGAGGTGCTTGTGTAAAGAACCTTAACATGTTCACATTAAGGTTCTTAATGCAAACCCAGCCATGGCATTAGATGGTATATTAGCCCATGTGTGATAACAGTGTGCAAGGGAATGGCATCTCCTCTGAACTCTGTTTAATTTAAGCCCTCATTTTTGGGAAAGTGCCTTTATTGCATAAAGGAAGCACTAAGACAGAATACAGCAAATTATAGGCCAATCAGTACCTCGGGAGTGGTGATTAAAGAGAAAAGGAAAATAAGTTGGTACAGAATTCACGGCTGGGTGGAAGGAATGTGATACTTTATATCAGTGCTCTTTTTTTGGTGGTATGCAACGGTACACAGTACTGGCACCTTTTAAAAGTTTTTAAAAATTTGCAATTTGTTGACAGCAAAATGTATTATAAATATTCTGGTAGTTGGTACTGTGTTCACGAATTGAATTTTCAATTTTGATTACTTATAAGCTGGTACCCTGCTTTCCTGTTTCATAGGTTGGTACGCAACCGGAAATAGGGAGTTGTGTTCACTTCCGATTGCTTCCAACATCAGTTTATCAGTTCTATGTTCACTCTGCAACAGGCAGGTGTTCATGTGAATTTTGAATTAATCTAAGTTAAATCAGTGCAATCATTGTTCAAAATGAGTAAAATAAGTAGTTACTTTATGCCGATGAGTAAAAAAAGGAAGGCTGAAGAAGCAGAAATTGTTGAATCTACTTGTGATCCTGTAAAACAGAAAACTAGCGCCGAAAATACACTTGGTGAAGAGGATCACAAAACCAAGACCAAAGATCCACATGGTCAAAAAGAAGCAGATTCTGATAATGATTGGCCTGAATGTTGGACGCTTTTGCAGAAAAATGACTTCTGTAAGAGAAACGAGTGGCTGTATGTCAAGAATAAAATGTTGGGCTGTAAAGTGTGTCGTGATGTCGGAAGTCTTGCCGTCGATAAACACATGGGAATGAAAATTTCAGCGGAGTAGGCAAATGGTAAAATCAGTCATTTTGGAGAATCTCACAAGCAACAGTTAATGTCATTAAGAAAAAAGATTTACAATCATAAGGAGAGTGCAGCACACAAAGCGTGCCAAAAAATAAAATCGGAAGCAAAAAACAAAAGAGAAAACATTAGAAAAAGTTCTCCCAAATACTTTGTCTCATAATAAAGACATAACAGGAAAAGTGTTTCGAACCGCTTACAAGTGAGGAGAAATCAATCATTTAATAACTTTGAAGACGAAATAAATTTACAGGAACTTAATGGCCTAGACATGGGATATATTCTTCATTCTGCAAATGCTTGTATTAACATTGTGAGCCATATTGCAAATGAAATGAGAAAAACCCTAATAGACAATATAGTGAACTCCAAGAACAAAATATCGTTACTTATTGATGAATTGACAACTGTAAGTAACACAACAACATTGATTATTATTTTTTGTGTAGTTCTTCCTGAACTTTTGGCTCCTGTGAGTCTTTTCCTAGAGATTTGATCGAATTATCAGATGTAACTGCTAGAGGAATTCTAGACTCTTTAATTAGTCATCTTGAGTGTTTATGATTATCTGAAGATTACTTAAAGGAGTATTTATTGTCTGTAACTTGTGATGGTGCAACCGTGTTGTTTGGTGTGTGTGTGTGTGTAATGGTGTAAGGAGGCTAATGCAAGAGAAGTTTCCTAGTGTTATTTTCTGGCATTGTGCTAGCCATTGCCTTGAATTGTCTGTTAGTGACAGTAACACATAAACAATGTGGCATGAGTGAATTGCTTTAAGAGCTTCATGGACAAACTTTATGTGACTTATCATGCTTCACCTAAGAATGCTAGGGAACTACAGGAATGTGCAGCAACTCTAGAACTTCAACTTCTTAAAATTGGCAGAATTTTAAGCACTCACTGGGTTGCATCTAGCTTTTGCACTGCTTCTGCAGTATGGCAAGACTTTGAAGCTCTCATCCATCACTTTCTGGAGGCAAAAGAAGACAGCAGAAGAAGCAAAACAGATCGCTTTCTTTATGAGGGCCTTTTAAGAAAAATAATGTCCTGCAAGTTTGTTCTTGATTTTGGCCTTATGTGTGATGCTCTCCAAGAACTTAGTGAACTAAGTCTAGATTTACAAAAAAGAAATATTGATTGTTCAAAGCAGATAGGAAGATAAAGAATACAGTTCAACTTTTTGAAGAAAGAATTGAAAATCCTGGTCTGTACTACAGTATTTCTCTTCAAAGTCAGAAGAATATGAAGTTCAAAGGGATTGAGCTCCACAAAAATAAAAGACACAGTCCTACAATAAGTTCATCTGCTTTCTATAAAAGTATGAAAGAAGCTGTTGGAAAGCATCTGCTTGAAGGAGATGATGCTGATTATGTGCTAAGATTTTAGATTCCAAATATTGGCCAAAAAATCCTGGGAAGCATCTGACATTTGATGAAGCTGAAATTACAAAGTTAGCACACAAATTTCACTTAAATGAAATAGAAGCAGTTCGTGGTTTCCATGAATATCTTCAAGAAAATAAAGTGCCAGACATATACTACTTCCTCTAAAGCACACTTTGGGCACAATTGCAATATCTTCCAGTGAATGTGAAAGGGATTTCTCTCAGATGAATCTTATAGTAACTTCATCTAGGTCATCTCTGCTTGTATGGACAACTTCTGCACTGATCTTCATCAGGATAGTAGGACCTCCTCTCACTCAGTTCAACCCTAGCAAATATGTGGACTTATGGCTGCTCCGAGGTTGTCATTCTGCAGTTGATCCCAAAAGAAAGAAGCAATCTAGAGATGATGAGGGTATATCAGAGGATATGTTAAAAGTGTGGAAGTTATTGTAATAACATCTTCATGGTGAGTACTGGCACTTTTTTCCCAGAAAAAAAGCACTGCTTTATATGGGCAACATGGTTTTGTGAATGGCAGGTCTTGCCTTTGTAATTTGCTTACTTTTTTATAATAAAGTGACAATCGAGTATTTTAGTAATAAGGTTTGACACCTTTTGACTACTTGTATATGGAAATATGACTCCTGCATAAAGGAAATAGCTGCTCAGTGATATTGCTGGACTTTGCAAAGGCATTTGACTGGATTCCACATAGAACTCTGTTGCATAAATTAGAACAAAAGGAGATGGATATAAAGTTAGTGATTTGAATTAGAGGATGGCTGTTGTATAGGCTGACCATACATACCGTTTTGAATGGGACAGTACTGTTTTTTTCATATTTCCTGACCATCCCATCATTTTAATAAAAATGTCAATTTTGTCCCATTTTTAATAAAAACTATAAATATTTATAATAATAAATATTATTATTCATAACCTATAATTGTATATCAATATCATGGATACCAGTAATTTGTATAACTATGGAGTCGTATTGTTCGATACTAAATATCGATACCTGCAGTGATTTATTCAGAGAAAATAAAAAAATACATGTTTGCAACACATGCCGTCTGTTCTGCTGTGGTGTTAGTTTTGTTTTGCCTGTATGCTAACCAGTGGCTTTGTTATTCAATGCCGGTGGTTTAAATTTAATATTGTTTAAAGTTTTAAGTCTTATTTTTGCAATGTCAAAGAGGGAATGATGTTTGCAACATCCTTAGAATGTCAAAGAGGAGAAACTGCAGTTTAATGATGATCTCCAGATCATCATTAAAACTGCAAATTTATTAAAATTAAAATTAAAACTCAAAAATTTATTAAAAGAGTATACAAATACTTCGAGACAGCACTTTGAGACGAGATCACAAGTTGATGGAACTGAACTGTAGGGAATTAATGAGGCCAGAATTTGGAGGTGATTGTAGACATGAAAATGAATTTCAGGGGACATATTGTGAAGGTGGTCAAAACTGCACATCAGATTATGTGGTTTTTGAAGATTAACCATAGGTTAAAGAGGCTATTATTCCCCCTTTATAGGGCTTTAATAAAGTCACATCTAAACTACTGCACACAGATCTGGTTGGATTCCATTGGGATCAAGAAGTGGTGGAGAGGATCTAGAAGTGAGTGATGAAGATTGTGGCAGATGTATAGATGCTCTCCTTAAGAACAGATTGATAGTTTGTGGGCTTCAAAAACTAGCTAATAGGATAAATTAAAGATGCCAAGAAATTATATTCTTGGTTTAATCCTTTATCCAAGTGTAAGCAAACAAAATTTGCTTGTGAAGTAACTTCATGACTGGGCTACTTGTATATAGTGGCTAATGACTTCACATCAATTGCCTTAGAACTTCACATGCAAATTTTGTTCCCTTACACTTGGATAAAGGATTAAACCAAGAATATATGATAATTTCTTGGCATCTTCCATTTATAGTATAACCAAGTGAAAAAACTTTCAAACATATATCTCTAATCCGGAGTATTTTAGCAATATGGCGTGACACCTTTTGACTACTTGTATGTGGAAATATGACTTCTGCATTACTTCAACCTTGGTATCACTGAATGGTCTAGCTCCAACTGATGAGACCTCAATAAAGGTTGAAACCAGTCAGGGTATTGGCCCTTCCCATAATGCATAGCATTATGCATGTCCATAAGGATATGTGTATTGCATTATGGGATGTCATTAACCTCTATATACAAGTAGCCAGTTGTGAAGTTAATTCATGTACAACTTTTGTTTGTTTACACTTGGAAAAAGGATTAAACCAAGAATATAATTTCTTGGCATCTTTAATTTATAGTAATAACCAAGTGAAAAAACTTTCAAATAGCTAATAGAATGATTGTAGACAGGGAGTTGAAATCCAGAGGACATATTGCAAAGGTCGCCAAAAAAGCATCAGATTACATGGTTGTTGAAGAACACACTGAAAAGCAAGAATAGAGAGTTTTTATTCCCCTTTATAATGCTTGAATAAGACAAAATCTGAACTACTGTGCACTAATATGGATTCCTGGATTTCATGAGAATGAAGTGATGAAGAGGATCCAGAGGAGAGCAACAAAGATTGTAGTAGGTGTATGGATGCTCCCTATGAGAATGGATTGAGGGTATTTGGGTTTCAAAAACTAGCTGATAGGTGAAAAAAAAGAGAGGACACAACAGAAACATATAATTTATTAAAAGAGTTTTATAGGATTGACAGTGAAGGCTTTTTTTCAGTATATGGCAGGATGGGAAAGTACAAGGTGTCACTCTTGGAAATTGTATAACATTGTCAGTACCAAGGATGCTAGGATGAGGTTTTCTGCTGGGAGAGTCATGAATCAATGGAATGGGTTGCCAGAGGTGATTGTGAGTGCTATATTAGTGAATAAATTCAAGGAGATGTATGATAGTTCTTATGTGAATAACAATTTTCTTTCTTTTAAGGTTACACAGTGATCAGCATTCATATTTCCAAATTTAGGGACACAAAACACACATGTTGAAATAATTATTTTACTTATTATTAATTAAATAACAATTTGATGTTTCGACCCCTGTATTGAGGTCATCATCAGAAGGATACACGTGTATAGGGAACCAAGTTACATGCTCTTACACTCTGCACTGGTAAATTAAATCTACGCTGTTAATTAATCTTTTTCTTAGCCTGACCTCTAGCGGTAATTAAATAAAATAAAATAAAAGTTGAGACAAAATAAATAATTAAAAAAAAAAAAATATATATATATATATATATATATATAAAATTATAATTAATAAATGAAAAACTACAATAAACTCTGCTAAAGTCCTCATGTACTAAGATTCTTCTGGAATCATAGTATAACGATTGTTATACTATGATTTTCTTCAGGCCTTGTACGGTTCAAGTTGTTATGGAATGTTAAGGGAAAAAAAAAAAAAACTTCAAGTCTTCTTGTATTGGGATTTTTCTTTGGCTTGTTCTGGTTGCTATAAAGGTTGCAGATGGGTCCTCCACATTCTTGGAATGGTTAGGTCATCATTTTTTTTCAGATTTGGGTTATGTTTGAGCATTTCACATTTCTTTGAATTTTCTCTCGAACCAGGTTTTGGTGCAGTGTAGGGACTTGGTATTTTTCCAATCAATTCTGTGGTATGTTTGGAGTGCATGGTCAGAAAGGCCGGTTTTTCCAAAATGGAGGTATTTAATGTGTCGTTTGTGTATGTCCTTCCTAATTGGGATGGTTCACCCTGTTTCCTCTATGTATGGTAGGTTACATGTGTATTGTATCTTGTATACCCCTGTGTGGACTAGGTGTGGAAGAGGATCTTTGGAAGAACTGAGTAGGTATCTTAATTTTGTTGGGGGTTTAAAAGTGGTTTTGAGGTTGTATTTGTGTAGTGTTCTATCTATTTTTTTGGATATCCCTTTAACATAAGATATGGCAATAGCATTCTTGAAATCTTTTTTGTTTTTACTAGTATCTCTGTGGAGGATCTTGTGAATAGTTTTTTTACTGTATCCATTTTTTATAAATGTATGGTTGATGATCTTGTATTCCAGGTTTAGAACTTGTTCATTTCAACAGATAGTTTGAGCTCTGTGTTTAAGGCTGCTTATGACACCTAGTTTTTGTGTTGGGTGGTGATAAGAATTTTTGTGTATGTACTGGCCTGTGTGTGTGTAGGTTTGTGGTAGACTGAGAAGGAGAGACAGCCTGAGGGAAGACGTGTGATGAGTGTGTCTAGGAACGGAAGAGAGTTGTTTTCTTCTATTTCAATGGTGAATTGGATACATTTGTGTTGTTTGTTCAGGTGGCTAAGGAATGTATTTAGTGCTTCGCAGCCATGGGGCCAAATGGCAAAAATATCATCGACTTATCTGAGCCAAATTTTGGGCTTTAGGCACGCTGACTCTAGAGCTCGTTGCTCAAAGTCTTCCATATAAAAGGTAGCAACTGGGAGAGAAAGTGGTGAGCCCATGGCTGTACCCTCTTTTTGAAGATAAAAATTTTTTTGCCACATGAAATATCCAGAACAGAGTATGTGGGCAAAGAGGGCCGTGATGTCGTGTGGAAATATGTTCTGTAGGAGTAAGATAGTATCATTGATCGGGACATTGGTGAAAAGGGAAGTTATGTCAAAGCTGACTAATAAATCTTGGTCATTGAGGGTAATGTTTTTAATTTTGTTTATATGAAATGTTGTATATTTTTTATAGAGAAAGGGAATTGACCTACCAATTCCTTGAGTGTGGCCGCTAATTTTTTGGCTAAGTGGTAATTTGGGCTGTCGATTCCTTCAACAATCAGACGTAGTGCTGTGTTTGTTTTGTGTATCTTGAACTGTACAAGACCTGAAGAAAATCATAGTATAACAATTGGAACTGTACAAATCCAGAAGAATCTTAGTACATGAGGACTTTAGCAGAGTTTATTGTAGTTTTTCATTTATTAATTATAATTTATATATATATATTTTTTTATTTATTTATTTATTTAATTTTATTTTTATTTATTTATTTTTTCTCAACTTTTATTTTATTTTATTTTATCTAATTATTGCTAGAGGTCAGGCTAAGAAAAAGATTATTTAACAGCGTACATTTAATTTACCAGTACAGAGTGCAAGAGTTGGTTCCCTATATACATGTATCCTTCTGATAATGACCTCAATACAGGGGTCGAAATGTCAAATTGTTATTTTATTAATAATGAGTAAAATAATTATTTGCTTTGTGTCCCTAAATTCGGAAATATGTATGTGAATAACAGTTTGACTCCTTGAAGATATCCATATAATTATAATGAGTTAATGATATAACTTATATATACAAGGGATGCTAGAAAGTTGGTCGATTGGTAGAGCCTCTGCTACTAATGTCTCAGTTAAGTAAGTTTGAGCGCAGTTAGTAGTTGGAAGGGGACCAATCGTTCAATGCTGTTGGCACACTCTCCCTCGATGAGTCTTTGGACTCCCTGGAGGTGTCAAATAATAATAATAATAATAAACACCTAGAACAAAAGTTTATCCTAACTTTCCAGCCCTCCATACGTTATATATATATATATACAGGGTGTTCGGGATAAATTTGACAGTTTCGTAAGGAAAAAGAAAATCTTCTTTGTATCTATTAAATTTAATGAATTGACAAAAAAACATTACAGGCAGAGTTAATTACAATACTATCAACAAGATTTACTCAAAATAACCACCATTAGCATCGATCACAGCTTCAATTCTGCTTCGGAACCTCGAACAAGCTGATGCTACAGTCTCCCTGGGAAGGGCCGCAAAAACTGTTTTAATTTTATCCATTAACTGGGCTTTTGTATTACTGGAAGTGCGATTGGTGTCTTTTTCAACTGCGCCCCATACAAAATAATCCATGGGGTTAAGGTCTGGGGAGTTTGGAGGCCAAACATTTGGACTGGTGAAGTCGTAGAAATTTTCAGACAACCATTTTTGACTTTTCCCAGAGGTGTGGCAAGGGGCTGAATCCTGCTGCCATACATACGGCCTACCATTGGCTACCCTTGTTATCCAGGGCTTGACTACAGTTAGCAACTCCACGAACAAAGCCCGAATTCCAATGCCAGGGTTCTTCAACACCTGTTCCTGCAGATTTGCGAGGAATTCTGCTGTACGAACGCAATCAGATCGTCTGCTAGGGATCTTTCTTCTTGCTACATCCTCGTAGTCACCATTGCAAGTCTCTAGTTCATGCCTGATTGTTTTTACTGTATTCAGGGAGCATTGGGCAGCAGTCGTAATATCCTTATTTTGATGGCGGGCACGAATCATCATGATACAAGTTATTCTCTTCCATGATTCAGGTGGGTTCCAGCTATCCATCCTTTCTGACATCTTGTATATGAATGAAGAAGGGTCCAAACTTTTAAATGAAGAGAAGTGTGTGTTAATACATGTAACTTATGGAAAAATATAATTAATTATAAATATGTCAAATTTATCCCGAACACCCTGTATATATATATATATATATATATATATATATATATATATATATATATATATATATATATATATATATTAATTATTATTATTATTATTATATTATCATCATTATTATTGTTGTTATTGCTCATTGTGGGAGTTTCATTCAACTGATTGTGGGAGTTTCACAATGAATTATTTCAATAACTCCCATAATATTTTAGTATTTCAATAACTCCCACAATAATTGAAATAACTCCCACAATGAGTTATTGAAATAACTCATTGTGGGACTTTCATTCAACTGAGAACATATTTATCATATAGAATCTTAAAATTCTTAACAATCCTTGCATTAACAACACATTCTGGTAATGCATTCCATTCACTGACAATTATCCATGTAAAAAAACTACTCCTCATACTCCCTCTTCACCACACTCTTACATAACTTCCAGGGATGACCTCTGGTTTTTTCTCCTCTTACCCTCCCCTCTTTTTATAATCTCATCTGGATTAATCTGATAAAATCCTCTCACTAACCTTAAATGTCTCTATCATATCACCTCTTTTTCTCCTGTCCACCAAACTCTGCAATCCGCATTTCTTCAACCTCTCCATGGCCAGCATTCAGAGGTCCTGATATTGTTTTAGTATATTTGTCTCTGGACCCTCTCCAATGTTTCCACATCACACTAAAAACCAGGTGACCAGATTTGAGCACAATAGTCCAAGTTTGGTCTGACCAGTGCTTTATACAGTGGCACAACCACTTCTTTATCCCTACATGTTAGAGTACTTTTTATCATAGCAGCACTACGATGTGCAGCTTTTGCAACACTAGTAGTATGCCCTCTGAACTTCAGTGATACACTGAAGTTCAGAGAGCATACTGCTCTCAAACATCACTCTCAAAACTCATACACTTCCTGCAGTATGGCGCCATCAATGTATTACACAGACTTATATTTCTACACACCAAAATGCGACACATTTAATATTAATATTAAAACTACAACCCCACTCCTTTGTCCAAGTCAAAAGTCTATTCAAATCCTCCTAAAGGGAATTAACATCAGCAGGTTTGCATCATCAGCAAACAAGATCCCCACTCAGTCGACATGATATATCATTTACAAACAAGTTAAACAGCAGGGCCCCAAAAACAGAACCCTGGGGCACATCACTGGTTACTCTCCTTTTTTTTTTTTGAGACACTGCTCCATCGTACACAACCTGCTGGTATCGTTCAAAGAGCCAATCTCCGATCCATCTACCTACCTATCTAACTACTATCTATTTTTGTACACTATCTATTCCCATCCTCTGTGGCTTGTACACCAACTTATCATGTAGTACTCTATCAAACACTCTTGCGAAGTCCAAGAATATCACTATATATGATTCTCCCTTATATAACACATCTATTACTATATCATGAAACGCAAGTAAATTGCTAAAACAGGCCCTACTCTTTACAAATCCCCGCTGACCATCATAAAGAATGTTATGTTATTATTATTATTATTGTTATTATCTGTCACTGCCAGGGAGTTCAAAGACTCATCCAGGGATGGCACCTACTCTACAACTCAGTCTCCTTCACTCACAATCCACCAACTGGCTGCAACTACACCAACACTATCTACCGCCAACCACTAGTATTTCTACAGACAATCACAAACATCCATGCCCACAGCGGGATTCGAACCCGCAGCCTTTTGGCTGGAGAGCGGATACACTAACCACTCGGCCAGCCAGGCTGGCGTATAACAATCAATTATGTCTTTTGTGTTATGTCTATCAACTCAATCCAGTATTCTATTCCTAACCAATCTCTTTAATACCTTGACCACAACTGCAGTTATACACACTGGTCTATAATTGGATACCCGGATTTCATGAGGATGAAGTGGTTGAGAGGATCCAGAGATTAGCGACAAAGATTGTGGTAGGATTTATGGATGCTCCCTATGAGAATGGGTTGAAGATCTCTGGGTTTCAAAAACTAGCTGATAGGCAAAAAAAGAGAGGACACAATAGAAGCATATAAGTTATTAAAGGAGTTTTATAGGATTGACACTAATAATACATATTAATAATAATAATGCATTAATGATAATATTGATGGAAGTTTTTTCACTTGGCTGTGTTACCAATTATATATTTGGTTTAATCCTTTATCCAAGTGTAAGCAAGCATAGTTTACGCCTGAAGATTTTCAGGACTGGGACAACTCGTGGCAAAGGTGGTATAACTTCTCATCACTTGCCTTAGTATCCCATAATAAAAAGCACATCTCTTGCAGACATATTGCATTATACATGTCCGCAAGAGATGTGCTTTGCATTATGGGATACTAAAGCAAGTGATGAGAAGTTATACCACCTTTGCCACGAGTTGCCCCAGTCCTGAAAATACTTCAGGCGCAAACTTTGTTTGCTTACACTTGGATAAAGGATTAAACCAAGTATATAATTTCTTGATATATTTAATTTAAGCTGATAATAGTAGTTCCTTACAAGATATTAATATTATCATTACCAATTGTATATTTGGTTTAAACCTTTATCCAAGCATAAGCAAACATGTTTGTGCCTGAACTATTTTCAGGACTGGGGGCAACTCGTATAAAGAAGCTAAGCCTTCACATCACTTGTCTTAGTATGTCTTAGATGTAGTCTTAGCTTCTTTATATGAGTTGCCCCAGTCCTGAAAAAAAGTTCAGGTACAAACTTTTTTGCTTACATTTGATAAAGTATTAAACCAAGTATATAATTTCTTGGTATCTTTAATTTATAGTATAACCAAGGGGAAAAACTTCCAACTACTATTATAAACTATTTTTTACTTGCATCAGAAATTAAAAAAGCTATTAAAATTATTATTTTTCTCATTACTTTTAAAGATTTGTCTTATGACATAAAGCTTCCATAGCTAAATCTCTTTCAAGGATTTGTTTTGTGCTAGAGGCCAGTAGGCCTGGAAAGGAAGAAGATGATGATTTTGGAATGCTATATATTGTTTTGTAATCTTAGTAGAACGTCACTGCTTATTTATATTTGAAGGAAGGGGGGGGGAGTCAAACATCCATTAACAGTTTCGTTTCATTTGAAATTCTTTTTATTACTGATTATTTCCATAATATTTTTAAGAGAAAAGTAAAAAATTTCACTATCCTCGACCTGACCTGTATGTGCCCATTAGCCTCGCCTTGAAATGATTCAACCTTTGGCATCATCCTCCTCCTGCTTTGATGGATTCCAGCTGTTGCTTATCCTCCGTAGTCACAAAATCAATTCTTTGCCCCATAGTAATTCTTCTTTGCCTGACTTCAATGAATGATCTTACAAGAGCATTAGATGAGGGAATAAAAAGGCATATACTGCCATTTTCTTAGACTTAGCAAAGGCATTTGACAGGGTGCCACATGATAAACTGATATTTAAGTTGCAGCACATGGTCTGGATGTCAGATTGGTCAACTGGATTCAGGATTGGCTGTCAGATAGGTATCAGAGAGTTGTGTATGGTGGGGCAGTTTCAAGGAAGCAGAGGGTTACAAGTGGGGTCCCACAGGGCTCAGTACTGGGACCTATATTGCTTAACCTTTATATCAATGACATTGTCAGTGGATTGCAAGGGGATATTCAGTTGTTTGCGGAAGATGCGAAGCTGGGAAGGATTATTAGTAACTTACAGCAGCCCTGCAAGAGGATTTAAATAAGCTAGATAGATGGGCAAATGAATGAGGGTGTCAGTGTAATGCAGCAAAATGTAAGGTCTTGAGGTTTGGGAAACATCGATGGGACACTGCATACTCTATGGGAGAAGTTATACTGGAGGAAGTAGGGGAGACAAGAGATCTGGGGTTGATGATTGATAGAAACCTGAAATTTAGGGGACATATTGCAAAGGTGGTGAAGGTAACACAGAGAATTGCTGCAATTATGAGAAGGACATTTACCTGCAGAGATAAAAGGATTATCATTCCATTGTATAAGACCCTGATCAGACCACACTTGGACTATTGTTCTCAGATTTGGTCCCCAGGATTTGAAGGGGATAAATTAACTGTGGAAAGGGTACAAAGGCAGATAACAAAGATAGTTTCAGGACTGTACAATGATAGTTATGAGGATCGGCTGAGGGAGTGTGGACTGCAGAGTTTGGTGGATAGAAGAAGGAGAGGTGATATGATCGAGACTTTTAAACTGTTGAGTGGTAGTTACAGGGTAGACATTGGAGAGTTCTTTCGCTTGGTTGAACCGCAGGAAGGAGTGATGATAAGAGGCCATCCCTGGAAGTTACGAAAGGAAACTGTGAGCAAGAGGGTGAGGAGTGGTTTCTTTGCATTGAGGGTGGTTGAACCATGGAATGCATTGCCTGATGGAGTGGTGAGAGCGAGAACTTTGTGTTTTTTAGGGGGGACCTCCCCTCGATGAGTCTTGTTAGACTTTGTGTTTCTTAAGAAGGACCTCCCATGATGAGCCTTTTGACTCCATGGAGGCCTGAATAATAATAATAATAATAATCTCCTTTTAGTTTTGTTATTGCTGTAATCAAAAATATATTATTTGTGACACATCTACTATACCTATTAATGAATATGAAGTGCCTGAGATATCAGCAAGATTGATGGTCATAAAATAGGAATGGGATGACCTGCGATCAAGAAGAATGGAAAGGAATGGGATGACCTGCGATCAAGAAGAATATAAAGGAATGGGATGACCTGGTATCACGAGGAAACAGTTGGAGTTGAAGAGGGTTCTAAAATGAATAAGCAGAAAGGGAAATGGCCCCAGGCAAGCATGGAGAGATCACATCGAATAAGTGGTATCAGTGGAACTAGATCCAGGAATGAGATGTTGTGTTTGTATACAAATGCTAGAAGTGTAAGAAACAATGCAGATGAAATGGTTGCACTAATTGAGTCTGTTCACCCAAAAGTTGTTGGAATAAGTGAGACATGGTTAAATGAGGACAATATCAGGAACAGAGATGGAAGGGTATGATGTGTTTCAGAGTACAAAAGGGATAAAAAGGGAGGGAGAGTGCTATTGATGATAAAGAAAGTTATTTCCATGCAAAGTAGAGATGCAAGAGGGAAATTGTGCCAGTGTTTTTGAGGCAGTATGGTGTAAGATAGAGCTGAATGGAATGAAATACTTGGTTGGAAGTTGTTATACCCCAGGTAATGTGGATGGTAGTGACTATGAAATGTATAATCAAATTAGCCAAGCAAATAAGAAAAGAGTGATCATTATGAGCAATTTTAATTATGGCAATATAGACTGAAATGATGAGATAGTAACTGGAAGTAAAGAAAATGAGTTTCTTGAGTTTTTGAGGGATAACTACCTCAGAGAATATGTAACAGAGGGCACACGAGGATTGAGAGTCTCGGATTTGATCATCTCATAAGAGGATCTTATTATAAATGAAGTGCTAAATCACCCACCAATTGGTGAGAGTGACCGTGGGGTGATTATCTGGGTAGTTGCCTGCAGTGTTAGGACCTCTGTAAGAAAAGGGTATATGTGGAAACTACAAGGGGGATGATTATGAAGAGCTCAGGAGACAGCTTGCAGATGTAGCATTGAATGAGGAGTTAGCTGAAAAAGAGATCAATGCAGCTTGGGGATTTTCCAAAACTATCTGGTAGATGCAATCTCTAAATGTATTCCAAGGGTGACAAGGTTAAATAAGGTAGGTGTGAGATGGATGAATAAAGAGATTAAGCATGCGATACAGAGAAAAAGGGCATTGTGGAGGCAGCATAAGAGAAGTGGAAGTAACCAATTTCATGAGGACTACAAAGACCAGGCAAGGCAGGTGACTTGGTTGATGAGGGTAGCTAAAGTGAGGTATGAACAGCAGTTAGCTAATGAAGCCAAAAAGAATCCTAAGGAGTTCTTTCAATATGTAGCCAACAAAATAAAGAATGATTATGGAAGGACATTAATTGGAGAAAATGGTATAAAGACAGCTGTTGCAGAAGGTATGGTGGAGATACTTAATGAGCAGTTCATAAAGGTCTTTCAATCTTATGCATGTGACTTCATGGAGAGATTGAGAACAGTTGATGATGGGGAAGAGAGACTGACTATAAGTGAGCAAGAGGTGTATGGGAGTTGATCATATATCACCACGTATTCTGAAGGAATGTGCCAGGAAGTTGATGCTGGCCTTGACATATTTTTTTAATATGAGTCTTGCACTGGGTCAAGTTCCTAAAGAGTGGAAGGAGGGCAAGATTGTGCCACTTCATGAAGAAGGTGAGAGAACTCAAACTAGAACTCATCAAACTATAGGCCTATCTGTGTATCAGGTGTTGTTGTTAAGTTGTTGGAGAAGCTTGTGAGAACTAAGATCCGAAATTGGATTGACAATAATGGTATTATCTTTGATGGACAGCATGGATTTGCTAAAAGGAGGAGGTCATGTTTTAGTAATCTACTTAATTATTACAATAAGATGATTGCTTCCTTGGACAGAGGAGAAGGATACACAGTAATATACTTAGATTTTGCAATGGCTTTTGATAGATTACCGCATGATAAGTTGATAGTCAAACTAGAGTGGATGAGATTGCATATTAGATTGGTGCATTGGATTGGAAACGGGCTATCTGATAGGTATCAACAAGTTGTGTAAGGGGGAGTGATATCCAGGAAAAGGAAAGTCACTAGTGGTGTGCCTCAGGGGTCTGTTTTAGGACCATTACTGTTTAACATGTATATTAATGATATTGGTGAAGATTTGGATAGAGATATTCAGTTGTTTGCAATGATGCAAAGTTGGGACGAACCATGTAGAGTAGAGAAGATATTGTGGCCTTACAAGAAGACTTGAAGAAATTGAGTGGTTGGGCACAGGAATGGGGATGCGAGTTCAATGTTGCAAAATGTAAGGTTTTAAAATTTGGAAAACAAAGATGGGATGCAGAATTTATGCTTGGTGAGGATATATTGTTGGAGGTGGAGTAAATAAGAGATCTGGGGGTGATAAGGATCTCAAATTTAGGTGGACACATATCCAAAATTGTGAAGACAACACAAAGGCTTCTGGGAATGATGCAGAGGACACTGACTTGTAGAAGTACGGAGATTCTTGTTCCATTGTATAAGCTTTGATTAGGCCACACTGGCTTTTGATTAGACGAAATCTGGGTTGGTGCCAAGATTTGGTCACCTGCTTTTCAGAAGGATGAAGAGATGTTGGAAATGGTCCAGAGGCGACTGACTGAGATAGTCTCTAACCTCTGGAATTTCGAGTATGAGGAAAGATTAAGAAGATGCAACTTGCATAGTCTGGTGGACAGGAGGAAGAGGGGAGATATATTAGAGACCTACAAGTTAGTAAATGGTTGTTATAGGATTAATACTGGTGAGGTTCTACAGAAAATAGTAGGAGACAGGGGAGAACCAGAAGTCATCCCTGGAAACTATATAAAGAAGGTGTGAGTAAGGGAGTGAAAAGCAGTTTTTTTTCATACAGAGTTGTGAATGATTGGAATGCCTTGCCTGAGAGTGTAATGTCTTGCAGAGAATTTAAGTGTGTTTAAAGCATGGTATGATGAGTTGTGTGTATGATAAAAGGACCTCCCAGATGCGTGTTTGACTCCATGGGGTCTTGGGTAATAATAATAAATAGTACAAATGAGCAATTATTTTTACCAGTGAAGTAGAAAGAGAAGGAGGGGGAATAGTACCCATTACATAAGGGGGAATCTTAAACAGAGATGTCAAATTATTGTCCAGTTGCCAACAACAGTACTGAAGGTTTTGTAGGTTAGTGTTGGTCTCGTATACAGGAATGGATTGATGAAAACAATAATCTTGACAGTAGATAAGTGGTTTGTTAAGTATACTTAATACCTGCCCATTTTCTGTGGCATATAAGGCCAAGATCCATCTTTCCCGGTTACCCTTATCCTTTGCAACTAATTCTGCTTCTTTTTCTTTCATCTAGCCATCTTTTTTCTTTCTTTTGTCAGTCATTCTTTGCCAAGTTAGCTGAGACCTTCTTTTCCTTTTGGGATTAATGTTAAAGCTATACTTGGAATTTTTCCTCTATCCATTCTCAGTACGTGACTTCCATTTGCATCTTT
Organism: Typopeltis vanoorti; assembly: GCF_054136105.1. NCBI lineage: Eukaryota > Metazoa > Arthropoda > Arachnida > Uropygi > Thelyphonidae > Typopeltis > Typopeltis vanoorti. The sequence continues at coordinate 65,313,136 of NC_143566.1, forward strand.
TTATTTTATTGTCAATACTTTTTTGTCTTTTCTTTTTATATAACTTCACATTTGTTATGTGCTGTGGCCAAATTATTTTTAATATTTGATGCAAACACTTATTTGAAAACAACTTAATTATCTTCTAATTTTTTGATAATTTCATGTTTCTGATACTTAACTAACAGTTCCTTCATATTGCATTGTTATTCAGTTTAACCTGCTAATCTTAAGAGCTATTATTTTATTTAGATTTATTTTTTATATTATTCCTTTTTACTTGACTGAAAGAATGCGGACACGAATCCAAGCGGCTGAAATGAGGTTCCTTCGAGGGGTTGCGGGGCTGACAAGACTCGACAGAGTCAGAAGCTCTGCAATTCGGGAAACCCTCAATACTCAACTGCTGCTTCTCCGTGTTGAGAGATCACAGTTACGTTGGTATGGGCACCTGGTCAGAATACCATAAGAGAGGCTCCCTCAGCAGGCCCTCTTTGCCAAGCCAGAGGGTGGGAGGCCACGTGGAAGACTAAGGACTTGCTGGATAGATTATATGCAAAACCTTGGGTGGACACATTTGGGAATCCCACCAGAACACCTGAGCTTGGTGGCAGAGGATCGTGACCTTGGAAGTTCCTCTTGCAGCTGTTGCCCCCACAACCCAATTAGGAAAGGTGGGCCTTGAAGATGTATGTATGCATGTATGTATGTATTCATTTTTATTGTTGGTAGTGTATTTATATTAGGGTTAGAATCAATAATTTATATTTTTTCTGCCATTAGGAAACTCGAATTCTGAAGAAAGAGAATCTGAGGGAAGTTCTGACTATATGTGATAATTGTCACATGGAGATTTTTGCCAACAATATTAATAAAGATTACATCACAAATGATTTTGTAGTTTGCTGGGGTGAATAGAATATCAGAAGAGTGATTACCTGAAGGCAACACTAGAGAGTTGTTGTTGGTGCCTTTAAACAACACTAGAGAGTTTGTCTGTACAATAAGGCAAGCTGAGAATGTGGATGAGATTATAGTAATGGTTGGGATGAATGATCTAAGGGGTAGCATGAATCAGATAGCAAATGATTTTAGGCTAATGTTAGGAACTGTGCAGTAGAAGAGCATAAAAGGGAAGACAACAAATGTATTGTCCAGGTATGATAATGCAAAATTGATAAGTTTTCATATTTGAAATTATGGATTCTACAACTGTGTTAAAATAACTCTTTTTATTATCCTGACGTTTCGATCTTCATATCAAGATCATCATCTGGAGCATACATAAAGATGGTCTAAAAATTCCATACATATGGAAGGCATATATTTGTCCCACGAATCCTTCCTCTCTAAGAACAACTATAAACAGGACTAGAAAATTCAGATCCTAAATCTAAAATAACAACTTTAATAATAAAAAATAGGATGTCACTGTTTAAAAAAAAATAATTAAAAAAAAATTATAAGAAAGAATGTTTTTTCATATTGTAATTTATAAATAATTTTATTTTTATTTTATTTATTTATTTTTTTTATTTTTTATTTTTAAATCAAAAATAACAATTGTAATAATAGAAATAGGACATCACTGTTACTGGAAGGAAAACCATCTGTAAGCAAGAATGTTTATTCATGTAATCATAAATTAAATCTAGCTTGATGTAATTTTTTTTTTTTTTTCACTAGAGGTCATGCCAGTGAGTAACATGTGATCAAATCATTGTTTCTCTAGCTTATGGTTTAAAATGTAACGTAGCTTGTCTTGTATATTTATGTATGCTCCAGATGATGATCTTGATATGAAGATCGAAACGTCGGGATATTAAAAAGAGTTATTTTAACATGGTTGTAGAATCCATAATTTCAAATATGAATGCTCATCACCGTGTAACACTAAAAGAAAGCAAAATTGATAAGGAGAGACAGTAATGAATGACATAATAGCAAAAATGTGTTGAAAGAAAATCTGGAATATGTGGATGCTTGGAGTGCATTTGATGATAGAAGAGAGAGAGAGAGAGAGAGAGAGTTATTCAAGAGATGGACTGCATTTAGACATGGATGTTCTCTGAGCAAGTGAGAGTGTTAGGGCATGGAAACTAGAATTACTTAGGTGGATGGTAGCAGAGAGTAGCCTCTTGAGGAGAGTAGTCACTTGGGAGACGGGGAAAACATACAGTATGTTGGCGAGTCAAGCAGTCTGAAGGGAGTAATAATAAACATAAAGATAAAGAAATAGTGGCAAAGAATTTATGTTTCTGTATACAAATTCCAAGAGTATCAGGAATAAAGGAAATGAATTGGCATTGATAGCCTCAATATATCCAAAGATTGTTGGAATCAGTGAAGTGTGATTGACAGAAGACGATATCCTGACAGGATTGGAAATAGAAGGGTATAGTATATTTTTGGCAGGATGGGAAGGGTAAACAGGATGGTAGAGTATTACTTTATGTGCTGTGTCCTTTCACAGTAGAGAATAGAGAATTTGGAAAGAAACAGCACTATTGGCTTTGAAAGTATATAGTATGAGGTGGAGTTGGAAATGATAGGATATTTAGTTGCATGGTGCTGTAGACCAGGGAACTCAAAAGATGATGATCTGGAAATATTCCAGCAGATATTTTTCTCTCTCTCTCTCTCTCTAGTTAATATAGTCTAATCTCTCCCATGATGCAAAGCAAGTGATCATCATTATTATTATTATTACTGCACCCTCCATGGAGTCAGCAGACATCATGGGAGATTCATTCAACTGACAACATATTTATCATACCAAATCTTAAAATCCTTAACACTCCTTGCATCAACAACACATTCTGGTAATGGGTTCCATTCACTGATAATTCTCTATGTAAAAAATCTACTCCTCATACCCCCTCTTCACCACACTTTTTATGTAACTTCCAATGATGACCTCTGGTTTTTCTCCTCTTGCCTTCTCCTCTTTTTATAATCTCATCTGGATTAATCTGATAAAATCCTTTCACTAACTTAAATGTCTTTAATCATATCACCTCTCTTCCTCCTATCCACCAAACTCTGTAATCCACATTTCTTCAACCTCTCTCCATAGCCAGCAGTCTAAAGTCCTGATATTGTCTTAGTCATTTGCCTCTGGACCCTCTCCAGTGCCTCCACATCACACTGAAAATCAGGTAATGAGATTTGAGCACAATAGTCCAAGTGTGGTCTGACCAGTGCTTTATACAGTTGCACAACCACTTCCTTATTCCTACATGTTAGAGTACTTCTTATCATAGCAGCATTGCAAAGGCTGCATATCATATAGCTGCTATGATAAGAAGTACTCTAACATGTAGGGATAAGAAAGTCGTTGTGCAACTGTATAGAGCACTGGTCAGACCACACTTGGACTATTGTGCTCAGATCTGGTCACCAATATATCCTCTAAGCTTCAGTCTACTGTCAACCATCACTCCCAAATCTCGAATGTCATCTACTTTTTTGAAGTACGGTACCATCGATATAATACACAACCTTATGTTTCTACTTGTACACTTCAAAATGCAACACCTTGCACTTATTGATGTTAAAACTACAGCCCCACTTCTTTATCCGAGTCAAAAGTCTATTCAAATCTTCTTGAAGGGGATATGATTAGCACTGCACTGATAATTCTTCTCAACTTTGCATCATCATCAAACAACTGAAGATCCCCACAGTCAGTCCACATGATATATTATTTACAAACAAGTTAAACAGCAGGGAACGAAGAACAGAACCTTGTGGCATACCACTGGTTACCTCCTTATTTTTTGAGACACCTCTCCATCATACACAACCTGCTGGTATGAGGGATTGAAATACCTTCAAAATTGCTCATTAAATATCTCAACAGTATCTCCTTCAGTGGTTACTAACAGTATACATTCTCATCAACACTATACCTCCATAATCATTTCTTCTAATACTAACAACATATCAGGAAAACTTTATGGGATTTTTCTTGGCCCGAGCATATACTTCACATTTACTTTCCTTACAAACCAAGTCATCTTCCTCACCTACTCTCTGTACTCCTTATGTAACTGATTACTACCTCTCATTTTATACTGCTACCATGATGCCTTTTTCTTCCAGATTGCATACTAAATTTCTCTATTCTCTTACATTATTTAATCTCCTTTCCTTTTGAAAAATATTCAAATATTACTAATGTTTAATAGTTCTTGACTAGTGCCTAAACAGCAGTGATTGTCTTTCCTTTATAGTCCTTTAAACTATAATATTGCTACAAGCTGTGAATGTTCCATTATCACCACCCTTGTATGTCCATATATACTGCTTGGAAAGAAATCATCGACAACCCATGGACAAGGTGCATTGTGCCATGTAACAGGTCACATGTTTGTAGTCAATATAAATTGGAGGAATATGATGCTCCCAAGTCAGTGCATCTGTGTCCAGGCAAAATGGCTGTGAGAAGGGAACTGAAGATCCCCAGGATCTTCAGTTCCCTTCTCACAGGATGCCATGCTGCAGGCCTATCTGTTCAGCAAATTGTAGACAAATTGAGCTATTCCCGGTCAACAATCAGTGATACCATTTTGAGATGGAAGTGCAGGGGGTCAACTGCAAGTGCTACCTACAGTGGACGACTCACAACACTCACCAAACATGATCATAGGGTGCTATGAAAGATAATATGTAAAAACTGCCATTCATCGGCTGACACGTTGAATGTGGAGTTACAGGCATCGGCTGGAACATGAATCTGCACAAAAACATTCAGAACCAAGGCTCACAACATATGTTTCAATGGTAGGACTGCAGTATGCAAGCCCTGTATTACTCAAATCAACATGCAATGTGTAAGCTTGGAAAGGTATGTTATGGAGCAACGAATCATGTTACACCTTCTACATGTCTACTGAGCAGAATGGTGTGGCAGATGTCCAGTGAACATCTCTTACCAGAGCACGTAACCCCAAGTATGAAATTCAGAGATGGTGGCGTGATCATATGGTCCTGTTTTTCCTGGTTTAGCCTTGAACCTCTCTTTATGGTGTCATGAACACCAAACTCCGAGAGGTATCTGAACATTCTGGACAATGCAATGCTTCCTACTTTGTGGCATTTCTACAGAACTGACCATTGTCTCTTTCAGAAAGACAATGCACCATGCCATAAGACTGCTGCTGTAACTGTGTGGTTTGTGGTTGTGATTATCACCACACTTGACTGACCTCAGAGAGTCCTAATCTCATCTCTATCGAATATCTGTGGGATGAAGTGGAGCATTGGACTAAGTCAATGGATATCTGCCTCACAGCAGTCTATTATTACATGCCTATAGGAAGAATGGTCTAAAATTCCCATTGATTGCTGTCATGCCCTTGTGGGAAGTATGCCCCATAGGATCACTTTAGTCATCTCAGTGAAAGAAGATCCTAGATCTCATTAAGGTGAGTGCCATGGCTGTCTGTTCCTCACACTATGGTGTCCATTGACTTTTTTTCCAAGCAGTATTGTTTTCCATACAGAATTCCTCTCATTATCTGGACACCATCTAGCTGATCATCTCATGGTTGCTGTTGCCTCTTAAAGCAATTCATCACTTTATTCACAAGAATTTTCTGTGATGGAATGATCCAATTAGAGATTCTCAATCTTTGTTTGCCCACTATTACATACTGCCTAAGGTTCTCTTAAACACTTGAGAAATTCATTTTCCTTGCAACTAGATAACATTTGTTCATTCCAGAATATATAATTAACATTTTTATTCTCAACAAATTTACTTTGGAATTTTTATGCTTGTCTGTGGGGACTGAATGCAACAGATTGTTTCATGCCCTCTGTCTGTAAATGGGGTGGGGAGATGATATGCAACAATTTGTTACATTTTTTATCATGTATATTTCTCTCTCTCTATTTACTAAAAACAATATTACTAGTGAATAACATTACATTAACATTAATTCTCCTTCCTTCCTTCACCATACTGCACAGCAAAACAAAAGTAGAATTTTTGTTATAGCACTCATATAATATAGTGTCCAACAACCTATTTCAAATCATTAATAAGAGAAATCTATTCTATGAATTTCTGAAGGTCATCCTTCTATTCTTTTACCCCCAAAAAGAACTACTTTTAGTTTTTGGAGTTTATTTCCAAGAAAGGAGTAGCACACCTCTTAATGTCTATTTTTTTAGGGGGGGGGTGAAAATAAGAAATAATTTTCATGCTTTAATTTCAGTCATAAAGTATTATACAAAATTGCCATTTGAAACATGTTGACATGCCGATGACTTTATTATTTTATTTTTATTTTTTTTTTGTTATTGCTTAGGAACTGCTATGGAGTCCAAAGACTCATCATGGAAGATCCGCATTATTCTTTGGACTCCATAGCAGTTCCTAAGCAATAACAAAAAAAAAAAATAAAAATTAAATAATAAAGTCATCGGCATTTCAACATGTTTCAAATTGCAATTTTGTATAATACTTTATGACTGAAATTAAAGCATGAAAATGATTTCTTATTTCCCCCCCCCCCCCCTTAAAAAAAGTCATCCACTTATTCACCATGCTCAAGCAAAAAAATCTAGTTCTCATGCTCTTGTGTGACACTTTTACTTAATTTCCATGGATGACTCTTTTCTGCGCTTTCTAGATAAGTGCTGAAATAATTCCTCTTGCATCTCTCCAATAAAACCCTTTTAGTAATTTGAATGCTTATATCATATCCCCTTTTCTCTGCCTCAACTAACTTCTGCAAACCCCCCCCCTCAGTTTATCATTCCACAGATCACTCACTACCTTGGTCACTTGCCTCTGGATCCTCTCCACCACTTCCTCATCCAGAAATTCAGGTGAGCAGTCCTAAGCAAGGTAATCCAGAAGTGGCTGCATCAAGACCTTATATAAAAAGTTTTCATTATTATTATTATTATTCAGGCCTCAATGGAGTCAAAAGACTCATCGTGAGAGGTCCTTCCTAAGAACAATCTGTCAAGACTCATCGAGGGGAGGTCCCCCCCTAAGAAACACAAAGTCTATCATACCACTCCTTAAACTCATTGACCATTCTCGCTCTCACCACTCCATCAGGCAATGCATTCCACGGTTCAACCACCCTCCATGCAAAGAAACCACTCCTCACCCTCTTGCTCACGGTTTCCATTCGTAACTTCCAGGGATGGCCTCTTGTCATCACTCCTTCCCGCTGTTCAACCAAGCGAAAGAACTCCCCAGTGTCAACCTTGTAACCACTTCTCAACAGTTTAAAAGTCTCAATCATATCACCTCTCTTTCTTCTATCCACCAAATTGTGCAGTCCACATTCCCTCAGCCAATCCTCATAACCAAAATTGTACAGTCCTGAAACCATCTTTGTCATCCATCTCTGTACCCTTTCCACAGTTAATTGGTCCCCTTCAAATCCTGGGGACCAAATCTGAGAACAATAGTCTTAAGTGTGGCCTGATCAGAGACTTATACAATGGAATGATAATCCTTTTATCTCTGCAGGTAAATGTCCTTCTCATAATTGCAGCAATTCTCTGTGTTACCTTCACCACCTTTGCAATATGTCCCCTAAATTTCAGGTTTCTATCAATCACCAACCCCAGATCTCTTGTCTCCCCGAGTTCCTCCAGTATAACTCTTCCCATAGAGTATGCAGCATCCCATTGATGTTTCCCAAACCTCAAGAACTTACATTTTGCTGCATTAGACTGATACCCCCATTCATTTGCCCATCTATCTAGCTTATTCAAATCCTCTTGCAGGGCTGCCGCATCTGCACTATTACTAATAATCCTTCCCAGCTTCGCATCATCTGCAAACAACTGAATATCCTCTTGCAATCCACTGGCAATGTCATTGATATAAAGGTTAAACAATATAGGTCCTAGTACTGAGCCCTGTGGGACCCCGCTTGTAACCCTCTGCCTCCTTGAAACTGCTCCACCATACACAACTCTCTGATACCTATCAGACAGCCAATCGTGAATCCAGTTCACCAATCTGACATCCAGACTCATGTGCTGCAACTTAAATATCAGCTTATCATGTGGCATCCTGTCAAATGCCTTCGCTAAGTCTAAGAAAATTGCAGTATATGCCTTTCCCTCATCTAATGTTCTTGTAACTTTATTATAAAAGGCTAGCATATTGCTAAAACAAGAGCACCCCTTCACAAATCCATGTTGACTCTCACAGATAACATTACTCTCATCTGCCCAATGCTGAATACGGTTCCTCACTACTTTCTCCAAGATCTTAACAAATACTGATGACACATGAACTGGCCTATAATTAGACACTTCCAGTCTGCTTCTGTCCTTATGCAATGGCACTATCTTACCTTCCTTCCATTCCCTGGGCACCTTTCCTGTAGCCAGACTTTCATTGTAAAGCCAGGTTAAAGGCACTGTCAGTTCCCTAGCACATTCTCTCAAAACTCGTGGTGAAATACCATCCAGTCCCAAAGCTTTACTGACATCCAGAGTACTCAGTATCTGAAACACACTCTCCTCCTGTACCTCTAAACCTCGAACCTTCCCTATTCCTCTAGCATTAAAACTGACTCCTCTAGGATGAAATACTCCAATAAAGTGTTCATTGAACAATTCCACTATATCCTCTGCATCAGTCACTCTATTCCCATTTTTATCCCACAATGTCATTCTTCCACAGTCATTTCTCCTCTTACTGGCCACATGGCTAAAAAATTCCCTAGGATTGTCTTTGAATCTTAGGGCTAATCTCCTCTTATATTCCAGTTTCGCTTTCCTTACCACACTAGTCACTCTTCTGGCCTGCGTCTTATATTCTTCACCTGTCTCCTTATATCTCTTCCATAGCCTCTTTTTCGCATGCAATTCCTGTTTAATATTGTTTGTCATCCACTTTCTTCCAAATTATATCCTCTTCTTCACTCATTGTATACAACTTACCATTGCTGCTAACAAAATTTCCCAATTTTGTTAGCAGCAATTTCTTTCACAATTTCCCACGCACTAATAATATCCCGGCCTTCCAGTTCCTCCCTCCATGAAAATTCCCGAAGTTGATGTCTAAGACTATTATAATCACCTTTATAATTCCACACAAGTTCCCGTCTCTTTGATACTCCTGCATGTCTATTCATTTTCCAAGTCAAAACTATATGGTCACTCTCTCCAACTGGTGGGAGAGATGTCATCTTAGTTATTATCAACTCTTCTGATGCTATAACCAAATCCAAAACTCTTGAACCTCTTGTTCCCTCTGTTACATGTTGCCTAAGACATTTGTCCCTCAAGAATTCTAGAAATTCCATTCCCCTATTGCTACATGCATCTTCCTCTCTCCAATTTATACTACTGTAGTTAAAATCTTCCATAACAATCATTCTTCTTGCACTTGCCAAACTTAACTGTCTAAACATCTCCTGGTCCCCATCCTCTGTGCTCCTGGGTCTGTAGCAACACCCCACTAAATATCCTGTCTTGCCTACCTCACACCATATGCTCTCAAAATCATTTGTCTCACTGCCTTCCAAAGCCTTCACTCTTAGAGGACATAAGTCGTCACTTATCATAAGCAGTAACCCACCACCACGCTTTCCCCTCCTATCCTGCCGAAAAATGCTGTATACCCAGCGACTTCTATTCCTGTTATTATATCCTCTCCTGTCAACCACGTCTCAGTTATCCCAGTAATTTTTGGCCAGGCTGCTATCTGTGCCACCAATTCCTTTCCCTTATTCCGGATACTCCTGGCATTAGTATAAAGCATATAAATGCCATTGTTTCTATACCCAGGATTATCCTCTCTATTCTCCACTGGGCTGAGTGTTACCTGATGTCGTCTCCCTTCTCTCAAGTATCCATTCCCAGAAGAGGCCACCACTGCTATCATCCTCCCTGGGACACACTGACTCGTTCAGAACAGCAATCTCTCCTGATGCCTACGTCCTTCCTCATTCAAATGTAAGCGGTCTCTTGCATACAATTCCTTTCTTTCCTCAAACACAGTCCAAGCATCCACATATACCAGTCCTCTCTTGTCACACATTCTAGCTATGATGTCATTCAATATTGCTGCTCTTCTGCTCAGCTCATCATTATCATACCTAGGCAATGCGCACACCATTTTTCCTCTCTCTGTCTTCTTCCGTACAGCCTCAAGGAAAAATCTCATATCTCTCGCTGCCCGACTTACATTACCACTCAAGTCATTTGTTTCTAACATTACAATCATCTCATCCACCCTTTCACCTCTCTTAATTGCCATAGCCACCCTTTCTATTGTTCCTCCTGGCAAACTCTCCTCACGCATCCTATCTTGAACACCACGGATCATTGAGTCACCATAAATTATACCTCTTACCATTCCCTCTCTCCTATTGTTTCCATTCTTTCATCTTCTTTCATTCCCATAGGTCTCTCTCATTCTCTCTCCTCTACTGCTATTCTCTCTTCTAGCATTCCCATACCTCTCTCTCCTACTGTTTCCATTCTCTCCTCTTCTAGCACTCCCATACATATCTCTCATTCCCTCTCTCCTACTGTTTCCATTTTCTCCACTTCTATCACTTCCATATCCCTCTCTCCTACTGTTTCCATCCCCTACTCTTCTAGCATTCCATCTCTCCTACCATTTCCATTCTCTCCTCCTCTAGCACTTCCATATCTCTCTCTCTCATTCCATCTCTCCTACTGTTTCCATCCTCTCATCTGCTAGCATTCCCATACCTCTCTCTCATTCCCTCTCTTCTACTGTTTCCATTCTCTCCTCTTCTAGCACCGCCATACCGCTCACTCTTACCCTCTCTTCTACTGTTTCCTTTCTCTCCGCTTCTAACACTCCCAAAATTCTCCCTCTCCCCTACTCTGATTCGGCTTGCATTTATCTCTTCCATTCTCCTAATCTTATCTTTCATACTTCTGCTCTCATTCACAAGACATTCCACCTCCTCTTTCACCTCATCTATCTCCCTCTGCAAGTCAGTCACTCTTAATCTAAATTCACTCTCCCAAACAAAACCATCTCCTAAACGTTCACAGTCACTCATGCCTTCCACACTATCAACTATTATTTTCTCATTCATATATATATATTTTTCATTCTCTCCTATCACTACTTGTCTTCCTACATTCATTCCCCGTTCCTGGAGCAACAAGGTTGGATATTGATATTTCTAATGCACTTATTTCCTCCCACTGCCTGCATTTTGCACACATACACTGTCTGCTCTCTTTCACAAGCCACATATCCAATTCCCGAGATGCATACATGCCGCAAGTACTGCATGCCACAAAGTCCCTTATGATATTGCTTATAATAGAGTTCTTAAATGGCAGAGGACTTGGCGATATGCCACTTGCGACTGCAGCTGAATCCACCATCATTCCTTACTGCCGAGTAGCATAATCGTTAATTATTCAATTAATAAATTCCATTAAATAAATAAGAAAAAATAAGAAAGTTACAATAACCTTCTTTTATTCTTGTGTTTTCTTTAATAAGTAAGTCAACCAATAAGCTAACTTGGCCATCTTAGAAATATGCTCTCTGAACTTCTTTTCTATCTGCCACCACACTAAAACTTCATCATTCACCCTAGCTTCATCATTTTCCTATAGTACAATTCTATCAATATGGTACACAGTTTGTAATCTTTTTATCCTCAAGTGCATAACTTTACACTGTTCCTCATTAAAATGGTACCCATTATTTTTGTCCATACTGTTGGCATATTTAAATCATCTGCAAGCTCTCTAGATTGTCTTGATTAATTAGTATACTATGAAATTTTGCATCAGCAAAACTGAATATTTCTCTTCAAATCATTTTCATATTATTATTATTATTGTAATAGACATAAATTACATCAACAGTAATCCATGTGCAAAACCTGTGGCACACTGCTAGTCACCTGCTTTCTTATAAATTCTGCATCTCCATATACTACTCTTTCACGTGCAATTTTTTCTTTCTAGGGTGTTTGCATCCTACCTTGCTGTTTCTCAAAGCAACATTTAATTAAACTTAAAGAAAAATCTTCCATTCTTGAAAATACATGTATATGTGGTTACAGTGGTTCATAATCATATGTGATGATACTTGAATATTGCTTGAATTAAGTGGGAGAAAACTACTGATAGTAATGAGAAGACCCCATTTTATATGTATACCTATTTTATGTGTATAATGCACACTCTTTTAAAAAGTAAATACACACTTTTTTGTGTATGTGTGTGTGTGTGTGTGTGAGACATGGAATAAGATAATATTACTTTTGAGATTTTCTTTACTATTAAGACAGTTCACATATGTAATGTAAAGTAGTAAAAATTCTACTTTTGTTTTGTAGTGCAGTATGGTGAGGGAAGGAGAATTAATGTTAATATAGTGTTATTTGCTGGTAATATTATTTTTAGTAAGCAGAGAGAGAGAGAGAGAGAGAAAGGGAAATATAAATGAAAAATAAAGAAACACATAAAAACATTCAATCATGTTTCACTCCTTGAGTACTATATATGAGGTGTGGCAATTAAATTTCTGGAATATTCACGTAAAAACTATATTTGCTTACCTGTAGACTATTTTTGACTACTACTACATTTGAAGTAATGCACGCTTAGTTAAACAAAACATTTCTGGAACTCATCTTCTGGAATCATTTTTATTACTGTTACCACATGATGTTGGATATCAGAAAATCTGTGTCTTTTCAAAGCATTCTTCACTTTCAGTAATAGCCAAAGTCACAGTGGACTAAGTCTGGTGAATATGGAGGATTATCCTATTTTATGATTGATTTTTCTTTAACTAAAAACACATAGACAGCTTTGCATCATGTGCAGAGCATTGTCATGATAAATAATCCAGCTGTTTGACCAAAATCAGGTTTCTTCATACAAATAGCTTCACATAGTCTTGCCAGTACTTCTAAATAATAGTATTTACTCACTGTACTTGCTTAGTAATTTGAAGTGAACTATGTCCTTACAATTGAAAAAACAAACAAAGCATTGTCTTGCTGTGATCTTGGCATTTGTGCCTTTTTCCATCTTGGTGAAGATGATGTTTTCCATAGTGTGCTTTGCAATTTTATTTTAGTGTGATACTGAAAGCACCAAGTTTCATCACCAGTCATAACTCTATGGAAAACAGCCAATTATGATGAGAACATATGTCAAAATGCTGCTGCTTTTGGTCTTCACTCAAAATGCAGGATCATTTTTGTAGATATTTTTCTCATTTCGAAATTGCCTATCAAAATCTTCCTCACTGTTTTTCTATATAAATGTAATTTTTCTGCCATTAATAGTACACTTAATTGTTTATTCAACCAAACTAATTGCTGCACTCTTTCCACATGTTCACATGTGAGGCTTTGGTCACCCAGTCCTTTTGTCTTCTTTCACACCTTATTGTCCTTCTTTAAACCACTTCTATCACTCAAATACACTAGACGTTTTCATGGCATCATCACCATAAACCACTCTAAGTATGTCTAGGGTTTCACTTGCGTTTGGCTAACTATGCTCAAAGCTTGATGTTAATATTATTATTATGTGACACCTCCAAGGAGTCCAAAGACTCATCGAGGGAGAGCACCTAATCTACAACTCTCTGTCTTTACCACTCAATCCATCAACTACAACAGCGAACTGCATTATCTACACCAACACCATCTACTTCCCACTACCACCACTAATATTTTCGTAGATAATCACAAACATCCATGCCCACAGCTGGATTCAAAACTGCAGCCCTTTGGCTGGAGAGCAGATACGCTAACCATTTGGCTATTCTTATGCTGTTCAAAAGTCCATATACTTATTTTTACTGAAGGCAACAAAATGCTTATGCAAACTCTACCACAACTTTTTGCTTTATCTTATTCTGATATGATTCAAGGCAATAGTACAGATATGCAAACATAAACATGCACAGTCACATGGTTCTGCCTGACTTGCTGTATGCATGATAGTATAAGGCCATTCTGGGAATTTGTCATCCTTGCATATTGGCCAATTTACAAAAATGTGCCTGCCTGATGTAGAATGGACATGATATACAGTGAAGTGAGTTCCACTTGACAAGCAACATATGCAAGACGCAGCCCAGCATGAATGTGTTAAAATTACTTAGCGTTCTTCTCTTATTTGCTAGTAAAACTGTCTATACACTTCCTTTTTACTATCCAAGGAGACCAGTATGCAGGCACTGCATAGGAAACGTGCAAGACCCTTGCAGTTAAAACCATGCCTCATGGTCCGATACATGGTACCTGTGAATAAGTTTCGTTAAACTTGTGCTCCTGAATTTTATTGTAATTGCAAGTATTTTTTGTGCAAAAAAACCAGTAAATCAAAACTAACAGAGGATACTAAGGAACCAATTACTTCCACACAACTCGCAAGTACCCATAGTCCTTCATATCAGTTATTTTCACAATTGAAAAAACATCCACATGAAAGCGCCTGCGATGCTTACCATGCAAAGTAAAGATGGCAGCAACAAAGGCCAACAACGAAAGATTACTTCCCATCAGCATAGCAGGGCTGATAGCCAACAAACCTCCTGGCAATATGACGTGCCGCAGCTGCGAATCTGAAGTTACCGGAAGAAAAAAAAGTATATTGTGCGATTTCTGTTGCAACTGGCTATATACTTCCTGCGCGAAAATAGATGAATTGGCGAACAAGCTTTTTATTGAACTGAACCAGCCTTTCTTCTGTTCGATGTGCCTTCCTTCTGTTAAACAGCTGCTGAACCTAGGCAAGCGAGTTGAAAATCTCGAACAATACCTTAATAATACGACTAATACTTTCTCTTCCAAAATCCGAAAGTTGGAAACTAAGCTTGAGATACTCAATGACCAGCAGCCAATCACAAGTGCATCCATACCAACTAATGAACTCCGCGATCAAATCGCATTAATGGTACACACATCGCTCAAGGCCGAAAACAGGAGACTCAACAGTGTTATTCTGAACTTTCCGGAGGAAAGCAGTTAATCATTAAAAGAAGACGTCAGAACTAGCAGGTGAATGCAACTTCGATCCCAGAAATATCGTCAAATGCCATTGTTTTGGACCCATAAACAAAAGAAAGGACAGAACGAACTTTCCATGTCTTGTGAAAGCAATCTGTGATACATCGACAAACACATCCAAATTAATAACAGCAATAAATAGCAAGCTAAAGGATAGTTGGCCCCAATCGCATGTATGTGCTCGACTTGATTTAACCTTTGACAAAGGGAACAAAGACTCCGAAGCTAGAAGAAAAATGCCAAAATGGAGATAACAGCTGTACCATAGACTACAGACAAACCAAACTAGTGCAAAAACCAAGTGATGCCACTAGTAACCACCAAGGAGACCAGTATGCAGGCACTGCATAGGAAACGTGCAAGACCCTTGCGGTCAAAGCCATACCTCACAGAACCTTGCATATCCACTACACCAACATCCATGGTCTCAACTCCAACCTTAATAGTATCCACTGTCATCTGCAGTCAACCAAACCCCACCTACTCTTCTTAACAGAAACTGAAATCTCACCTTCTCCCAGCACTATCCATCTCAACCATCCAAACTATACATTATTTAACTACTTTTGACCCAAGGGGGGGGGGTGTCTGCACATATATCTGCTCTGACATACCCTGCCAGAGAGCACCTAACCTAGAATCGCACAACTTTGACCTTCTTTGGTTAAAAGTACCCTCCTCCCCCACTCAGTCATATTCATCTGCTGTCTCTATTACTCTCCTAATACGACCAACCACTCTGAGATCTTTCATTTCCTCTCCTTAAAAGTTGGTTTTCTCCAGTCCCACTCTCCTAATAGTGAAATCATCCTCCTAGGTGATTTTAATGTCCATAACACCAACTGGCTTTCCCCTTCCATTTGTACAGATCCTGCAGGCAGAGATGCTGAAACATTTGCCATCACCAATGACCTTGCACAAATTGTTCTTAAGCCGACCAGAATACCAGATAACCCAAATCTCTCCCCAAATACCTTAGATCTCTTCCTTACCAATGACCCTTCCAAATATACAGTGAATGTAGTGTGCCCCTGGGTAATTCTGACCATAACCTAGTGCTCATCTCCTGCCCCATGCAACAACGCATACACAGTCACACCCACATGACTAGTTCGGCATTATAACAGTGCCAAATGGGACAGCCTCCAAGACTACTATGCTTCATTTCCATGGTTGGACTATTGTTTGCAGTCTTCCAATCCAAACATATGCACCTAACTTATCACCAAAGTAATTCTCACTGGCATGAAAACATATATTCCCCACAATTCTCTGAACTGCCGTCCTCTATCCAAACTCTGGTTCTCCAAAAGATGTGCCAAGGCTGTACAAAGGAAAAATCAGGCATACCACAACTGGCTCAAATTAAGAACGCTATCCTCCTTCAGTGCCTATACTGAAGCCCGATACAGATGAACGAAAATTATCAATGATTCCAAAATAGAATTTGAATCCATGGCTGCCGCTAGGACAAACAGCCTGTCCTAGCGGCAGCCATGCCTTTTGGTCTCTTGCCAAAGCAATTGGTCCCAACTTTTACCCTACACTACTCCCACCCCTATCATACAGAAATGGCTCAATTGCAACATCACCCACAGAAAAAGCTAATCTCCTGGCTTCACACTTTGCTTCCAATGCATGCATAACTGACAATGGCAAATGCCCCCCCCCCCCCAGTCATTCCAACTGCCCGACATACAATGCCCCCTGTATTTTTTTGCCAAAAAGAGATCATAAACCTGTTGTCAAAATTAGACACAAAAAAGCTCCTGGCCCTGATGGGCATTCCTCCAATTTTCCTGAAGATCTGTGCAGCAGAACTGACTCCTATTCTATGCCATCTGTATATACTCTCTTACTCCACTGGTATATATCCCAAAGCCTGGAAATTAGCTTATATTCAACCCATTCCTAAAAAAGGAATGGTTGAATATAATATATCGCTGACCCTCTTCCTTCTGTATATCAATGACTTACTTCAGTTGACCTCCAACCCAATACACAACAGATGACAGCACATTGCACTCCTCCCTTTCATTTGATAAACCTTACCCTACACAACTCACTTCAACTCACAGAACATCAACCACAACTTCCCTTAATTCGGACCTTCAAGCCATCCTCCAGTGGGGCTCAGATAACCTCATCAACTTCAATGCTAGTAAAACCCAATTCTGTCTTATTTCTCACAAAAAAAAGAACCATTTTCTCCCAGTATTATTTTTGATAACACTCGAATGCCCAGACAAGATGAAATTTCTCTTCTCGGAATTACCTTGACATCAGGCCTCTCCTGGCATAAACACATCACATCCTCAGCTTCCAAAAAACTAGGCTTTCTCTTTCTCTCAAGATGTTACTTCACCTCAAAACAGCTGTTAACATTATACAAATCACAAATCCGCCCAGCTCGAATACTCTTCTCACATTTGGAGCGGGGCTCCTAAAAGCTCCCTCAAAATGCTTGACTCAATACAGAGGAGAGCAATTAGACTGATAAATGATCCATCTCTTACCAACTCACTTCCCCCCCACTTTCACATAAATGTTTAGTCTCTGCAACTTGTATATTTTATAAATATTTCCATGGAAAATGTTCATCTGAAACAGCGTCAATAATTCCCCTACTCTGTATTAAGCCCATTGGAACATGTACAGCCACCACCCAACATCCTTTCACAGTACACCTTGAAACTCGCAGAACAAGTTCCTTTTCTTCCTCCTTCATCCCTGCTACTACTGTACTGTTGAACAGTCTTCCACCTAATGTATTTCCCAAGGAATACAATATACAGGCTTTTAAATCGAATGTTAACATGTTTCTCCTTTCTCATCCTACTACCCATATACGGTACACTAAATACTATAGGTTGACCAGCTAACCTCTCGCATATGGGCCCAACATTAAAAAAAAAAAAATCCTTACATTTCCCTCCACAAGCCTACAGCAATACCTAACTATTTCTGTTTTTTTTCCCTCACACTATACTATCTCAAAACTGCTACCAGTATTTCCTTCCTTGTATCTCCACTTCATGCAAGTATAGTTCCCTTGCTGTCATTAACAGCACCCCCTACTCCTCTTCCTCACACTATCTTCATGAAAAACATCTTACCTCTCTATCTCTGTTTGACAGGATCCCATGTTTATTCAATCATGTTTCACTTATACCAGTAATTTGCAGGCTAATTAGCAAGCTAAATCACAGTTTCATTCCCCCTTATTTCAGAAATCACTAGTGTGAATTTGCATCTCTTTCCATAACCATAACAGCTATAAATAAAAAAAAGTAATTTAAAATAGATGACTATGGTCAGGTTTTTTTTTGTGTGTGTGGGGAGGGGACAGAGTGAGTGCCCAATTCCCCCTAAAATTGTCACCAGTATTTAGATGATGATAAATGCCAATATCTGTATAAAGATTCTTTTTTTGTTTAGTCGTTTTACAAGAAACAGTTGCACTGACTTCTGTTTCTTGCAGGTATAAATATTTTTTAGGTTTCTAATTTTTTTTTTTTTTTTTTTTAATATTCAATGTTATTTATAACTGTCTCTGTTGATAATGTATTTTTGGATAAATTATGACAAAATTAGTTCAACTGTTACAATGATTTTTCAGAATTATTATGGAGCAGCAAAAACAATATTCTCTGATAACCCACTTGGATTGACTTGTGGAATGGTGTGTCCCACAAGTGACCTCTGTGTTGGTGGCTGTAACCTTTATGCATCTGAAGAGGGACCAATTAATATTGGTGGACTTCAGCAGTTTGCTACTGAGGTAAGCTTACATAAGTTTCATTATTTATTTCTGTCTTGTAATCTGGATTTGAAGGATGAAAAATCTTTAGGGAAGGTACGAAGATAGTAAAAAAAAATATCAGGACTGAAATATTGACTCAAGCATAGTCAGCATCATCAGCAGCAAATTTCTGATATATATACCCTCAAGGGGTGTACAGAATATGATAGTACTACATGAAAACTTACATTATTACTAACTTCCTACAATTTTCCTCCAAATCAGTCTGTTACCTGTCAAGACTCCAACATTATCAGTGCTGTATCGATTTACTGTATCGATCCACCTATATCTTGGTCTTCCTCTGGATCTTTTTCCTGCCAACCTGGCAGAGAACACTTGTTTTGCTAATCTTTCCTCTCCCATTCTGTTTAAGTGACCATACCCACCTGAGATTAGCTCTGCTAACACATTCCTGGATGCTGACAGTGTCAAGTTCTTTCCTAATATCTTCGTTTTTAATATAATATTGCCATTAATGCCATCTGTTCATGCCCCTAATCTTTCTCAGGATTCTCATATCTGCAGTCATCTTTGGTCAAGAGTTTTACTTCTGACCCAGCTCTCAGATCCATAAATTAAAATTTGCTTGAATACTGTCTTGTATACAGCTAATTTAGTGTTTTGGCTAATTTCTCTCTTATTCCATATAAATTTATTCAGTTGACTTCCTACCATACCAGCTTTGTTGATTCTGTTGTCTATTTCCATATTTAATTTACCATCTTCACTAAAAATCATGCCTAAATAGCTGAATTGTTTTTCTTGTTCTATAGGTTCTCTATTCACAATACAGTTGATATTTTCAATGTTTCTGCCTATATTCATTCTCTTTGTCTTTTTAATGCTGACCTTCATACTATATCTATTACAACAGTTATTCACTTTAGTCAGGGTATCTTGCAGACTTGTAGCAGATTTATTTAGAAATATATCATCATCTGCATAAAGCAAAGAGCTGAGTGTAATATCTCCAATTTTGATATCAGATTTAATACCACTTTCCTTCATAATGTGATCCATATAGATAATGAATAACAGAGGGGATAATGTGCATCCTTGTCTGACACCAGATTTAACATCATTAAACCACCTTCCTGTGCTTACTTCAATTCTAACTGATGACTTACAACTCAAATAAAGACTAAGTATTGCTGGATATAATACTCCATTGACACCATATAACTAGGGTTTCAAATAGCTTCTCTCTTGGAACTTTGTCACATGCCTTTTCCAGATCTACAAAACTTAAATACAGATCTTTGTTATATATTCCCATGATTTCTCAACTATCTGTCGTAAGGCAAAAATCTGATCCTGACAGCCTCTATTTGGCCTAAATCCAGCTTGTTCTTCACCAAGCTTCTCTTCCACAATCCTTCTCAACCTTTTCTCAAGTATGGTAGATTTTAACTACAGCAATATAAGCTGGGAAGAGGAAAATGCAAGTAGTAAGAATGGGATAGAATTTCTGGAATTCTTGAGGGACAAATGTCTTCGGCAGCATGTGATGGAGGGAACAAGCGGTTCAAGTTTTGGATTTGGTCATAGCATCAGAAGAGCTGATAATAAGTAAATTGACATCTCTCCCACCAGTTCGAGAGAGAGTGACCATGTGGTTTTGACTTGGAAGATGAACAGACATGCAGGTGTATCAAAGAAACGGGAACTTATGTGGAATTATAAGGCGGGTGATTATAGTAGTCTTAGGTATCAACTAGGGGCAGTTCCATGGATGGCAGAATAGGAAGGCCAGGATATCATTAGTGCTTTGGAAATTGTGAGAGAATATTTGTTAGCAGCAATAGTAAGCTGTATTCCATGGGTGAAGAAGTGGACACAATTTGGTGTAAAGTGGATGACAGACGATATCAAACAGGAAGAACGGCAGTTGAAAAAGAGATTATGGAAGATATACAAGGAGAGGGGTGGAGGACAGATATACGAAGAATATAAGATGCAGGCCAGGAGAGTGACCAGAATGGTGAGGAAGGCAAAACTGGAATATGAGAAGAGATCGGTACTAAGATCCAAAGAAAATCCTAGGGAATTTTTTATCTATGTGGCCAGTAGACGGAGAAACGATTGTGGAAAAATGACATTGCAGGATAAAAATTGGAATAGAGTGACTTTATGCAGAGGACATAATGGAGTTATTCAGTGAGCACTTGATTGGAGTATTTCATCCTGGAGGAGGTTTTAATACTAGAGGGATAGGGCAGGATCAGGGTTTAGAAGTGCAAGAGGAGAGTGTGTTCCAAATACTGAGTACTCTGGATACCAATAAAGCTGTTGGACTGGATGGTATTTCACCACGGGTTTTGAGAGAATGTGCTAAAGAACTGACAGCTCCGTTGATCTGGCTTTTCAATAAAAGTCTGGCTGAAGGAAAGGTACCCAGGGAATTGAAGGAAGGTAAGATAGTGCCGTGGCATAAGGGTGATAGCAAACCGGAAGTGTCTAATTATAGGCCTGTTTGTGTTTCATCAGTAGTTGTTAAGGTCTTGGAGAAATTAGTGAGGGACTATATTCAGTGTTGGGTAGATGAGGGTAATGTTCTCTGTGAGAATCAACTTGGATTTGTTAAGGTGCACCCTTGCTTTAGTAATATCATTGTCTTTTATGATAAAGTGACAAGAGCAGTTGATGAGGGAAAGGCATATACTGCCATTTTCCTAGACTTAGCAAAGGCATTTGACAAGGTGCCACACGATAAGCTGATATTCAAGTTGCAGCGCATGGGTCTGGATGTCAGATTGGTCAACTGGATTCAGGATTGGCTGACTGATAGGTGTCAGAGAGTTGTGTATGATGGGGCAATATCAAGGAAGCAGAAGGTTACAAGTGGGGTTCCACAGGGCTCAGTACTGGAACCTGTATTGTTCAGTCTTTATATCAATGATATTGTCAATGGATTGCAAGGGGACATTCAGTTGTTTGCGGATGATGTGAAGTTGGGAAGGGTTATCAGTAATAGTGCAGATGTTGCAGCCCTGCAAGAGGATTTGAATAAACTAGACAAATGGGCAAATAAATGGGGTTGTCGGTTCAATGCAGCAAAATGTAAAGTTTTGAGGTTTGGGATCCATCGATGGGAGGATGCGTACTCGATTGGAGGAGGTAGGGGAGACAAGAGATCTTGGGGTGATGATTGATAGAAAACTGAAATTCAGGGAGCATATTGCAAAGGTGGTGAGGGTAACTCAGAGGATTGCTGCAATACTGAGAGGACACTGCCCTGCAGAGATAAAAGAGTTATCATTCCATTGTGTAAGGCCCTGATCAGACTACACTTAGACTATTGTTCTCAGATTTGGTCCCCATGATTTGAAAGGGTTAAATTGACTGTGGAAAAGGTACAGAGGTGGATAACAAATATGGTTTCAGGACTGCACAATATGAGTTATGAGGATCAACTGAGTGAATGTGTACTGCAGAGTTTGGTGGAGAGAAGAAGGAGAGGTGATATGATCGAGACTTTTAAACTGTTGAGTGGCAGTTACAGGGTAGACATTGGAGAGTTCTTTCACTTGGTGAATGGCGGGAAGGAGAGATGACAAGGGGCTATCCCTGGAAGTTACCAAAGGAGGCTGTGCGCAAGAGGATGAAGAGTGGTTTCTTTGCATGGAGAGTGGTTGAACCTTGGAATGCATTGCCAGAGAGAGTGATTGGAATGGGGACAGTTGATGGGTTCAAGGAGTGGTATGATATTAGACTTAGTATTTTCCTAAAAATGACCTCGCACGATGAGTCTTTTGACTCCATGGAGGTCTGGATGATGATAATAATAATAATTGCATATATCTTACCAGGAACACTCAGTAGAGAAATACCTCTGTAATTCTCACATTAAGTTTTATTTTCCTTTATATATATGGGTACTAGGAGAGCTCTGCTTCAATCAACTGGAATTTGTCCCTACCTGGCCTTCTGAACTATGCAGTGCAGCAACTGTAAGACTTTTATACCTCCATACTTGAGCATTTCTTGTCGAATCTCATCTACTCCAGCTGCCTTTCTACATTTCAGGCTTTTGATGGCTTTTTCTACTTCAAGTATTGATATGTATTCCTGATTGCATGCCTGGTTAGTGTTTTTCATCACTGTGCTGTCACTGATCGTCTCATTTAGTAGTTTTTTGAAGTAGTTACTCTATACTTCAAGGATATTTTTTTCTCCTGTTTTTGTGCCACCTTTATCATCTCTAATTCCTTTTACAGCACAACAATGTCATCCATTTCTTAGCTTCTTCAACAACCTCCAGAATATCTTACCACCTTCTTGATATTTATTTTCTATATTCTTGCCAAAGTCCTCTCATGACTTTTGTTTAGCTAGTTTTATACAATGTTTAGCTTTCTTACATTTGTCTCTGTATTCTCTAAATGCACAAGCTGACGTATTTGCCAGGAACTTTTGATATGCTTTCTTCTTTTCTTTTAACTGCCGCTTTAACTTCCTGTGCCCACCATGCAGTTCTGATTTTTCTATCCTTACAGACAACTTTGCATGCCTCTCTGACTGAATCAATCAGCATTTTCTTCAGGGCTTGCCACAAAATCTCCAAGGTTTGGCTCCTGTTCTCAAACTCTTTCATTTTTTCTTAAGTAATGTTTGTGTATTTTAGTCTACAATTCACATCTGAGAGCTGCTCAACTTTTATTTGCTTTAAAACTTTCTTACATGTTCTTCTTTTCAGTATGAAATTCAATTTTTTCCTGCTCAAGACTAAATGATGATCACTTCCAATTTCAAATCCTCTGTACACGCTGGTGTCCTGCACCAGGGAAAAAACATCATTATCAGCAATATCATAATTAATGAGACTTTTCTTATTCCTTGCCTCTTCTCTTCCTGTGTATTTGTGCACATTTTTATGCTGGAACATTGTGTTAGTAATAACCAGTCCATGTCCTCAGCAGAAATCCAACAGGTATTTGCCATTATTATTAACTTTGCCAAAGTAGGCCTTCTGCAATGAGTCTTTTGACTCCATGGAGATGGTAAACAAGAATTTTATTATTATTATAAAAAAACCTCCATGGAGTGAAAGACTCATTGCAGGAGGTCCACTGTTACACACACACACACACACACACACACACACACACACACACACACACACACACACACACACACACACACACACACACACACACACACACACACACACAGTTTATTGTACTGCACCTTAAATATGCTTAATGTTTCTATGCTCACCACATTCTCAGGCATTGCATTCCAATCACTCTTCATGCAAAAACCTGCTCTTCACCTCATTACTCACACTCTCTTTTTCAGGGATGACCGCTTGTTCTCTCCCTATATTCAGCCATTCTATGCAAACCCTCCCCAACATTAATCTAATAATAACCTCTTAACAGCTTATATATCTCGATCATATCTCCTCTACCTTTTATCCACCAATTTCTGCAAATTACATTTTGTCAATCTGTCTTGATACTCAAAATTACAGAGAGCAGAAACCACCTTGTCACTCATCTCTGGACCTTTTCCAATACATATTCATCTTTTTGAAAATCAGGAGGAGACCAAATTTGTGCATAGTAATCCATATGTGGTCTGATCAAAGCCTTATACTAGGGAACCATAACATCCTTAATTCTATAAGTACGTGCCCTTTGTATCATTCCCATTATCTGCTATGCTACTCTCACAATTTTAGCAATGCGTTGCCAAAATTTTAGGTCATTGTCCACAATCACTCCCAGATCTCTCAACTCTGCCTCTTCCAAGATATTTCCACCGACTGTGTACTCTACATCCCATCTCTGCCTCTCAAATTTCTGAACCTTATACTTTGCAACATTAAATTGACATTCCCACTCAATTCATTCGCTCCTTTGCAAAGGCATTTGACAGAGTACCACATGGAACTCTGTTATGTAAATTAGAACAAATGGGGATGGATGTGACACTGGTTAAGTGGATAAGAGGGCAGCTGCTGGACAGATATCATAAAGTGGTAAGTGGAGGGGAAGAATCAAGGCAAAAACAGATTAATAGTGGTGTGCCACAAGGTTCAGTGCTGGTACCATTGCTGTTTAATTTGTACATAAATGATATTGGAAATAACCTCAAAGGAAACAGTCAGTTGTTTGCTAATGATGCAAAATTAGGTAGAGTAATAGTTAATCAAGGAGGTGTAGAGAAATGTAAAGTTATGCATTTTGGAATAAACAGATTACAAGCTATGTATCGCACTGATGGCACTGTTTTACATGAAATAGAGGAAGCTGGACATTTAGATGTGATGGTAGACAGAAAGTTAAGGTTTAGAGGATATATTGCAAAGATAGCCCATAAGAGTACTTGGCTATTGAAGAACACATTAACAAGTAGTGCTAAGGAAGTTGTTATTCCTCTTTATAAGGTCTTGATACACCCACATCTGGAATACTGTGTTTAAGTCTGGTCTCCTGGGTTTCTTAGAGATCAGGAAGATGTGCAGAGGATTCAGAGATGAGTGACCAAGATGGTGGTTTCCCTATGGAATGTTCCCTATGAGGAGAGATTGAGGATGTGTGGATTGCAGAAGTTGGTTGATAGGAGAAAAAGAGGGAAAATGTTTCAGCACTTGGCTGAAGGGGTCAGAACAAGGGGCTCATCAACAAGGGAACCTGGAAGTTGAATAAAGGTGTGGTTAGTAGAGGTGTGAGGACTAGATTTTTTGCTTGGCAAGTTGTGAATGAGTGGAATGGGTTGCCAGAGTTAGTCATGAGTAGTTTGTCTGTTAATGGGTTAAAAGATAGGTATGATAGATTGTGTGGATAGATTGGATCTCTCACGATGAATCTTCGGATTTCATGGAGATGTGCGTATAATAATAATAATAACACCTCAGACAGCAAATCTTCAATGCAGCAAACTAATCTACTGTTCAGCCCCATTCCAATTTAAACTGATTTAATCACCAACTTGTTATTATTATTATTATTACCCAAGACCCCATGGAGTCAAAGACTCGTCTAGGAGGTCTTTTTATCATACACACAGCTCATCATACCATGCTTTAAACACATTTAAATTCTCTGCAGACACTACACTCTCAGGCAAGGCATTCCAATCATTCATAATTTTGCATGAATAAAAACCTGCTTCTCACTCCCCTCCTCTTTATACAGTTTCCAGGGATGACCTCTGGTTCTCCCCTGATCTCCCACTATTTTCTGTAGAACCTCTCCAGTGATCCTATAATAACCCCTTACTAACTTGTTGGTCTCTATTATATCTCCTCTCTTCCTCCTGTCCACCAGACTCTGCAAGTTGCATCCTCTCAATCTTACTCAACATTCCAGAGGTTAGAAACTACCTTAGTCAGTCGCCTCTGGGCCCTTTCCAACATCTCTTCGTCCTTCTGAAACCAGATGACAAAATCTGGGCACAATAGTCCATGTGTAGCCTAATCAAAGCCTTATACAATGGAACAAGAATCTCCCTACTTATCACGTGAGTCACCTTCCTTTGCCTGCTCTTTGTACTTTTCATGAAAGTGGTTATTATAACTACTCAACTTGTGCTTCTTCCATAATACCTTCTTCTTTCAGGTTGCATAGCTTATCTCTTGATTCATCCATTTCACACCTGCTCTATTTACCCTTTAACCTTTGCAACGATCAATGCAACAATATCATTCCCTTTATTTTGAATACTTCTGGTATTAGTAAACAAACATAAGAAACCATTTCTGGTTCTACAAATCTTACAAATATCACTTCTCCGATGTGACTCTTCAATACCGTCCCCAGTCTCTTCCTCCATATTGCCACCAATTCTACAACTTTCCTCACACCCAAACTATTTTTCTTCCCCACATGAGGCTGCACTTTCTGCTCTCAACCCTATCAATTCCATCCTGTCTAAACACTTCCACTTGATCAGAGAACAGCAACCTCTCTAAGAGCTTATGTCCTTCCCTATTCAGATGTAATCCATCTTTTGCATACATTGTTTCTCTGCCATCAAATGCACCCCAAATATTAACATATTCTATACTTTTTTTGCAATCATATCATTCATTATCATCGCTCTTCTACTTAACTCTGCATTGTCCATGCAAGGAAGCACACTCACTACTCTATCACTCCCACTTTTCTGCTGTACAGGTCTAACATTGCTCTCAGATCCTTTGCCACCTGATTAATTCTGCTCCTCAAGTCATTAGTACCAGCCCTTACTATCATCTCCTCCGCATTCTGTTCTCTCTTCATTGCTAAATTCACCCTCTCCATTGATCCCCCAGGAAAGCACTCTTCGAACGTGTTACTTTGCACACAGTGAATCATGGAATCGCCATATATTATGCCTGTCATGGTTTCATTACTACTCACACTAGCATCCTTCGCTGTCTCTTTTCCCATACTCTCTCTTATTACTCTCACACTATCATTCCTTCTTCTTATCACACTTTCCCTTTCTTCTGCATTTTCATTTCTTCTCATTATAATGCCTTCCCTTTCTTCCACACTTTCACAATGTCCTCTCATTATCTCTCTTTCTAATGTTCCTTCATCTCTCGACTTCCTGTCACTTCCATCCTTTCCCTTGCTCTCACATTTACCTGATTTGCTTTCTCTCTAAGATCCATTCTTATTTTTGTCACGTCAACTAAACTATTCTCAAGAGTCCTAATATTTCTATTCATTGTCCTCATTTCAGCTCTAATGCATTCTGCTTCCTTTCTGACTTCATCCATTTCTCTTTTCAGGCATTGCAATTGAGACATTGTAGAGTCAGAAATAAAAGGTAGGCCATTTTTACAGGATTGTAGATCTGCAGCAACTTAAGTTTGACATTTAGCACTACCAGTATTAGATGGATGGATGGAGCAACACTGCTCTCCAGCCTAGTCAGTGGAACTGAGACTAGAACTGATTGGCTATTGAGTGTGGAGGCTTCTTTCTTCTCTTTACAACCATCGGACTCCTTCCAAATGCCTTTCAGTGACACCTCTAACTCAGGTTTCTGTTTAGCTTGCCAATCATTACTTGAACTGTCATATAATTTACCAAAGAGCTACTACCATCACGTAAAAAACA
The DNA here is from genome assembly GCF_054136105.1 of Typopeltis vanoorti. Classification (NCBI taxonomy): domain Eukaryota; kingdom Metazoa; phylum Arthropoda; class Arachnida; order Uropygi; family Thelyphonidae; genus Typopeltis; species Typopeltis vanoorti. Next base: position 65,341,002 of record NC_143566.1, read on the forward strand.
AACAGGTGATATAGGAGGCTGTCAAAATATTAGGTATATTTATTTTTTGTAATATATCAAACAGTATATTTCTTTTTTACTTTAATCAAATGCTTTTTCATAATCTATAAAATATATGAGTTTCTAAATTAAATTCTCTTCTTTTTTTCTATAAGTAGTTTTAAACAGAAAGCTGCATCCGTTGTAGAACATCCTTTTCTAAATCCATTTTGACATTCTAATAATATTTTTTCGCTGTATATTTTCAGTTTTTCATTATGTATTCTACTATATATTTTGTATCATGTATTCAATAAACTAATACCTCTGTAATTAGCAGGTTTTGTTTTATCCCCTTTTTTTAAATATAGGTATTAGTATACTTGTATTCCATTCTGTTGGTATTTGTCCATTTGTATATATTTTATTTAAAATTTGTAATAATCTTTGATGAAATTTTTTTCCAGGAAATTTATACAGTTCAGAGTTTATCCCATCTTCTCCTGCTGATTTGCCATTTTTTATTTTATTTAGGTTGTCCTTTAATTCTTTCATTGTTATTATATCATTTAAAGTATTTTGTAACTTTCTGCTGTAATATTTTTTGATGCCAATATTATCTGTCCTGAATTACCTGAATTACTTCCTAATTTATAATATCTGAATCACCCCATTCTTCACCCGCGATGTCTTCTAAACCTTTCACCCTCAGAGACTTGCTGCTTTCAAGTGTGTAGGAAACTGTTCCTGTGAAATCTTCACCTCCCCACTGTATATGAAGTCTACAGTTGTTTTCAGATCAGTGTATTTCATGGAATAACAGTAGAATGTTTACAAGAATATTCCATAAATAAGTCAGAAAGAAAGAACTACATGCAGATGTATACACTCTATGCATACATGATGGAGAGTATATGTGATGGAGAGAGTATATGCACTCTTCATCATGGGAAAGTGTATACATATTTGTTTGGATGAATGTATGAAGGTGAAAGACAATCATAAACATCCATGTCCTAGTTGGGATTCGAACTCGCAGCCTCTTGGCTGGAGAGTGGATACACTAACCACTCAGCCAACCAGGCTGGTGCATGCATGTATATATGTATATATCAGCATTCATATTTACTCGGTAGATAATGTTATGAAAAATGAATTACAGTAGTTTGAATGACTATAATACCCAGAATAAAAAAGAATAAAGTTTAATGCTGAGATACTACTAGTTTTGTTGAAAAAATCAACTTCTTCATGTATCAAAGACAAAGAATTATATAAAAAATAACGGAGACATTATAAAATTACATCAACAGATCTAATATAAAAGACCGTAGTATAGTTTAAACAGGAATGCATGCTGGAGTTCCAATTGAAGTTGATTACGTGCATGAGTTATCACGAGAGTGCCAGTACTGGCAATGTGTGCATCAGACAGATTGTAGCTAAGGCTGTTGTTTATATGGGATGAATCAAGGAATATTTCTTTAGATTTGATTATCTTTCTTTCAAGCTCATAATAACACATATGTAAATTAGAAGTTTGTGGCCAGTCTACGAGGTGTTGGTGGCCTTCATCCGAGTTAATAGAGAAGAGAACGTGGCTTGAGAGAGTGCTGGCTCTGGTCCTATTGTAGGATATGTCTCTTCTGTGTTCCTCAATACGTAAAAGGATAGATTTAGCTGTCTGACCATAATATGGTTTGCCACATTCACACATGATCTTGTAGACTCCTGGATACTGAAGAGGGAGATGTTTTACTTTAAGTCTACTTAATATGGAGCGAAGTTTTGGAAAAGTAGTGAAACAAGTTCTAATGTTGAATTTCTTAAGGCTTTTTGCCAGTTTTGGGGAGAGAGAGCTGATGCATGGCAAAGATATAAATGCACTTGGGGAAGAAGAATCCTTAATAGTTTTATTTTCAAATTTGAAGTATCCTGAATTTACACAGTGAGAGAGTAAGGAAAAGAATTTCTTGGATAGTTTGTTCTGGAGAAGATGGAGGAGCTCTTGAGTAGGTACATTCATGAAGAGAGAAACTATGTCGAAACTTGCCATTAAATCTGATTTGTTGAGTTTGACGTCTTTGATTTTGGACACGTTGCAAATAAGGTTTACAAGCAGAACTCAGGATTGGCTATGGGCAGTCCGCTCTCTCCAGTTCTTGCTGATATATTTCTTAAGGACTTCGAAGAAAAGGCAATTAATTCCTCAACACTGAAACTCAAAATCTGGTACCGTTATATAGATGATGTATTCCTCATTTGGGAACACGGTTTAAACAACCTCAATATTTTTCTAGACCATCTCAATAAGTTTCATGAGAAAATCAATTTCACCTACGAACTGGAATCCAACAACTATCTTGCCTTTTTGGACTTAAAACTCACAAGATGTGCTGAAAATATCAAAATCTCTATTTTTAGAAAACCCACACACACAGACACCTTCATGCTTCTTCTCATCACTACCCTCTGCAAAAATTTGGTATTATTTCAACCCTGTCATATCGAGCCACATCTTTATTTATCCACAGACAAAACAGAGATTGAAAATTAACTTAATTTACTAAAATGGACTTTTGTCAACAATGGTTTCTCTCTTAAGAAGATTGATAAATTTATCTCTCACCATTGTTCACCTACTATTGAAGATTCTTCTTCCTCAAGTGCATTTATATCTTTGCCATACATCAGCTCTCTCTCTCTCTCTCTCCTCAAAACTGGCAAAATTCTTAAGAAATTCAACATTAGAACTTGTTTCAATACGTTTCCAAAATTTCGCTCCATACTAAATAGACCTAAAATAAAAAACATCTCCCTCTTCAGTATCCAGGAGTCTACAAGATCATGCGTGAATGTGGCAAACCATATTATGGTCAGACAGCTAAATCTATCCTTTTATGTATTGAGGAACACAGAAGAAACATCCTACAATAGGACCAGAGCCAGCGCTCTCTCAAGCCATGTTCTCTTCTCTGTTAACTCGGATGAAGGCCACCAACACCTCGTAGACTGGCCACAAACTTCTAATTTACATATGTGTTATTACGAGTGTGAAAGAAAGATAATCAAATCTAAAGAAATGTTCCTTGGTTCATCCCATATAAACAACAGCCTTAGCTATAATCTGTCTGATGCACACATTGCCAGTACTTGCATTCTCGTGATAACTCATGCACGAAATCAACTTCAATTGGAACTCCAGCATGCATTCCTGTTTAAACTGTACTACAGTCTTTTATATTAGATCTATTGATGTAATTTTATAATGTCTCTGTTATTTTTTAGATAATTCTTTGTCTTTGATACCTGAAGAAGTTGATTTTTTTCAACGAAACTAGTAGTATCTCAGCATTAAACTTTATTCTTTTTTTTTCTCAGTATTATAGCCATTCAAACTAATTTATTTTTCATATATATATATATATATAATATCCCTCAATGTTTTAAATATCAGGGATTACTCTATGCTTGCTGCAGAATGTAGACTACTGTGGCGACAACAAAAAAAAATCAATTTTCGTAATTATGATTTTCTGAAGTTATGTCGACAGATGATCCGTTATATTCACTTGTCACCATTAATTCCTGGAAGAAGAAGGGTGCTATGCTGATTCAAAGGAGGCTATAAAGCTGCTTGGAAGGACTTAAGCTGTTTGCTAAATCATTTCTTGTTTACAATTTAAAATTTTACATGTGTTGTGTTTTGTTCGTGCAATAGAGTTATACAGGTATGTATTAAATTTTGAAGTTTTGTACATGTAATATCAAATTAGTAAAATTAATTATTGATTACTTTCAAGGGAGAGGAAAGATTAGCAAAACAAGTATTCTCTGCCAGGTTGGCAGGAAAAAGACCCAGTGGAAGACCAAGATATAGATGGATTGATATGGTAAAAAGTACCTTAGAAGACAGAAATATAAGATCTGATAATGTTGGAGTCTTGACAGGTAACAGATTGATTTGGAAGAAAATTGTAGATAGGAAGTTAGTGGTGATGTAAGTTTTTCATGTAATACTTTCATATCCTGTACACTCTTCAGGATACATGTCAGGAATTTGATGATGATGATGATTGTCAGATATTTTCTTAACCTTACCCCATTAATCACAATGTCAGATAATTCAGTTAAACAGAAGAAGAAAAGCTATTTCTTCAGAAACTAAGATCCAAATTTTAGATTGTTTAGCAGCTGGAGAAGATTCAACATCTGTAGGGAAATATTTTGGATTGAACAAAGCTACAGTGAGAACAATTAAGAAAAATGAAGAGGCCATTAGAAAATCTGTTCTTTATGGAACAAAATTAGGTGCTAAGTCATCATCGTATATGAGAGACATTATAAAATTGAAGATGGAAAAGGCCCTAGTGAAAAAAGGAATACCTTTAGACAGAAATGTCATTAAACAGAAAGCATTATGGTTGTACAAACAGATTCAGGAAACGGAGCCAAAATCATCAAACAACAATTGTGATTTTTCTGCAAGCATAGGTTGGCTTACAAAATTTCTCAAAAGATACACGCTTCATAATGTAAAAATAAAAGGAGAAGCTGCATCTGCAGATGAACTGGCAGCTAGGGAATTTCTTTCAAAATTGTCCATAATTATTGAAAATGGTGACTCACTCCTGATCAAGTTTGGAATGCAGACGAGCCTGGCCTTTTTTGAAAAAAAATTCCAAATAGAACTTATATAACAAAATCACAAAAACCTGTTGGTGACTTTAAAGCAGCTAAGAATTGTGTGACTCTATTATTTTGCAGTAATGCTTCAGGAGATTGTATATTAAAATCATTTATCATATTCGATCCCTAAGACTGCGGGAAATGAAAGGTGTCGATTTTAACACATTATCAGCGCACTGGAAGGCAAACAAAAAAGGTTGAGTTACAAAAGAAATTTTTAATCAATGGTTCCATCAATGTTTTTTTCCAGAAGTTAAATGCTATTTGATGGAAAAAAATCTGGACTTTAAAGTTTTATTGATTATAGACAATGCACCTGGCCATCCTGTTTTAGAACACCAGAATGTGGAATTTTGTTTTCTGCCACCTAATACAACATCCTTAATACAACCACTGGACCAAGATGTGATTGCTACCTTCAAAACTTACTACATAAGAAGAACATTCCAATACAATTTGGATAAACTAGATAAGGATAATTTACTGACAGTTATTGATGTCTGGAATTTTCTATTTTGAATTGCATCAAACTTGCTAAGTTGGCATTAATCAAAATTGAAACCATCAATTTTAAATGCATGCTGGAAAGCTACTTAGCCAGAATGTGTGAAAAAGAAAAACCCTGCACCTTTTCATACAACTGAATATCCCAATATCATCAGATTAGTATATGCAGTTGGCAGAGAAGGATTTGATGATTTTTCTTCTGCAGATATTGAAGAATTGAATGTTGACTTGGTTGTTAGTGATGATGAAATAATAGAAGCTGTCCTTGAGAATTTCGATGAAAAAGAAAAAAGTGATGACGATGATAATGAAGAAATTCCACTCGCTGCAGGATTAATTAAAGAAGGGTTTCAAATGGCTAGTAAATTGCAGAGTCATTTTCTTACACATGATCCAAATACTGAACGAGCTGAAAAGTTTAAACATGAACTGAAGTCATGTATGGTGGATATAAAGAATTATACAAAGCTCTAGTCAAAACTGGATCTCAACAATTAATTACAGAGTTCGTGATAAAAAAAAAATCAACCTGCAGAATTATTAGAAATTAGCGCTAATTTAGTTCCTTTTACTGAAGAAAACGTTTTGTCATTGCAGTATGAACAGGCCAAAGTGTTTCAAGTGGTTGAATTCGAGTCTCACACAAAAGAATGCAGCTACTGTCAGAAAGTGATGGAGAATAAAATTTAACTAATAACCATATATGTAGGTGTATTTGGGCCTTTTCAAATTTCTGTTTTATTAGTGACACACTATTTTCTTTAAGAAAGATACATATGTATATACTTTAAATAAGTATTTAAAATAAAAAATATTCCATTAAAATTAAAGAGTTTTATTTAATGATTTTCATATGTTTTGTTTGAAAATAACTTTTGTTCGTATCAGGTTTTCACTCTGGAACCATTCTTCTATTTTTTCATATGCACTGTATTCTTTTTTACACGGTTTTCATTTACATGTTTTTTTCTGGAACCAACATGTGTAAATGGAGAATTGGATGAACATATGTCCAGCAGTAATGAGTTTTAAATCACCACAGTATATCAAAGATCCTGGAGTAGTGATCAACAAGACTGGTAGGTCTTGTACTTTATCATTTCCATCAACTTGGACATAAAGTTACCTCTTAATTTATGATGTATAACTTACGGCCATTCCATTAATACCATCCTTATTGTATTTTGTTTGCCTTTTAGCTGTGCATGTGGTGTTTGTGGGGAAAGAATATTCTTTACTGTACAAGGCCATTTTTATTCCAACAGTCACTAACATTAATTTTTTTAAATTTATTTTTTTAAAATTTAATTTAAAAGTTTTATGGGGAACTGATTCATGAGAAGCTAGTCAACCTATAGTACACTAGTATTGTGGACAGACATGAAGGAACTTGTTTGCATTTCATTAAGGAGATGGATTGTATTCCTTGGGAAACATAAGATGGCATATAAGCAGTTCCAGAGAGTAGCAGTAGGAGGGAATGAAACATCTGTTCAAGAAGAGTCTTGCAATAGCACACGATCCAAAGGAATGGAAGGAAAGCAAAATTGTTCCACTTCACAAAGGGATGATAAGGCTAAGGCAACACATTATAGGCCAATCTGTATATCTGGTGTTGTAGTTAAGGTAATGGAGAGGTTGGTGAGAAATAAGATACAAAACAGGGATGATAACAGTGATATTCTTTGTGCTTGTCCGCATGGGTTTGTTAAAGCTTGGTCGTGTTTTACAGACTTGCTTATGTACTATAACAAGGTGATGAATTATTATTGGTATTACGCTTGATCAGGAATTACGTTTTGCACAACACATCTCTAGCACTTCCAACAGAGCTCTAAAAAAATTAAATATACTGAAAAGGCTTTGTGGAACAAATTGGGGCGCAAAGCCAAAAATCCTCAAAACTACTTACACTACACTAATAAGCCCAATAATGGAATATGCAGCACCTATCTGGTCACCTTCAGCCTCATCAGTAAAGAAAAAATTAGACAAAATACAAGCAAACGCATCCAAGATTATCATTGGTGCAGTCTCATCCACTAACAACATCAGAGCCCAACAGGAATGTGGGCTTGACCTGCTGGAGGACAGATGAAAATTTCGCCACCATAAAATTCATAAATAATATCAGAAGCTACCAAAGCGATCATATCTCACTAAAAACTTATGAACATTGGAATCAAAAATGCAGACTTCACAGATCATCAACTTTGCAATATGATGACACTATCAGGAAAGAAATAGGTCTTGATCAGCTAAATGCCCACATAAACAAAGAACCTCTATTTTCCAGTCCTTTACCTTCAAATACCTCCATAAATCTAAACCTTATCAAGCTCTGTACAAAAAAAGAACCAAAAGAAATGTCAAAGAAAAAGACCTAAATACTATCAACCTTCTTTCATCCTCCAAACAGGTTATTTGTTATACCGATGGATCGTCAGACACCAATATGATTAATGGAGTCGCTGGTGTTCTCCTTCTACTTCCAAAAGGTGAAAAACTTTCAATAAAAGTTGGGTCTGGGAGAATCGCTCCCAATTTTACCAACGAACTGTACACAATAAATAAAGCACTTGAAGCCTACTTAAAACTATCATCATCTCAACAATCTGAAGGAATTATAATTTACAGTGACTCAAGATCAGCAATCAAAAATGGCAATACCAAGCACACAAGACATCCATAAACTCTTAAATCAACTAAATTGTTTAGGAAAAAGTTGCATTTTACAATGGATTCCTGCTCATGTAGGCATTGATTACAATGAAGCAGCTGATAAATCAGCAAAAGAGGCCAGAGAACTCAACCAAGAAACTCACATGATAACTCTTGTTGATGCCAATGCATTAGCAAAAGCTAAACTAATTCCACTGAAATCAGTGATACAACATCAAATTCCCGAAATCAGTGCTGACAGAAAGACCTCCACCATGATAGCAAGACTACGAACAGGAATATAGAGGAATGAAGATCAATACAGATGATACAAGAACATATAGAAACTGCAACAACTGACCCAATACTGAACTGACACCCACTCACATCTTTACCTGTCCAGCAATTACAGCAGCCTTGCAAGAAATAGATCCTAATCCTGAACAACAGCTCTATACAGACAAAATCATTGACATAGCCAAAGCAGTACAAGGAGCACACCGAAACATCTAAGACCTTTCAAAGGACAAGACAACAACAACAAGGTAATGAATGTATTGGACAAGGGAGATGCATATACGTTGGTGCACTTAGATTTTGCAAAGGCTTTTGATAGAGTGCCACACAACAAGTTGGTCACTAAACTGAAACAAATAGGATTAGATGATAGACTAGTGAGTTGGATAGGTAATTGGTTATCAGATAGGTATCAGCATGCTGTGTATGTGGGGGGGGGACATTATCTTGAAAGAAGAAAGTCACTAGCAGTGTGCTGCAGGGGTCAGTTTTGGGACATTGTTATTTATTTTGTATATTAATGATATTGGGATAAGCTTAACTGGTGATATACAACTGTTTACAGATAATGCAAAACTGGAGAGAGTGATGAGGAATAAAGCAGATGTTGTCTCCTTATAGAAGGATTTGAATAGATTGTATTAGTGGGCAACAGTATGGAACTGTCAATTCAATGTTGCCAAGTGTAAGGTTCTAAATTTGGTATGCAAAATGGGATGCAAAATATACACTTGGTGGGGACATTTTGGAGGAAGGGAGATATGAGATCTTGGAGTGGTGATCAACAAGGATCTGAAGTTCAGAGGTCACATTGCACAAGTTGTGAAGATATCACATCAGATTCTGGCAATGATGTGGAGGACATTAACTTGTAGAAATAAAGAGGTTCTGTTCCCTTCTATAAGGCCTTGATCAGGTCTCATATGGATTATGGTCTCCTGGTTTTCATATGTTTATAAAGGGTCCTAAGGTTGTAACTGGTCTTTGAGAGGTGGGGGGGACAAGGGGACATGTCTGGAAGTTTGTGTAAGGAGGATATGAGCAGGGGCACAAGGAGTAGCTTCTGTGAGCGAGTGTTGATTAGCTGCTGCACAAGTCTGAATGGATTTGACAGAGAGTGGGTAGATTTGACATCTTTGTGTTAAGGCTTAAGTAGTGGGAAAAATTCATGATCAAAGGTTAATGGAGTGAAACAGCACTAGAAAATGATTAAAAATAGTATTTAATGCTTCCAATATTTCATCTCAGTTACAGAGACATCATCAGGGAGTACAAAATGAGACTTATAACGCATGCACAAAGGCAGCACAAAACTAACTGAGACACTAATTGGATGAAAGAGTAGAGTCCTAACTAGGTGGGGTGCCCTCTATTCACACCTGTTGGTGGTCCAGGATGTAAACTGAGATCTTGAAGTATTAGTGTTTCCCCTATTTTAGGGAGTTTTATGCAACCATATTTATTTAAATTAGGCTGATTTTTAAGAGCAGCAACAGATTCTAAAAACAGTCTTTCTCTTCTAAATTTACTATGATAGAGCATGGTCTTTATTCAGTTGATTCTGTGAGCCTTGTTCAAAGCATGGCCTGCATGACCAGATTAACCATAGTCATGGCTGCAGTTTTTTTGTTTTTTTTTATGTTCTTCCATTCAGATGGCAACTGATCTCCCTGTCTGTCCATAGTAGTACAACTTGCATGAACAAAGAACTCTATATACACCTGGAACTGAGAGAGGAAGGAGTTTGTCTTTAGTGGAGTAGATAAGGGTAGCTAGTTTTAAGTGGGGCTTGAAAGTGGTACAAGGATTGTATTTCTTTGAGATTATGGACATTTTTTCTGATATGCCTCAGACAAGGGGATGGTGATAGCATTATAAAATCTTTCTGAAGAGAATGTCATAGATTGGAGGAAGGATCGATTATTTTTTGATATCATAAGAGCTCTATCCATTAGATAGAAAAGTGTGGTGTATATGATTGAGTTCTGTTGCAAGAGAGGTCTCAATGGAATAAAGGTTATAAGATCTATGAGTTAGTGTTTTTATGACACTATATTGTTGAGAGGAATGGGTGATGGAAAAGTTTGTAAATGTATCTGCCTGTGTGAGTGGGTTTCAAACATACTGAAAAGGAGAGTTTACCATTAGGTAACCCATCTACCTAATGATAACCTGTGCTTTTAAAAATCAGCCTAATTTAAAATAAATATGGTTGCATAAAACTTTCCAAAATATGGGAAACACTAATACTTCAAGATCCTAGTTTACATCCTAGGCTGTCATGTTCATGATCCTAGGTATCCATGGAGCAGGGTTTCTCAAACTTTTTCTATGACGGAACACTTCATAAATCCTGAAATTTTCAAGGAACACCTTGGTTATTTTGTAATGCATTAATTAATAATTAATTGGTAATTTAGCTGATTTTTATATTTATCAATAAGCGATAATTAATTATTAATTAAACATATTAAACCATCATTAAATTAATTTGTGCTGATTTTCAATGACACCCATTCTGATCACCAAAAATTTATAATATTATTATAAATACTTACGAGTGAATGCAGACTTTTTCTCCTGTGTGCTTGTCGTTTTTCTCCTCCTTTTGTACATCCTGGAGATCTTTGTAGGCTTGAGTTGGATGACTCACTACCTGTTCCGTCACAAACACCTTCAATAAGAGATTTCTTAATACAAATTAAACAAAGTGCCTTGACTCTTATTCATATTAGAATTTACATCTGTATTCCTATTACTTTTAAAAAAAATCACGGCACTCCGGTTTCAGAACAAGCACTTACACACTGCAATACGAACTTGCAAAGAAAGTATTCAGTATTAATAGATTTGAGAACTGGATAGAGTCTACCTTGATCTTCAATTTCAGTGGAAAAATTTTCTTTATACTTCCTTTCTGATTGGTCACTTACATTTGCAACACAGATGTTATTTCGTTCAGTTTTGAGAACATGCCGCCCATTGTTGTAATCGGCTTGCAGGCAATTTTTATGATCGGTCATAAACGGCAGTATTCTCTTTCCCGATTGCTGAAAGATTTCGATGCGCGAAAATTAACGATAATTCATGAATATTTCCATGTTTAAAAATATGCCACTTGGTTGCTGACATTTGCTACAAAGATGTCATTTCCTTCAGTTTTGAGAACAGAGGATATGCCACCCATTGTTATAATCCGATTGCAGGCAATTTTTATGACCCTTCATAAACAGTATGAACAAAAGTCGACTGAGTGTACCAGCCAATAATAAAAAGTATGACAGGAAAAATAAGCATATGAGTGTGAATGTAAACAAAATGAAGGATAGAGTGCTGTATGAAGACTCGTTAGTACGAGGTGTGTTAGTAGAGGATTTGACAAAATCGTACCAACCTGGTGTGACCATAAAGGATGTAACTGAGTCTATTAGAGAGCAAAAGGAAAGGGTGAAAGAATTGATTGTTGTGGCAGGTACGAATGATTTGAAAGGAGATAAAATGGAAATGATAGAGGACCTGAATGAATTGTTTGAGGTAGCAAAAGAAAAGAGTGAGAGAGTTAACATCATTAGTCTTTTGCCACGGTATGACAGTGAAGTGTTTAAAAGGAGGACCATAATTGCAAATGACTTTATGCGTGGGTTATGTATGATGAGTGGTGTGGAATTTGTGGACATGTGGAGTGAGTTCGATGGGCGAAAGGATCTATATAAGATGGATGGCTTGCATTTGAATGGATTCGGTGTAAGGAGACTTGAAAAAGTGTTGCTGAATGTAGTGGATGTGCAAAATCAGGGAAACTAGATTTATTAAGGGGGGGGGGAGAGTAGATATACAGACCTTAGGGAGGCAGTTGAATGTATGAATGAGTATAATATGCCCGAGTGAATAAGGACAACAAATCAGAATGGGATAGTTAATATAAGGCATCAAGGTAGGGATGGGGCTAACGGGGGTCATAAATTCATGTACGCTAATGCTAGGAGTATTATGAACAAGAAGGAAGAGTTTTTGGCCATGGTTGGCACTTCCAGACCACAGGTTACTGGCATTAGTGAATCATGGCTGACTGTAGATGATATAGCTAGTGGGATTGAATGTGATTGGGATAGTGTGTTCAGGAATGACAGGGAGAATAAAATGGGGGGAGGAGTATTGTTGATGATAGCTGATGAGCTGCAGCCAAGGAGAATAGAAGTTGAATTGCACGATAGAGAAAAGAGCACATTTGAGGCCATTTGGTGTGAGAGATTGTGGCTAGCAGAACAAAATATACAATTCGGTGCTGCTATAGACCAGGTGATGGAAAAGATGGTGAGGATAGTATGCACAAGCAAATAGAAGAAATGAGTGGAAGGAGGGTAATTATTATGGGAGATTTCAACTATGGTCGCATTGATTGGAGTGAGGAGAGGACACACAGGAGGAAGGAATTGGATTTTATGCGGTTATTAAGGGATAACTATCTGTGACAGCATGTAATGGAAAATACTAGGAGTCAGAGAGTGCTTGACCTAGTAATTACATCTGAGGATTTGGCTGTAACAATATGACCACAATGCCACCAATTGGTGAGAGTGATCATAGGGTCTTGACTTGGGAGGTGGCAAAGGTGTGGAATTTACAATTAAGACAGGGTACATGTGGAATTATCGGGCTGGAAAGTATGACAAGCTTAGGAGTTTGATTAGTTCAGTGCCATGGCATGTACAACTGCAATGACTAGAAGTTGATAGTGCATGGGAGGCAGTTAAGAAGTGTTTGCTTGAAGCAATGGCCGACTGTATACCTAGAGTCCGAATAATAAATCAAGTAGGGGTTAAATGGATGAATAACACCATTAAGCTTGAGCTGCAAAAAAAGAAACAACTATGGAGGGAATTTAAGGAGAAAGGTGACCGGCAGGCACATGAACGGTATAAAGCACAGGCCAGAAGGGTAACGAGTGTGGTAAGAAAAGCAAAAAAGGATTACGAAAGAACATTGGCCATGCAAGCTAAAGAGAATCCTAAACAGTTTTTTCGATATGTTGCAAGTAAAAGAAAAAATGTATATGGCAGAATGATTTTAAAGAATGCCGATGGTAGGGAGGTAACTGAATCAGTTGATATAGTTGAGTTACTGAGTGAGCACTTTGCAAGAATATATCATCCAGGTGGTGACATTGCAGAAATAAATGAACCAGTAGATTATACGGGAATTGTGGTGAATGAAGTGGAGGTGAGTAGTCTATTGCATAACCTCAATGTCAATACATCTGTGGGATTGGATGGTATACCAGCTCATGTTGTACGAGAAACGGCTAAAGAATTGTCAGTACCCTTGACCATTTTGTTTAATTTGAGATCGGGTCTGGGTTAGTCCCGAGGGGGTGGAAAGAGGGGAAAATAGTTCCACTGCATAAAGGTGGTTCCAAGACTGCTGTTGTAAATTACCGACTGATTAGCATATCAGGAATCGTTGTCAAGTTCTTAGAGAATTTAGTCAAGAAAATAATACAGGATTGGATAGATGAAAATGGGATATTGTATGGGGGACAATATGGTTTTGTGAAGGGTAGATCATGCCTCAGTAACTTGCTCACGTTCTATAACACAGCGACGGCTGAACTGGATAAGGGTAATGGGGATTCTACTGGACCTTGCCAAGGCCTTTGACAGGATACCACATGGAACCCTAATCAGTAAACTGGAGCAGATGGGGATGGATATAGGGTTGGTGAGATGGATAGGAGGGTGGTTGATGGAGAGATACCAGAGAGTGGTTTATTCAGGAGGTGAGTCCAAAAGACGGCTTGTGACTAGTGGTGTGCCGCAGGGCTCTGTTCTTGGACTACTACATTTCAATTTGTTTCATTGATATAGGAAAGGATCTGAGAGGAAGTGTTCACTTATTTGCTGATGATGCAAAGTTGGGTAGAGCAATTGTGAGTGCACAGGATGTCAAATTTTACAGGATGATTTGGATAGTTTGGAGGACTGGGCTAGGAAAAATGGATGTCAATTTAATGTGGCAAAGTGTAAGGTTATGCATTTTGGGTGAAAAGAATAGCAGCAGTATATCACATTGGTGGAACCATACTCCAGGAGATTGATGAGGCCAGGGATATGGGAGTGTTGGTGGATAGGGAATTGGAGTTTAGGGGACACATTGCAAAAGTGGCTAAATCAGCTCATCAAATCACTTGGCTTCTGAAAAATACTTTAACATGCAGAGACAAACAAGTTATTGTTCCTCTGTATCGAGCCTTGATAAGACCCCATCTGGACTACAGTGCCCAGTTATGGGCGCCAGGGTTTCTTCATAATGGGGAGGAAGTGGAGAGGATCCAGAGACGAGTGACCAAGATGATAGCAGGTCTGAGGAATGAACCTTACGAGAATAGGTTGAAGATTTGTGGGTTGCAAAAATTGGTCGATAGGCAGAAAAGGGTTGATATGATTGAGACATTCAAATTACTGAAGGGTTTCTATAAGATTAATCCAGAAGATATTTTTGAAAATAGGACTGGTGGTGGGAGGACTAGGGGCCATGCATGGAAGCTGGGCAAGAATGTGGTTAACAAGGGTGTTAGATTTGGATTACCTAGTTGTATTGAAATTGACAAGGTAATCCAAACCCCACTGATGAATGTTTTGGAGATCTGAATTTAAGGTAGTAGTGATTAAGATTCTGGAGGTTGTGGTGATTTGCACATTGCCAGGTTTGTCAAATGAAAAGGAGAAGTACATGCTGTCATCAGCAAAACTACATATTGGATTGGTGCTCTGCTGGAGGAGATCATATATATATATATATATATATATATATATATATATATATATATATATATAGAAGGAATGGATTTGGTAAGAGAACAGAGCCTTGTTGGATCCATGCACTAGTTGTATAGTTAGAAGATAGGGAGCCATCCACCATCACGTGAAACAAGCACCCAAGTCAGTAAGCTGGCAGTCCAACTGCAAAAGTTGGGGGAGGCAGACCAAATGTTGGGAGCTTACCTAACAGGCCTTTGTGCCAGACCCAGTCAAACACTTCAGCGATATCAAGGACAACCACTTGATACTTGCCAAACTTTTCTATGGTAGTTTTCCAGATCTGGGTGACATAAGTGAGTAAATTTGCCTGTTATTTATTAGTTGAGTTTTCTAAGTAGCATAGCAGTTGATTGTTGATGATTCTTTCCATTACTTTTAAAGGACTGAGGTGGGAGAATTGGATTGTAATTTGAAGGTAAAAATTTGTCATCCTTTGTAGGGATAAATTGAATGTGTGCTAATTTCCTGTGGAGTGAATACAAGAGTATTCACTCCACAGGAAATTCACTGTGGAATAAATACAAGCAAAATAAGATAGCGTAAAAAAGGTGATACATAGAATGGGAGTCAGCTCTGGAATACAAACCTTTACGACAGTTGGAGAAATGCCATCAGGGCCAGGAGACTTTTTTTTTTTATATCTAATTTGAGCAGAATTTTTCTGATTTCTTTCTGGCAAAAAGTCAAACTGAATATTGAATGGTGAATGTTTGGAATGGTTGGAAGATAGTTACCAAAATCAGCAGTGTAAGAATTGGAAGAGAAGTAGGAAGCCAGGAGGTTGGTTTTTTCTGTAGGTGATAAAAACAGAACCATCAGGACATGATAGTGGTGGGAGCACTGTTGGGCAGAAATTATGACCTTTGAGAGAGCTAAAAGCAAAAAACTAGCATCCTGTTCAAATAGCAGCCATGCATTCTGGAAACCAGAATGCATGGCTGAATTTGGATAGGATGCAAGTTTCCTGCTTTTAACTCTCTCAAAGTTAGATTTTGGTGTATTGATAGTTTTCTTGCAGCTATTCTGGGCTTTAGTATAAGGTATAGCTAGATGGGGATACCAAGTCAGTTATGGTATGCTTGACTCTTCTCTTGTACATTTTTGGCACACCTTGGTTCTCACACAGATGTGCCAATGTTTAGCTAGGATGGGTGATTGGGGTCCACCTTGTCCACCACTACTAAAAAGGAGTGTTGGTGGTGGAGAAGGACCTGAAATTCAGGGGCCACACTGCGCAGTTGTGAAGACATCACATCAAATAACAGCAATGATACAGAGGACCCTGACATTCAGAAATAAAGAGATTATGATGACATTGTATAAGGCCTTGATCAGGCCTCATGTGGATTATTGTGGTATCATGTCAAAGGCCTTAGCAAGGTCCAGCAGTATTACTGTATACCCATTACCCTTATTCGGTTCACTGTGTTATAAAACATGAGCAAGTTAGTGAGGCATGATCTACCCTTCACAAAACCATGCTGTACACCATACAGTATCCCATTTTCATCTATCCATTCCTGTATTTTTCTCTTAACTACTTTCTCCAAAACCTTGACAACGACTCCTGATATGTTGACGGTCATCGGTAATTTGCAACAGCAGTCTTGGAATTTCCTTTATGCAGTGGAACTATTTTCCCCTCTTTCCACCTCCTTGGGACTAACCTAGACCCGAGACCCAAATTAAACAAAATGGTCAAGGGCACTGACAATTCTTTAGCCGCTTCACGTAAGACCCGAGCTGGTATACCATCCAATCCCACAGATGAATTCACATTAAGGTTTTGTAATATATTAATCACCTTCATTTCATTCACCTCAATTCCTGTTTAAGCTATTGGTTCCTTCATTCCTACAAATCACCACCTGGATGATATACCTTACAAAGTGCTTGCTCAATAATTCCACTATATCAACTGATTCAGTTACCTCCTTACCATCGGCATTCCTTAAAATCATTTTGCCGTATACATTTTTTCTTTTGCTTGCAGCATATCGAAAAAACTGTTTGGGATTCTCTTTAGCTTGCATGGCTAATTTCCTTTCATAATCTGCTTTTGGTTTTCTTACCATACTCGTTACTCTTCTGGCCTGTACTTATACTGTTCATGGGCCTGTAGGTCACCTTTCTCCTTAAATTCCTTCCACAGTTGTTTCTTTTTTTGCAGCTCAAGCTTAATGGTGTTATTCATCCATTTAATCCCTACTTGATTTACTATCAAGGACAACCACTTGCGACTTGCCAAACTTTTTTGTGATAATTTTCCAGATGTGGGTGACATAAGTAAGTAAATTTGCCTGTTATTTATTAGTTGAGTTTTCTAAGTAGCATAGCAGTTGATTGTTGATGATTCTTTCCATTACTTTGTAAAGGACTGTGGTGGGAGAATTGGATTGTAATTTGAAGGTAAAAATTTGTCATCCTTTTTAGGGATATGTTGAATGTGTGCTAATTTCCAGACTCTGGAGTAAATCGCTGACTGTACACTCTAGGTGTACAGTCAGCCATTACCCCCTTCAAACACTTTTACCCCTTCCCATGCACTATCAACTTCCAGCCCTTGCAGTTTTGCATGTCATGGCACTGAACCAAGCAATCTCCTAAGCTTGTCATACTTACCAGCCCAGTAATTCCACATGTACCCTTTCATAATTGAAAATTCCACACATTTAGCCACCTCCCAGGTGGCTAAATTTTATGAACCTTATGATCACTCTCACCAATTGGTGGCAACATGGTCATATTCATTACAGTCAAATTCTCAGATGCAATTACTAGGTCAAGCACTCTCGAACCCTAGTATATTCCATTACATGCTGTCTCAGGTAGTTATCCCTTAGTAACTGCATAAAATCCAATTCCTTCCTCCCATGTGTCCTCTCCTCCTTCCAATCAATGTTACCATAGTTGAAATCCCCTATAATAATTACCCTCCTTCCACTTATTGCATCTATTTGTCTATGCATGCTATCCTCACCATCTATTCCATCACCTGGTCTACAGCAGCACCCAACTGTATATTTTGTTTCACTAGTCTCAATCTCCCACCAAATGGCCTCAAATGTGCTCTCTTCAATATCCTGCAGTTCAACTTCAATTCTCCTTGGCTGCAATTCATCAGCTATCATCAATAACACTCCCCCCCCCATTCTTTTCTCTCTGTCCCTCCTAAACACACTATACCCTTCACATTCTATCCCACTAGCTATATCATCTTCTGTCAGCCATGTCTCACTAATGCCAATAACCTGTGGCCAGATAGAGCCAACCAAGACCAAAAATTCTTCCTTCTTGTTCCTAATACTCCTGGCATTAGTATACATGAAGTGTAGAAGCCTGTTAGTCCCACCCCTATCTTGATACTAGCTCAGGCATATTATACACATTCTTGCACTCAACTGATGTCTGCATATCCACTCCCCCCCCCCCCCCAATAGCTCTAATTTCCCTGATTCTGCACATCCACTTTCACTTCATTCAGCAACACTTTTCACTCCCCCCCCCCCAATAACTCTAATTTCCCTGATTCTGCACATCCACTTTCACTTCATTCTGCAACACTTTTTCTAGTCTCAGCACACCAAATCCATTCATCTTCTATAAGTCCTTTCGCCCATCAAACTCACTCCACATGTCCACATACTCCACACCACTCCTCCTGCATAACCTGGGCATAAGATCATTTGCAATTATGGCCCTCCTTCCCAACTCTTCTCTGTCATACCGTGGCAACAGACTCTCTATCTTAACTCTCTCATTCTTTTGCTACCTCTAGTAATTCCTTAAGGTCCTCTCTGATATCAAATTTATCATGTTTTAAATCATTTTTTCCTGCCACTACTATCATTTATTTCACCCTCTGCTTTTGCACTCTAATAGCCTCATTTACATCCTTAATTTTCGCACCTGGTAAGTACGATTTTATCAACCTCTTATCTATTACACCTCTTACTAGTGAATCAACATATAACACTCGCTTCTTCATTTACTTTCACTCCTGATCATGCTCTCATTTTTCTTATCACACATTCGCTTCTTTCCGTTAGCTGATGCACTCTGTAAACAATTTTGTAATCGCTCCAGCTGCCACTTCACCCTATGTATCACTCTGCACAACTGTGTGATCTCCCTCATTGCAGCTGACTCTTCATTTTTTTTATCACTCAAACCATTCTCACGCTCTGTACTTTTACTTTCACTCTCTCTTTCACTCTCACCCTCAACACTGCTCTCAATGCTATCTGGAACTACATCACAAATTTCTATCATATCACTATTTTCGATCACATTATGGCTTTCATCTATTATATCAATCTCACAACCTGAGACACACTTCAAATCCTCGCATTCCTGACACTTTCGGCACAGTGTGTTTCCCACCACTATCATTATTGAACCAAACTCCAACCACTTTCGGAAAGCATACATCCCGCAGACGTTACACCGAACGAACTTCTTTGGGTTGACTTTATTTAACAAAGACGGCGGTGATTTGGATTCCATTGCCTTTCTCCTCATTGGTGCCATGTGCTACGCTATGTATGTATCTTATCATGGCCATAACGAGGAGGACATTAACATGCAGAAGCAAAGAGGTTATAGTTCCCTTGTATTAGGCTTTGATACTCTGCACAGATTTGGTCACCTGGTTTTTAGAGGGATGAGGATGTGTTGGAGAAGGTCCAGAGAAGGTTTACTAAGTTAGTGTCAGGTCTATGAAATGTCAGATGTGAGGAGAGATTGAGGAAATGCAATTTTCAAAGCTTTGTGAATAGAAGAAGAAGAGGGGATATGATTGAGACATAAGTTGGTGAAAGGTTGTTATTACCAGATTAATGTGGAGCAGATATTTCATAGAGTAGAGGGTGTCAAAGGTAGAAATAGAGGCCATCCCTAGTGTGTGTGTGTGTGTGTGTGTGTGTGTGTGTGTGTGTGCGCGCGCGCGCGCACACGTGCAGGGGTTCTTTGCATGCAGAGTGACTGGTGAGTGGAATATTCTGCTTGAAAGTATAGTGAACGTGGAAACTGTAAATGGGTTTAAGGTGCTGTTCATTGATCTTTTTTGCATGAGAGTATAGATCTCCTGCAATGAGTCATTTGACTCTATGGAGGTCAGTTGTTAATAATAATTATAATAATAAATATTCACTCTTTAGCTTTAAGCTACTTTCTGAAACAGTTGTTACCTGCTTGATAATGGCTGTTTTTTTTTTTGTTGTTCATAACTTTTTAATAGAAACATGCTCTGTGCATTCCAGTAAATATTTTATTTTAGTTTACTGAAAAAGAACAAATGCCATTCTATAACTAATGTGAGTTTACATTGATGGTTGTCCTTCTTTTGCATTTTATTAAATTATGTGAATTTTCAGGATAGCTTCAGATTATCTATATTCAGAACCAAAGAAATGAAAAGGATTTTCCTGCTACTTTAGACTTATAAATAATAATAATAATGCTTTATCATGTGATCATTTACTTTGTGGCTTGTATTTCTATTACAATGACATTGTTTTCATCCTTTACCTTGTTCTTTGATTTGCTTTATCTTATTTTCTTCTGTTTTTTTTTAATATATTATTCCTGACTCTTTGATATAAAGCAAGCATAAAACTAACTTCAAACTTTTTACAAAGAGTTACAGATAAGTTAGTGGAGCAGAGAATAAGCTGGGTAATTCAGGATTAGTTTGATTGTATACAAGGCAGGTAAGGACATGAGGTCATTATATCACATCACTTAATTTGCCTGTGTGTGTATTCTTCAGCTATTTTGTCCATTTTATCACAACAAATGTAAAATTCCAAGTTTGGGAAGAAAAACCTATTACCATCTCCATATTTGGCCAGCTTGTTTGGCCAATAGATAGCCGGTGTACTCCTCAAGCAACAAGCCGTGTGTTTGAATCCCACTTATCTTTGATCTCTATAGTAGGGTTCCTGTAGTGGGAGGCCTATAGCACATTAGCCCATCCACACTGCTAATATGCTAGAAGTTTCCAACTATTCAGGACTTAAATAGAAAACAAAACAAGATGAATAACACCATTTGCTATATAAACTTATGTGCTGGTCTGAACTCATAAGGTTTAATAGAATAAATACAGCACATATAAATAATAAAACACATGTTTAATCAATCCTATATTTCATCTCAGTTACTGAGAGATCATCAGGGAATCAATATTGAAATTGTAAAAATACACAAAATTGCGTAAAACAGTAAGTGGAAAAAAATTAGACTGAAAATTAAGATTAAAATTAAGACTGAAAATTAAGATTAGGTTGTTTTTTTTTAAATCTGCTGCTGATCCTAAAAAGTCTTTCAAGTTTGTATTTGTTGTGGTGAAGTACAGTAGTTGACTTTCTTCATTTGATTCTGTGCAAGGTATGCAAGGCATGGTCAGCTAGACCTGACTGACCATACTGATGAGTGGCAGATGTTTGCAGATCTCCCAGTTTGACCATAACATGATAACCTGCAAGAACAAGGAACTTTGTAAACACCTGGAACAGAGAGAGAGGAGGTAGAGAACCCTTGGTAGAGCAGATGAGTCATACTTTTTCAAAGTTCTGGTTATTTTCTCCAAGGTGCCCTTGGTATAAGGAACAATGATAGCATTGCTATAGTCAGCATGTCAAGAGGCATGTGAGGAACACTTAATTTGTTGATCTTTTTGGCACTGTAACCAATGGACAAGAAAATGTGGCAAATAAAGGAGAGTTCAGCAGTAAGTTCAACCCAGGTAGAACAGATATTGGAGGCTCTATTAACAAGGGTCTGATAACATGTTTTCGATTAAACCATGTTTAATTATTTATATGTGCTGTATTTAATCTATTAAACTTTATAATGAATGTATAACACCACTCTTATTATCCCATCAATTATAATTTATATATTCATTTGCCATGTGCTGTTTTGTCAAATACCATAGCAAAATCTAGAAATATCATAGTATGCATCTTCCTTATCCATATCATGGTGATTATTTAAAACCCTTTATTTCATATATTATACTGTTTTATATCTTAACTTTCTGCAGATGTTTAAACAGATGAAAATACCACAAATCCGACCTCCAAATTTGCTACCAAAAGAAGAAATGCCAAAAAGTTACTCTTCCAATATTGCTCTAGTTGGTTGTGGACCTGCCAGCATTAGCTGTGCTACTTTTCTTGCTCGACTTGGCTATAGCAAAATAACAATATTTGAAAAGGAGGAATTTCTTGGGGGACTGAGGTGATTAATTTTTATCAAAATAATAAATTAGTCAATGAATGACTAAAAAACTTCCAAAATGAACTATATTCATTGCAAGAGGGCAGAAGATCGTGCAAGTGGTGAATATCAATGCCGAGAGATAAGTTCATTTTGGAAGTTTTTAGCGACAATTGTGTCATTCTTTTTGCATCATTATATTTACGAGTGTTTGTGGGATTAACTATAAGAGTTGTGTGCTTAATTTTCTGATTTTTAAAGGTTCCTTATTTGTTTTATTGTGCACTTTATTGTGCATCATGGTGCCAATATACAATATACAATAGATTGACTGGTGATTTTAACATGTATGATTATGTTTGCTGAGCTTCCATACCTCAACTGGTATAAACAAAGGCCTTTGCTCAGAAAGACCTGAGTTCGATTCCTGTCTATGACGGGAAGAACCTCTATCTGGTCTCTTTCAACTTAAAGGTGAGTTAGCCGGTCTCATACAGAGGTAGAGGGTTTTTTGTTACCCGGAAACTCGGGTTTTTCGTCCCTCAGAACAGGCAAACCAGCCCGTGAACACACGGATTAGAACTCACCCAGTCCTAAGGGAAGGATGAGAAACAGGGGGAACTCCATATGAATAAATAAATAAATTACATTTGCTGCAGTATGTGCAAAATGAATGGCCTTCGCAGAACGAGAGATTTTTGGAAGGAGAATTAAACTGGAGAACATGTTTGGTGAAAGTGTTTCATGAACAAATGACTTGCATCTAAAGAGAGTAAGAAGAGTGATAGTAGTGGATTGAAAGATGAAATGCATGATTGACATAGTGTTGCAAGCTGTGTGAGTGAATGTATGAATGATTTGGTAGAAAATGAAGAGAATGAAAGAATAGCACACATGTGGAGTTCTTCATAGAACAAACCATAAGATTGGTTGGAAAAACGCCTGGGAGATAGTACAACACAGAAGCAAATGAAAGGGGAGAGAAAGCAGAGCATGAAAGAGCAAAAGCATGAAAATAAAGATCAGATTTTGTATGGTGATTCATTGATACTAGGAGTCCTTGAGGAGAGTGTGATGAAATTGTGTTTTTCTGGAGCTAAGATAAAGAATGTCAGTGATGCTGTGTGGATGCAGAGAGTTAAGGTGAATGGGATGATTATTTTGGCTGGTACAAATGATTTAGCAGGTGAGAAGAGTGAGAAAGTGAAAGTTGTAAGTCTGTTGCCACAGTATGATAGAGACGAGCTGAGATGAAGAGCTATGATGACAAATTAGTCAGTACACAGATTGTACAGGAGTAATGGTGTGGAGTCTATGGATTTGAGTGAATTTGATCGAAGTGGATGGCGTGCATCTAAATGAATTTGGCGTCAGGAGTCTTGAGAAAGTGTTGTTTAGTGAGAATTAAGAAATACAAAGTCAGGGAAACTGGAATGTTTAGGGGGGGGGGGAATGTAGGTCAGTGTATGTCCAGACAACCTAGAAGTTAGTAAGTGGCAGAGTGATCACATGATGCAAAATATAGTACACCAGGTTAACTTTAGTTGGATAAGTAACACGGGCATTTGTGGGATGAGGGGAACACTGCAGTTTATCTATGTATACTAATGCCAGAAGTATTCAAAATAAGGTTCAGAAGTTTTTGGCATTGGTTAGCACAAAAGGGCATTAGTGACACTTGGTTGACCAAGGATGATATATATATATGGTCATAGTAATAGAATGCAAGTGATATACTGTCTTCAGAGAGGATAGAAAAGAACAGGATTGGGGGAGTGGTTTTGCTAATGATAACAGAGGAATTAAAGCTAAAAACAGTAGAAGTACATCAGAAGAACAGAGATTCAGAGGGCAGTTCATTTGAGGCTATCTAGTGTGATAGAGGCCAACAGGACTAGAAATGTAATTGGCTGCTATAATCCAGGGGGGGGGGTATATGGTAGAATATAGATGACATGCACTTGCAAATTAGCATGATGAGTACAGGTTTAGTAATTATTATGGGGATTTCAACTATGGAGGACATAGATTAGCATTGGAAATGGAATTTATATAGCTGTTGAGAGATAATTATCAGAGGCAACAGCAATGGAAGGGACACGATGTTCAGGAGTGCTGGATCTGATCACAGCATCAGAGACCTTAACGCTAACCAATCTAGCTATTATTATATTATTGTTATTATTATTATTATTTCCCAAGACCTCATTGAGTCAAAGACTCATCTGAGAGGTCCTTTTATCACACACACATCTCATCATACTGTGTCTTAAACACACTCAAACTCCTTGCAGACACCACACTCTCAGGCAAGGCATTCCAATCATTCACAACTCTGCACGAAAAAACCTGCCTCTCACTCCCTCTATACAGTTTCCAGGGATGACCTCTAGTTCTCCCCTGATCTCCCACTATTCTCTGTAGAACTTACCAACTTGTAGGTCTCTATCATATCTCCCCTCTTCCTTCTCTCCACCAGACTCTGCAAATTACATCTTCTCAATCTTTCCTCATACTCAACATTCCAGAGGGCAGAAACAACCTTAGTCAGTCGCCTTTGGACCCTTTCCAACATCTCTTCATCCTTCTAAAAACTCGGTGACCAAATCTGAGCACAATAGTCCATGTGTGGCCTAATC
Source organism: Typopeltis vanoorti (assembly GCF_054136105.1). NCBI lineage: Eukaryota > Metazoa > Arthropoda > Arachnida > Uropygi > Thelyphonidae > Typopeltis > Typopeltis vanoorti. The sequence continues at coordinate 65,365,816 of NC_143566.1, forward strand.
AAAGCCTTATACAATGGAACAAGAATCTCCCTACTTCTACACGTCAGTGTCCTCCGCATCATTCCCAGAAGTCTTTGTGTTGTCTTCACAATTTTGGCAATGTGTCCCCTAAATTTTAGAGCCTTATCCACTATCACCCCCAGATCTCTTATTTCCTCTACCTCCAACAATATATTCTCACCAAACATAAATTCTGCATCCCATCTTTGTTTTCCAAATTTTAAAACCTTACATTTTGCAACATTGAACTCTCATCCCCATTTGCTTGCCCAATCACTAAATTTATTCAAGTCTTCTTGCAAGGCCACCACATCTTCACTACTCTTTATGGTTCGTCCCAACTTTGCATCATCTGCAAACAACTGAATATCTCCATACAAATCTTCACCAATATCATTAATATACAAGTTAAATAGTAATGGCCCTAAAACAGATCCCTGAGGCACACCACTAGTGACTTTCCTTTTCCTGGATATCGCACCCCCATACACAACTTGTTGATACCTATCAGATAGCCAGTCTCCAATCCAATGCACTAATCTAATATCCAACCCCATCTGCTCTAGTTTGACTGTCAACTTATCATGAGGTACTCTATCAAAAGCCTTTGCGAAATCCAAGTATATTACTGTGTATCTTTCTCCTCTGTCCAAGGAAGCAGTCACTTTATTGTAATAAGTAAGTCGATTACTAAAACATGACCTCCCTTTAGCAAATCCATGTTGTCCATCAAAGATTATACCATTGTTGTCAACCCAACTCTGGATCCTAGTTCTCACAAGCTTCTCTAACAACTTAACCACAACACCTGACACAGAGATAGGCCTATAGTTTGATGCTTGAGTTCGGTCACCTCCTTTATGAAGTGGCACAATCTTGCCCTCCTTCCACTCTTTAGGTACTTGACCAACTGCAAGACTCGTATTAAAAAAATATGTCAAGCCAGGTGTCAACTCTCTGGCACATTCCTTCAGAATACGCGGTGATATATTATCAAGTCCCACAGCCTTATTTACATCTAGTTTACTCCACTCCCCAAACACCTCTTGCTCTCTTACAGTCAGTCTCTCCTCCTCATCATCGACTGCTCTCAACTCTCCATGAAGTCACATTCACAAGATTGAAAGATCTTTATGAACTGCTCATTAAGTATCTCCACCATACCTTCTGCAACAGCTGTCTTTATGCCATTTCCTCCAATCAATGTCATCCTTCCATAATCATTCTTTCTTTTGCTGGCTACATATCAAAAGAACTCCCTAGGATTCTTTTTGGCTTCATTAGCTAACTGCTGTCCATACCTCTCTTTAGCTACTCTCACCAACCAAGTCACCCTCCTTGACTGGTCTTTGTAGACCTCATGAAATTGGTTACTTCCACTTCTCTTATGCTGCCTCCACAATGCCCTTTTTCTCTGTATCGCATGCTTAATCTCTTTATTCATCCATCTCACACCTACCTTATTTAACCTTCTCACCCTTGGAATACATTTAGACATTGCATCTTCTAAATAGCTTTTGAAAATACCCCAAGCTGCATTGATCTCTTTTCCATCTAACTCCTCATTCCATGCTACACCCGCAAGCTGTCTCCTGAGCTCTTCATAATCACCCTCCCCCTTGTAGTTCCACATATACCCTTTTCTCACAGGGATCCTTGCACTGCTGGCAACCATCCAGGTAATCACCTCATGGTCACTTTCACCAATTGGTGGATGATGTGACACCTCATTTATAATTACATCCTCTGATGAGATGACCAAATCCAAGACCCTTAATATCATCGTGTGCCCTCTGTTACATACTGTCTGAGGTAGTTATCCCTCAAAAACTCAAGAAACTCATTTTCTTTACTTCTAGTTGCTATCTCTTCATTCCAGTCTATATTGCCATAATTAAAATCACCCATAATGATCACCCTTTTCTTATTTGCCTGGCTTATTTGATTATACATTTCGCTATCACCACCATCCACATTACCAGGTCTATAACAACTTCCCACCAAGTATTTGATTCTATTCACCTCTATCTCACACCATACTGCCTCAAAACCACTGGCCCTATTTCCCTCTTACATCTCTACCTTGTATGGACATAACTCTTTCTCTATCATCAATAGCACTCCCCCCTCCCTTTTTACCCCTTTTATCCTCACGAAACATATCATACCCTTCCATCTCTATTCCTGTCAGGATGTCGTCCTCATCTAACCATGTCTCACTTATTCCGACAATCTTTGGGTGAACAGACACAATTAGTGCAACCATTTCATCCGCCTTGTTTCTTATACTTCTAGCATTGGTATACAAACATGACAGCTCATTTCTGGATCTACAGCTAGTTCCACTGATACCACTCACTCAATGTGATCTCACCATGCTGGAATGGGGCCATTTCCCTTTCTGCTTCTTCATTTTAGAACCCTTTTCAATTTCATCTGTTTCCTCTTGATCCCTGGTCATCCCATTTCTTTCCTGCCTACACATGCTCTCACCTCCTCTTGGAGCATCCACCTTTCTCATGCTATGTACCCCTGTCCACCCTGAGCCTCCCCATTTCCCTGCTCCTCTTGCACACCCATTCTCTCATTTTCTATACTCATACCACTCACTTTCCCATTCATTTGCACTTCTTCAATCTCTCCTGTCTTACTCTCCTGCTCTTCCACATCACTCCCCTCTCGATCTGATTCATTCTCTCTATTCACTTCTCTACCTTCCAGCAGCAGCAGTCTCTCCAAGCGACTCACACCATAACCACTCAAATGCAGTCCATCGCTCCCTGACAGCTCACTTCGTCCCTCAAGCTCATTCCACACATTAATAAACTGTACTCCCATCTCCTCACACATTTCAGCCAGAATATCATTCATAATCCTTGCTCTCCGCCTCATTTCACCACAATCATACCTAGGCAACACACTGACTACCCTTCCTGTCACACTATTCTCTTTTATCTTTCCAAGCAGCCTCCTGACATTCATTCTGACATGCTCTTTGTTCTCTCTCAAATCATTTGTACCAATTAATACAATTAACTCTTTTGCTTGCTCTCGCCTCATATCCAATGCCTCAATCTCTCTACTCATTTTACCACCTGGAAAGTATACCTTGTGCATTTTATGCTCTAGTACACCTTTAATAATGGAATCGCCATACAACGCCACTCACTCATCTTTCATTAACTCTTTCATGCCATGATGATTTATTTTAATAGTTTTGACCTGAATTCTCTTAATTTCATTCCGCATCCATTTCATTTCTTGCCTCATCCAATCCAATTCACTTTCCGAATCTCGCGACACATTCTCTCTATCATTAAATCTTTCAAACTCTCGACCCCCCCCTCTTCTACTTTCCCTCTCATTCATCCTTCTTTGTTTCCGTACTTTCGGTCCAACATACGTCCAACTTTCACTATTATTCTTCTCACTTTTACTCTCATTTATCTTTCTTTGTTTCCATACTTTTGGACTAACATGCGTCCAACTTTCGCTATCATTCTTCTCACTTTTACTCTCATTCATCTTTCTTTGTTTCAATACTTTCAGTCCAACATGCATCCAACTTTCGCCATCATTATTGGTCAAAGATAAAATTCAGGACTGGGTGGATAGTAATATGATACTCTATAATGGACAATTTGCTTACTTTTTTAATCAATGTAAGGGGCACAATGTTGAGGAGTGCTGGATCTGATCACTGCATCAGAGAACTTAACACCGACCAATCAAGCTATGTTGTTCTATTTTTTATATCATTCGCTATCATTCGCTATATCTTTCGCTATCATTCTTCTCACTTTTACTCTCATTCATCTTTCTTTGTTTCAATACTTTCAGTCCATCATTATTGGTCAAAGATAAAATTCAGGACTGGGTGGATAGTAATATGATACTCTATAATGGACAATTTGCTTACTTTTTTAATCAATGTAAGGGGCACAATGTTCAGGAGTGCTGGATCTGATCACTGCATCAGAGAACTTAACACCGACCAATCAAGCTATGTTGTTCTATTTTTTATATCATTCGCTATCATTTGCTATATCTTTCACTATCATTCTTCTCACTTTTACTCTCATTCATCTTTCTTTGTTTCAATACTTTCAGTCCGACATGCATCCAACTTTCGCCATCATTATTGGTCAAAGATAAAATTCAGGACTGGGTGGATAGTAATATGATACTCTATAATGGACAATTTGCTTACTTTTTTAATCAATGTAAGGGGCACAATGTTCAGGAGTGCTGGATCTGATCACTGCATCAGAGAACTTAACACCGACCAATCAAGCTATGTTGTTCTATTTTTTATATCATTCGCTATCATTCGCTATATCTTTCGCTATCATTCTTCTCACTTTTACTCTCATTCATCTTTCTTTGTTTCAATACTTTCAGTCCATCATTATTGGTCAAAGATAAAATTCAGGACTGGGTGGATAGTAATATGATACTCTATAATGGACAATTTGCTTACTTTTTTAATCAATGTAAGGGGCACAATGTTCAGGAGTGCTGGATCTGATCACTGCATCAGAGAACTTAACACCGACCAATCAAGCTATGTTGTTCTATTTTTTATATCATTCGCTATCATTTGCTATATCTTTCGCTATCATTCTTCTCACTTTTACTCTCATTCATCTTTCTTTGTTTCAATACTTTCAGTCCGACATGCATCCAACTTTCGCCATCATTATTGGTCAAAGATAAAATTCAGGACTGGGTGGATAGTAATATGATACTCTATAATGGACAATTTGCTTACTTTTTTAATCAATGTAAGGGGCACAATGTTCAGGAGTGCTGGATCTGATCACTGCATCAGAGAACTTAACACCGAATTTTCACCTGGAAATTTCACCTGAAATTTCCAGGTGAAATTTCCCTTATCCAATTAAGTTGGATAAGGGAAATGCCTATTCAGTGATATCGCAAGACTTTTTGAAAGCATTGAAAATATTCCACATAGAGCTCTATTACATAAATTGGAAAAAATTAAATGGGGAAGGATGTGAATCTGGGGATTTGGATTAGAAGGTGGCTGATGGGCAGATATCAGAGAGAGGTTTATGGAGAGTTGACTTCAGGAGAAGGCCAGTGACCAGTGTGTACCATGGATCTCAGTACTTGGTCCCATGTTGTTTAATTTGTATATCAATGATATAGGAATGATTTGACAAGAAATATTCAGTTATTTGCTGATGATGTCAAACTGGCAAGAGCAATGGTAAATGAAGGTGATGCAGAGATCTTGCAGGAAAACTTAAATAAACTAGCAGTATATGGGCAAAAAGTAAATGACTGCCAATTTAATGTGGCCAAGTGTAAGGTGATTCATTTTGGGAAGAGATCAGAAGCTATGTACTATATTGATGGAATTGAACTTCAGGAAACTGATGAGGCCAGGGACTTGGGTGTGATTGTAGATAGGATTTGAAATTTAGAGGGCACATGGCAAAGGTAATCAAAGCAGCACATCAGATTACATGATTGTTGAAGAACACAGAGGCGTTCTTAAGGCCACATCTGGACTACAGTGCACAGATCTGTGCTCCCAGATTCCATTGCGATGAAGAAGTTATAGAGAAGATCCAGAGGCGAGTTACAAAGATTGTGGCAGGTCTGTGGAATGCTCCCTATGAAGGTAAATTGACAGTCTTAGGCTTCAAAAATTAGCTGATAGAAAAAAAACAGGAGACATGATAGAAGCATTTAAGTTATCAAAGGGGTTTTATAGGATTGACACTGAAGACATTTTTCAGTATGTGGCAAGAATGGAGAGAACAAGGGAGTCACCAGTGGAAGTTGTGTAAGAATGTGGTTAGCAAGGGTGCTAGGACTGGGGTTTTTGCTTAAAGGGTTATGGGTATGTTTAAAGAGAGGTATATATATATATATGTGAAAGTTTTTTTACCTTGGGTGTGTTATATGTTAAAGATACCAAGAAATTTTATACTTAGTTTTTAATCCATTTCCCAAGTAAGCAAAACAGAGTTTTGCACATGAAATATATTCACCCCTGAGCTACTTGTATATAGAGGCTAATGGATACATATTAAGGCAAGTGATATGAAGCCCATAATGCAAGCACACACCCCTTTTTTCAGGCATGTATAATGCAATGCATAATGCGAAGGGTCACTACTCAGACCGGTTTTGACCTTTCTATATCTTTCTCTCATCCAGAGATTTTTATTAATAAGGTCGAGCACCTCTTGTCTATTTGCCTTGATATCTCTTCTGGGTCTGGCTCCCACTGATGAGACCTCAATACAAGTCGAAACCAGTCTGGGTAGCAACCCTTCCCATTATGCATTGCATTATACATGCCCGAAAAAGGGGATGTGCTTTGCATTATGGGATATATATATATATATACTAAGGTAAGTGATATGGAAGTTATTAGCCTCTATACAAGTAGCTCAGACGTGAACATATTTCCTGCGCAAAACTTTGTTTTGCTTACTTGGGAAAAGGATTAAAAATCAAGTATAAAATTTCACACACATACATATATATATAGTATTATTATTTTCTCATGAATTTGTGTACCTAAATCAGAACATCATGAAGAATGAGCAAAATTACTTTTAATTTTACACACTAATATTGCATATTTATATATATGTTATAAATAGTTCTTATTACTCTTATGAAATTTCTTGTAGATAAACTTATACGTTGGTGATACATAACTGTCAGTTTTTAGGTAAAGACAACGTATACTATTATATTAATCATTAATTAAAAATTATAAAAAAATTAAAAAATGAATTTTAAAAAATTATTATGAAATTTGTTAATTTTTGTAATGTATATGAATTAAAATTAGAATATGTGAATGGGAAGGGTTATTTTTTCATAAAATCAGCTTAGTTACATGTAACTATTAATTAGATTTATTCTTGGATCACTGACACCAGATTAATTACACAAATTTTTAGCCATATCAGCTTGACTTGGTCAAAAATTATAAGCATCAAGAAGACGTGGTTAATAGATAATGATATATTTACAGAGATAGAATGTAAATGATATTGTATTTTTGGAGAGAAACATAGAGAATGTAACAAGATGTGGTGTATTCCTGATGATGGCCGAAGAACTTCAGCCAACAAAAATAGAAATAGTTGAGTTGGATATGGCACCCTGGGTGCAAAACTTCACTATATTAGCCACGCCATCCAGAAGCAAAAAGTAAGTCAAAGGAAATGGTTGTCTTGGTTGGTACAAATGATTTGAGAGGTAAGAGGTATTCTATGAGGAAGGATGTAAAGGAATTGTTAGAAGAGGCAAAACTGAAGAGCAAGAAGGTGAATTTTGTAAATCTCCTACCATGCTATGATAGAGGCAAGGCAAACTGAAAAGGGCATTGATTGCCAATGTCTATACATAGATTGTGCAAAAGGAATGATGTAGGATTTGTGATCTCTGTTTGATGGAAAGAATGATTTGTGCAATATTGATGGACTGTATCTAAATGGTTTTGGTGTTAGGAATCTGATCTGGAAACTGATCTGATTAGGAATCTGATCTGAGCATGCTGAAGTGTAAATTCATAGAAACTTCAGCAATTAGGGTGGAAGCAAGTGAGTGTGAGAACGACCAAGTGAGGAATCTAGTCTTTCGAGCAAAAATGTGGAATAGGGTAGTCAATTCAGAAAGTGAAGGTGGGAGGGGCACTAAAGGGATGAGGCAGTTTCTATATACTAATGCCAGAAGTATCCATGGTTTTTGGCACTGGTTAGTGCAACCTTGCCAAAAATTATAGGCATTAGTGAGACTTGGCTAACAACAGATGATGTAGTTACAGGAATTGAATGGGAAGGTATTTAGTATTTTCAGGGAAGATAGAGAAGACAGAATGGGGAAAGGAGCACTCACCATCTGCAATCACTGCTGATGATAGCAGATGAATTGCAACCAAAAAGAATAGGTGACAGGTGGAAGGGTGTCACTTTATTTGAAGCAATCTGGGGTGAGATTAAGGCCAGTAAGACAAAATATACAGTTGATTGTTGCTATAGGCCATGGAGTTCTACAGTAAGTGAAGGTCAAGTGATTATTATAGGGGACTTCAACTATGGAGATATAGACTGGAAGAAAGAAGGGGTCACATGGCAGGAAGGAAATAGAATTTATACACCTGCTGAGAAATAATTACTTAAGCATGTGATGGAGGGGACTAGAGGTGAGAGAGTATTGGACCTGGTCATCGGATTAGAACAGCTATTAACCAAGGTGACAATATTGCCTCCAATTGATGAAAGTGACCATGCAGTCTTGACTTGTGAGATTATAAAACATGAGAAATATACTATCAGAAAGGGGTATTTGTGGAACTACAAGGCAGGTGATTATGACATGCTTAGAAAGAAGCTATGGTAGGGAGGGTTAATTGGGTAAGAGTTTAATGATATTACTCATGGATGAGTAATATCATTAAGCACAAGTTGCAGAAGAAGAAAATGCTATGGAGGGTATATAAAGAGAAAGGTGACTAGTGAACTCATGAACAATACATAGCTCAAGCAAGAAAGGTGACTAGCATGGCAAGGAAGGCAAAATCGGATTATGAGAAGAATCTAGCTGAGCAGGCCAAAGGAAATCCCAAAGAGTTCTTTCGTTATGTGGCAAGTAAGATTAAGAATGACTATGGAAGATTAACCTTAACAAGTGATGACAGTCAAAAGGAGACAGAAGCATATAAATAGTTGAATATTGCAGAATCTCAATGTAAATACAGCTGTGGAATATCAGGTATAGTTTTGCAAGAAACAGAACTGAATGCTTTTGACTAGGCTGTTTAATTTAAGTCTCAGCTCTGATAGAGTTCCAAGGGAGTGGAAAGAGGGCAGAATAATTCTGTTGCATAAAGGAGGCTCTAAGAAGGCAGTAGCAAATGATATACCAATCAGTATCTCAGGAATGGTTGGTAAAAGTACTAGAAAAATTGTCAAAAAGAGAATTCAAGAATGGGTAGATAAAAATATGATACTGTATGAGGGTGAACATGGCTTTGTGAAGGATTGGTCTTGCCTTAGTAATTTACTAACTTTTTATATAGGGTAACAGCTGAGTTGTATAAAGGAAATGGCTCCACACTGATTTTGCAAAGGCATTTGACAGAAAGCCACATGGAAGTCTGTTACTCAAATTAGAACAAATGGGGATGGATATGACACTGGTTAAGTAGATAAGATGGCTGCTGGACAGATATCAAAAAGTGGTATATGGAGGGGCAGAATCAAGGCAAAACAGTTGATTTGTGGTGTGCTGCAAGGCATTGCTTGGACCATTACTGTTTAATTTGTACATATATGGATACAGGAAATAATCTGAAAGAAAATATTCAGTTGTTTGCTGATGATGTGAAATTAGATTAAGTAATATAAATGAAGGCAATGTGGAGAACTTGCAGGACAATTTAAATAGGCTGTCAGTATGGACAAAATTTAATGGGTGTCAGTTTAATGTTGAGAAATGTATATTTATGCATTATGAGTTAAATAGATTACAAACTGTGTATCATATTGATGACACTGTACTACTCCAGGAAATAGTTGAAGCTAGAAATTTAGGGATAGTGGTAGACAGGAAATTAAAGTTATAGGCATGTTGCTAAGGTAGCCCACATGATTACTTGGCTATCGAAGAACACATTAACAAGTAGAGATAATGAAGTTGTTATTCCTCTTTATAACACCTTGATATGACCACATTTGGATTACTGTGCTCAAGTCTGGTCCCCTGGGTTTCTTGGGGATGAGGAACCTGTGGCGAGGATTCAGAGGCGAGTGACCAAGATGGTGAGTGGCCTGTGGAATGTTACTTATGAGAACAGATTGAAAGTATTTGGATTGCAAAATTTGATTGATAGGAGAAAAAGAGGGGATATGATAGAACATTTAAGTTGCTTAAAGGATTTTATAGGATAGATGCAGAGGATATGTTTCAGCACTTGGCTAGAGGTTTCAGAAAACCAGGGTTCATCCCTGGAAGTTGATGTGTCTTGTTCTTGATGTCAATTGAGAAAGGGAAGAACTTGTCCATTTTTTGATGTTATCAATCCATTTTAATCAGGGTCAGTCCCTAACCCTTGATCCCGGGACGATTCCTTCTATTGCTTCCTTTGGGATGCTATTAGCCCTTTCCACATGGCTGAACCATTTCATCTGTCTTCTTCTGATAACTGTCAGGATGTTTTCCCTTTTTTTTTTATCTATTGAATCAATCAGTTTCTGGACATTTTCATTGGTTTCATAAGCAGTATAGGGAATTCTCAAATGTCTTCTGTAAGTGTTCATTTCAAAAGACAGAAGTCTCCTCTCATCTTCCCTCAATAAAGTCCAGGCCTCACAACCATACAGAAGGATAGAATTCCCTAAAGTGTCGATTAGTCTTAGTCTGGTTGTGATTGATATTTTGTTATCTCTCCACACTGGTTTTAACTTCTGTAGGGCCACAGTTGCCTTGGCAATTCAGTATTTAATGTCAGTTTTTGAGCGACCATCTTGACTCAGTGTGCTTCCTAGGGTAAGAGAATTTGTTTACATTCTCAATTTTTTCATTGTCAATTTGTATCTTTAAGGGTTCTATGTCGAATTTTGAGGTTATCATTGTTTTTGTTTTTTGCAGTTTATGTATAATCCGTATTTCTTTAATGTTCTGAAAACATGGCTGGTTATCTCTTGTAATTCTTCTTTATTTTCTGCCAGGAGATCGATATCATCTGCAAAACATAGGTTATTTATTCTTAGTCCACCAACTGTGATTCCATTGTCACATTCATAAAGGGCTTCATCACATGCCACTAGGAAAAATATATTGTTCGTTGCTTCTACAGACCATGGCATCTGCAGGAAATTATGGATGCCAAGCATCAGCAGATTAGCACAATGAGTGTAGGTTGAGCAATTGTTATTATGAGGGACTTAAACTATGGCGACATAGATTGGAGTGAGGAAAGGGAGCATGACAGAAAGAAAGTGGAATTTATACAATTACTAAATTACTATGTAAAGAATGTCAGGTAAGGAATAGCTATCTGTAACAGCATGTCATAGAGAGGACCTGTAGCTTGAGAGTACTACATCTGGTATTAACATCAGATATTTCCATAACTAAGGTTGACACTCAGCTTCCAATTGGGAAAAAGTGACTATGCAGTCTTGTTTGGGGAGGTTGCTAAACATGTGGCGTTCTCTGTCAAGAAACAGTTTATGTTAGGAATGTTCATAGGAAGTGGTAAAAGATTATTTGAGAGAACCAGTATCACATTGTATACTCACACTCAAGAGGATAAACGGATTTGCATGTCACAAATGCTAAACTGTTTGTGATATGCAAAAAAATAAAACATTGTGCAGGGAATATAAAGAAAAAGATGATCAGCATACTCACAAACAGTACAAAGTGCAGGAAAGAATGGTAATAAGTATAACAAAGGCCAAATCAAATTGTGAGAGAAATGAGCTAAGTAGGCCAAAGTAAATCCAAAAGAGTTTTTTCAGTTAAATTACTAGCAGCAATTTAATCATTGCTGATAGTAGAAAGATGACAGAAGCAGAAGAAATAGTTGAGCTGATCAGTGATCATTTTGCAAAAGGTGTATCATCCAAGTGCAGATATTTCAGTTGCTAATGTGACAAAGACTAATGTGAGAATTCAGTTAGATGAATAGGAGGTGCTTAGCATATTGAAAAACAACATCATGAATACAGCAGTAGGATTTGATGGTATGTCAGCCCATGCTATGCAATTGTTGCCTCTGATGAAGTTGTTTAATCTAAGTCTCATCACTGTCAAGGGTTCTAAGTGAAAGGAAAGATGAGGAAAGCCACCATTACATAAAGGTGGCTCCAAGACAGAAGTAGCAAATTACAGACCAATTAACATCTAAGGTGTGCAGAAATGGTGGGTAAAGTATCGGAAAAGTGGGTTAAAGGCAAAATCCAGCAAATGGGTGGATAGGAATACAATATTTTAAAGCTTTGTAAAAGGTAGATCCTGCCTTCATGATTTATTCACATTTCGTAATAGAGTGACAGTGGAATTAGATTAGGAAAATGGCTACAACATGATACTGTTGCTTATTTTACAAATAGTGCATTGAAAACTCTTACAAAAGTTGGAGAAAATTGGAATGGATATGAAGCTGGTGGCATAGGTTGGGGGGGGGTAGCTGATAGACAGCTGCCAGAGAGTAGTATATGGTGGAGTGCAATCTATGAGAATGAAGGTGACTAGTGAAGTGCCTCAGGGTTCTGTTGTAGGGTCACTATTATTATTATTATTTATATGGGCACTCCATGGAGTCAAAAGACTCATCACAGGAGACTCACTCTATCCATTAACACCATACCTATCATACATCTCCTTAAACCTATTCACTATTGGGGGCACTCACAATAACCTCTGGCAATTCATTCCACTCATTCACCACTCTCCAAGAAAAGAACCTAGTCTGCACACCTTACTAACCACACTATTAGATAGCTTCCAAGTGTAATTCCTTGTTTTCTCTCTGCCCCCCCCCATGTATTGAAAAATTTCTTCTGTGTCATTCTTATAGTATTCCTTTAGTAACTTATAAGTTTCTGTCATATCCCCTCTCCACCACCTGTTAGCTAAATTCTGCAACCTACACACCCTCAAAATATCCTCATAGGGATCATTTCACAGACCTGTCACTAGCTTGGTCAATCATCTCTGAATCCTCTCCATCACCTCCCGATCCCAAGAAACGTAGGTGACCAAATCTGTCCACAGCAGTCAACATGTGTCTGAATCATAGCCTTATAAAGAGGAATAATAACATACCTATCTTTACTTGGATGTAAAGACAGGTAAAGTAAATTGGATGTAAAGATGGATGGGGAGAGGAGGCAGATGTCTATCAACCTCCTCTCCCCATCCATGCCACTAGCCTCATATCCATTCCTATTTGCTCCAACTTATGTAATAGTTTTCCATGCAGTATTCTGTCAAATGCCTTTGCAAATTTCATCAGTACCATGGTATAGCCATTTCCTTTATCCAATTCTCCAGTCAGCCTATTATAAAATGTGAATAAATTACTGGGGCAGGACTACCTTTTACAAAGTCCTGCTGTCCCCTGTAGAGTATCATTTTCCTATCCACTCATTCCTGGATTTTACTTTTAACCAATTTTTCCAATACTTTAACTACAACTCCAGAGATACTAGTCTGTAATTTGCTACTTCTGTCTTGGAACCACCTTTATGTAATAGAACTATTTTACTCTCTTTCCACTTCCTTGAAACCTTCCCAGAGCTCAGACTTAGATTAAACATCAGAGGCAATGCCAGTTGATTTGCACATTCTCACAGCACATGAACAGATATACCATCCTGGCCCACTGCTGTATTCATACTGAGCATCTCCAGTTCATTTACCTCAATACTCACATCAGTCTCTGTCACATCAGCAACTGCAAAGTCACCACCTGGATGACATACCCTTGCAAAGTGATCACTTAGTAACTGAATTATTTCTTCTGCTTCTGTCACTTTCTTAACATCAGCAGTGAGGAAGTTATCTTTCACTAATCACTCTTTCTCTTACTTGCTTCATAGCGAAAAAACTCTTCTGGATTTAGGTGCACACCTTTTGGCAACTCCTATAGGTAAAGATGACCTCGCTATTGCTTCTGCCTGGTATCTACCTCTGGGCCTGGCTTCCACTGAAGAGACCTCAATAAAGGTCGAAACTAGTGGCCAATCCCTTAATGCATAACATTATACATATCCACAAGGAAATGTGTTTTGCATTATGGGAGATGCGGGGATAGGAGTGTTGTTAGCTTGGTCCACCTTTGCTACGAGTGGCCCGGTGTTGTACTACCTTACCCCAGTAAGGTAGTACAACACCATATTCAGTCCTGAAGATATTTTCAGGCACAAACTTTGTTTGCTCACACTTGGATAAAGGATTAAACTAAATTTATTATATCTTCTGGATTTTCTTTGGCCTGCTTAGCTAATTTTCTCTTGAAATCTTATTATTTAGCCTTCCTTACCATACTAGTTACCCTTCTTTCTTATGCTTTATACTGCTCTATGCTGATCACCTTGTTGTTTATATTCCTTCCACAATATTTCTTTTTTGTATCTCCTGCTTTATATTGCTAGTCATTCACTTAATCTCGATTCGGTTTATCCTCCTGACTTTGGGTATGCATTCTGATAGTGCCTCACTCAAACAATCCTTGATCACTTCCCATGCATTAATGACATTCACTCCATGTAGTTTCTTATTTTATGGTACTGCTCCAAGTTGCCTTCTAAGTGTGTCATAGTCACCAGCTTTGTAATTCCATATAAATCCTTCTTGACTAATATTTTCACATGTTGATAAAGATATAGGAAATGATTTATAAGGCTATAATTCACCGTATCTTGACAACTGTACACAGATTATTGTTATTAATATATTGTTATATTATTGTTATTAATATTATGGGCAACTCCAAGGAGTCCTTAAACTCATTGAGAGAGGCCCTAAACATCATGTCAAGAACTATCCAACATTTGCACATTATCTATCATACTTTGCTTTGAATTCATTCACAATCATGGCACCCACAACAGACTCTGGCAACCTATTCCACTCATTCACTACTCTCCAAACACTTTTGCTAACTACACTCTTACTCAGTTTCCATGGATGGCCCCCTAGTTTTCCCACTACCAGACCTGTTCTGAAAAATTTCCTCTGAATTAATCTTGTAAAAACTCTTCAGTAATTTGTATGTCTCAATCATATACCCCTTTTTCACTTATCAACCAGTTTCTGTAACCCACAAATCTTCAACCTGTTCTTGTAAAGTTCATGCCATAGACCTGCTACCATCTTGGTCACTCGCCTCTGGATCCTCTTCACCTACTCCTCCTCCTCCTAGTCATCACCAAGAAACCCTGATGCTTAGAGCTGCATACAGTAATCAAAATGGAGTCTTCTCAATAAAACAAGGAAAAATAACCTGCTTGTCATTGCTCATCAAAGTATTCTTTAGTAACCAAGTGATCTGATGAGCTGCTTTAGCCACTTTTGCTATGTGTCCCCTAAGCTTTAACTCCCTATCTCAATAACACTCCCAAGTCTCTGGCTTCATCAATTTCCTGGAGTACAGTTCCATCACTGTGGTATTCAGCTGGTAATCTTTTCACCCAAAAATGCATAACCTTACATTTTGTCACATTAAACTGATATCCATTCTTCTTTGCCCAGTTTGTCAATCTGTCCAAATCATCCTGCAAAATTTTGACATCATGTGTATTAACTATTGCTCTACACAACTTTGCATTATTGGCAAATAACTGAACAGTTTCTCTCAGATCCTTTCCTATATTGTTAATGAACAAATTAAACAGCAGCAGTCCAAGAACAGAACCCTGGGGTATGCCACTAGTCACAGGCCTTCTTCTGGACTCTATTCCTAAATAAATTACTCTCTGATATCTCTCCATCAGCCACCCACTTATCCATCTCACTAACCCCTATATCCATTCCCATGGGCTGCAGTTTACCGATTAGAATTCCATGTGGTATCCTGTCAAAAGTCTTTGCAAAGTCCAGCAGTATCACTGAAAACCCATTACCTTTATCCAACTCAGCTGTCACCGTATTATAAAACATGAGCAAGTTACTGAGGCATGACCTACCCTTCACAAAACCATGCTGACCCCATATAGTATCCCATTTCCATCTATCCATTCCTGTATTCTTAACCAACTTCCCCAATACTCTGATAACAATACCTGATATGCTGATCGGTTGGTAATTTGCTACATCAGTCTTGAAGCCTCCAAAATGCAATGGAACTATTTTCTCCTCTTTCCACTCCCTCAAGACTAACCCAGAGCTAAGACTTATAGTAAACAATATGTCAAGGGCACTGACAATTCCCTCACTGCTTAATGTAATACTCGAGGTGGTATACCATTCAATTCCACAGCTGTATTCACATTAAGGTTCTGTAATATGCTATTATTATTATTATTATGTGACACCTCCAGGGAGTCCAAAGACTCATCGAGGGAGAGTGTGCCAACAGCATCGAATGATTGAACCCCTTCCAACTACTAACCCTCTCAAACTTGCTTAGCTTTTTGCAAGCCATTAGTAGCAGAGGCTCTACCAATCAACCAACCTTTGCTGGCTATGCACCTCCATTTCATCTACCTCAGTCCCCACATAAGTCTTTGGCTCTCTCTCATTCCTGCAATATTGCCACCTGGATGATATACTCTTGCAAAGTATTCACTTAGTAATTCTACTATTTCGACTGATTTAGTTACCTCCCTACCATCAGCATTTATTAAAATCACTGCCATATACATTCTTTCTTTTACTTGCAACATATCGAAAGAACTGTTTCGGATTCTATTTAGTCTGAATTCCTAATTTCCTTTCATAATCTGATTTTGTCTTTCTTACCACACTAGTTAATCTTCTGGCCTGTGCCTTGTACTGTTCATGTGCCTGCAGGTCACATTTCTCCTTAAATTCCTCCACAATTGTTTCGTTTTTTTGCAGCTCCAGCTTAATGAGATTCATCCATTTTAACTCCTACTTGATTTACTCGCCTGACTCTAGGTATGTAGTCTGCCATTATCTCCCTCAAACACTCCTTTACTCTACTCATGCACCATCAACATCCAGCTCTTGTCATACTGACCCCATGTCATGCCGACCTTGTCAGTTTTACATGCTATGGCACTGGTCCAAGCAATCTCCTAAGCTGGTCATACTTACCAGCCCTGTAATTCCATAACTGAAACTTAAATGAAAATTCATATTCGTTATCAATTACCAGTTCAAGCACTCTCAAACCTCTAGTATATTCCATCACATGCTCTCTTGGGTAATTATCCTTTAGTAACTACATAAATTCCATTTCCTTCCTCCCATGTGTCCTCTCCTCCTTCAATCTGTGTTCTTAAGCAGTAGTTAAATTGAAAAGTGGTTAAATAGTTTAAATCACTCATAATAACTACCTGTCTGCCACTCATTGAACCTATTTGCCACTGCATACTATCTCCATCTTTTCCATCCCCTAGTCTATAGCAGCATTCAACTGTATATTTTGTTCTCCTGGCCTCATTCTCACACCAGATAGCCTCAAATGTGCTATTTTCACTGGCCTGCAGATGATCTACTCTGGTTACAGTTCATCGGCTATCATCAATAACACTCCTACCCCCTATTCTTTTCTCTCTATCCTCCCTGAACATACTATATTCTTCAGGTTCTATCCCACTTACCATATCATCTTCTGTTAGCTATGTCTCCTTAATGTCAATAACCTTTGGCCAGGATGAGCCAACCAATGCAAAAAATTCCTCCTGCTTGTTCCAAATGCTCCTGGCATTAGTGTACATAAAGTACAAAGGCCCTTAGGCCCACTGCTATCTTGATGCTTTATACTAATTATCTCATTCTGGTTTGTTGCCAGTGGTACTAACTTAGACATATTATACACATTCTTACACTCAGCTGCTTCACTGATGTGTGCATATTGACTCATCAGCTCTCCCCCCCCCCCCAGATTTGGTCATTGAGTTTCTTGGGGGGGGGCAGGAGTGGATTTAAAGATGAGTGAGTATGTTGACAAGTTCTGTGAAATGCTCCCTATGAGGATGGGTTTAAGGCATGTGGTTTGCAAAGTTTAATTAATAGACAGAAAAGAGGGGGACATGATAGAAATTTTAAGATATTAAAAGAGTTCTATAAGACTGATGCAAACAAAAATTTTCGATACATGACAAACAGAGGGAGAAAACTAGGGGTTACCCTTAGAGGCATGTGGTAAACGTGTGAAATAAGCTGCCATTATTATTACACATGTTTACCACATGCTATGAGAAAAATCTGGAGTTCACAGCATCCCCAGCCAGTATTCAGAGATAACCCGGAGTTCTACCTCTGACATCCATAAACTGTAAAATATCACTTGTGTCTATACTCTAAGATCCTTTTACTAATTTGTATGTTTCTATCTATTCCTCAAACTTTCAAGACTGCATTCCCATAATCTTCCTTCACATGCACAATTCCATAAGCCTGTTATCATTTAAGCTATCTATCCATCAAAAATTTAAGCTATCTGTCCATTTCTTTGGAACCCAGGTGAACCATATTTGCACCCAAAACATGACTGAGATTATAAGTTGGTGAGGGATTGTTACCATATTAATGTAGAAGAGACTTTTTTACAGAAAGGGGGATACTGGAAAAGAACAAGTATAGGTAAGTATAATACAGTATAGAGGCCATCCTTAGAAGCATTCAAGGATAGCCTCTTTATTGTGGAATGGAGAGTGGTTGGTGAGTGGAATGGTCTGCCTGAAATTGTGATGAGTACAGAAACAGTGACTCATTTTATGACAAGGTTTGTTCTATATGACAGAGGGACCTCCCACAATGAGTCTTTTGACTCTGTGGAGGTCTGGTGATCATAATAATACTAATAATAATTGTTATAAAAAGTTTATAATAACAAAACTCCAATATATAAAATCAAAAATTTTTAAATCTGAAATTTAATAAGTTCTTCAGAAATCCCCCAGTACCGTTTGCCATATTCAGTGGTCGACTTTGAAATTGATCTGATGAAGGACCTGGAAGTTGAGGTAAATATATTTTACTCTTTGGAATTATAAATAATATTGCTAGATCTAATTTATAACATGAGTTAATACAGTTTTTTACTATATTTTATGTAACATTATCCCGAGAATATTAAATATTAAAAAAAAAAATTAAATATTTAAAAATTTCTACAATAACATGACTTTTATAATGTGAGGCATATACACATCATATAAAGCTTGATACAAATTTTTATATCCATTGTATAAAATATTATATTGTATTATATTATATTAAATTGTATAAAATGATATACGAATATATACATAATGGTATATATTAGCAAGCCTCTGTATTTCAGTCAGTATAGATGAAGCCCTTTGGTCGGAAAGACCTGGGTTCGATTCCTGTCCAAGATGTGAGGAACCTTTATCTGTTCTCTTTTGACTGAAGTTGAGTTAGCCGGTCTCATGTGAAGGTAGATTTTTTTTTTTTCACTCAGAAACTCAGGTTTTTTTGTCTCCCAGGCAAACCAGCCCTATGAACACACGTATCTACAGACATAGGACACACCAGGAGGCATAGGTGTGTGTGTCCTGTGCCACCAGTAATCATCTTATCCTCGAAGTGGTCGTGGTTTCGAATCATAATAGGCTATGCCTAATAAGAATGTAACAGGCCACTAGGCCTAATATATGTGAAAAGAGGAGAAGTATATGTTAGCAGTGGCTAAATCCCCAGCATGCAAGCCACATGCCACTCATGAGATTGTTTACTGCAGCTCTATCTCTCTGAAATTTTGGCTTTTATTGTGTTTATCATAAAAACAAAAATTCATGATACATATTTAATATTTTTACAAGCATATAAATTACATATAATAGCATACATAAAATACAATACATATAAATGCATATAATATTTTTTGCATAATATAAGCACACAAAAAAATGAAGAAAATTTGAATTGACAATAAATGTGTCATGCATATGACATTTTGTTCTGCATGACAGGCACCAATAGGATAATGTATTTAATACCAATTACCACTCACTACTATCCAACAGTACCCCTCCTGCAACATTTGTGGTGAATATTTGCTTTTTAAAATTGGTTTCTAAGGTAAAATGATGGCTAATTTTCTCAGCTTTAGAACCTTGAAGTCATATAATTCCTTAGCTGTTTAAAATGACTGAAGAAATTGTAAGAAACAGAAATGTGAAGATGAAAATAGAGTTTTTTAGGAATGGGAAGAAGGCTTTGCCTTTATTGTTAAAAGAGAAACTTTAAAATTAACAGCGAAAATGAATACCCAACCTAAGAATTCTTTGAGCAGAAATTAAAAAGCCTAACAATATGTACATAATTATATGTATCTGTATGTTCTTTTATTGGCTAAATTTTTTAGAAAATATTTTGTAGCTAGTGGTTAAATTCTAAATGAATAAGCTCCAGGGCTCTTAAAGTAAGGATCATAAATGTGAGGCTATTGCTAGACAACTGTCATTACAAACTCATTTTATATTATCATTGTCATTGGAGCTATTTTTCTGTTTAAAGAAGGTACCAATGTACTTATCCAAAAATATTACACAATTTTCTTTGTGCTTCTCACAATTACGAGCTCTTATAAACAACTGCTAATCTGCTGTTCTATTGTTCTATTGACTGTTGCTAACCGGAAAAGACAAAATATCGCTATGAGTCTGTCAAAATTCTGCTACACTACACTGCAATAATGTTTGCTTGTCAATTGCTGCAAGATACCATATTACAGGAAGCTCTAAACCTCCCTGTCCCTTTCATCATGAGTTCGTAATCAGGCGACTGTTGATATTGATTTTATATACACATTCAAAACTGTAAATAATTATTGAATAATAACACCATAATGTAGGCATGATTACCATAAAGGGAGAAAAGTCACAAAACAGAAAATGTTCTGGGTCCAGGGCCCAGTGCATAAAAAAGTTCCAGGGCCAGGTCCCAGAGGGCCTTGGCTGAATTTAACCACTGCTTGTAGCTCACAAACATTTGAAAATGTTCAATGTGACTCTTGAGTCATAATAACCTTGAACCCCTGTGTGTGTGTGTGTGTGTGTGTGTGTGTGTGTGTGTGTGTGTGTGTGTGTGTGTGTGTGTGTGTGTGTGTGTGTGTGTGTGTGTGTATATGGATATATCTTTTCATTTTTATTGTAATAAATATCATTGTTTTTCAAATGGAATGTCTTTTTCTTCAGACCAAAACATTATTCAAGTGTATCATCATGTTTTACATAAATTTTACATCAGTATTCCTAAATTAAACCTGTATACAGTATATTGTATCCTGTAGCACATAAATATAAAAAAGCAAACTTCTGAGAGATAAGGTATGGTTTGGTTTATGCACCATGCTTTTTTTTGGAAATACTGTTTATAAGTTATACAAGCATTTTGAAGAATGGATGAAAGAATATTTCAAATACAAGTTAACATAAGATGCTTCTTATTCACAAGGCTTGTAATAAATATATGTCTGTGTGTGATAATACTAATTTTAATATTTTATACTTTGGATTGATTTAGTTTTCTTTTGCTACTTTTGCTACTCTCATTTTCTCATTTGAGACATCTTTGATATAGAATAAATAATAACCTCCGAAATGGATATTTGTTCCCAGAAATAGTCATTTTAACCTATGTACTACTACTACTAATAATAATAACAATATTATTATTATTATTTTTATTTTGGTAATCCCCATGGTTTCAACAGACTCATTGTGGGAGGCCCCACTCAACTAGCAACATGTTTATCATAATGAGCTTTGAAGTTATTTACACTACTTGCATTCACAATGCACTCTGGCAATGCATTCCACTTACTAACAACTCTCCATGTAAAAAATGTACTCCTCACACCCTTCTTCACCACATCTTTATACAACTTCCAGGGATGGCCTCTTGTTCTTTCCATCTTAACATCCACTCTTTTTATAATTTCTTCTGTATTAATCTCATAGAATCCCTTAACTAACTTGAAGGTCTCTATCATTCATATCTCCTCTTTTCTTCCAATCTACCAACATCTGTAATCCACATGCTCTCAAACACTCTTCATAACCAACACTCCTGAGTCCAGATATAACTTTGGTCATTAGTCTTTAGACCCTCATTAGTGTTTTCACATAACAATGAAAACTAAGTGACTAAATCCGAGCACAATAGTCCACATGTGGTCATACCAATGCCTTATAGAGAGGCACCACAACCACCTCCTTATCCCTACACGTCAATGTGCTTTTTATCATCGCAGCTATATGATGTGCCGTCTTTGCAACACTTGCGACGTGCCTTCAGAACTTCAGTCCACTGTCTCTCATCACTTTGACTCTCATCCACTTCCTAAAGTACAGCTCCACCAATACAGTACAGTACATAGTCTTATATCTCTGTATATCAAAGTATAACACCTTACATTTATTAATATTAACACTGTAACTCTACTCATTTGTCCAAATAAAAGTCTATTCAAATCTTCCTGTAGAGAATTAGCATCAGCACTACTCCTTATAATTCTACCTAACCAGTCTCCTGGTTAATCTCCTCTCATATTCTACATTTTTTTTTTTTAACCATCATAGGCAAACATTTGAAGATCCCCAGTCAATCCACATGAAATATCATTAACAAATAAGTTAAAGAGTAGGGGCCCAAGAACAGGCCCATGAAGCACACCGCTGGTTACCTTCCTTTTCTGAGACACATACACAACTTTCTGGTATCTTTCAAAAAGCCAATCTTCGATCCATTTAACCAATATGCTATCTAATCCTATTCTCCACAGCATATACACCAATCTGCTGTGTGGTAATTTATCAAATGCTTTTTCAAAGTAAAAAAAACCTTCATATATGAATCTCCCTTATCCAGCACAGTCATCACCTTAACATAAAAATAAGCAGATTGCTAAAACAAAACCTGCTCTTCATAAACCCATGCTGACCATCACAGAGAATCTTATGTCCATCAACCCAATCCTGTATACATTTCTAACCAATTTTTCGAACACTTTTATGACAACTGCAGATACATAGATTTGTATATAATTGGAAACTTCTGTTCTCAAACCATGCTTGTGGAGAGGTATTATTTTGTATTCTTTCCACTCCTTAGGAAATTTCCCCACTGCAAGACTTTCATTAAATAACCAGGTAAACTAACTCTTTTGCACATTCTTTAAAATTACGTGGGGATATGTCATCCATTCATTGGCATGCCTGTTTAATAAAAGTCTTACAACAGCACAGGTTCCAAGGGAGTGGAAGGAGGGTAAAATTGTTCAATTGCATAAAGGTGGTGATAAGGCTGTAGCTTCAAATTATAAGCCGGTCTGTATGTCAGAGTTGTGGTGAAGGTACTGGAGAGATTGGTGAGAAGCAGGATACAAAAATGTGTTGATAACAGCAGTATTCTCTGTGGTTATCAGCATGGGTTTGTTAGGGGAAGATCTTGTTTCACTAACTTATTTGTGTACTATAACAAGGTGACAAATATCTTGAATAGGGAAGATGCACATACAGTGGTGTACTTGGATTTTGCAAAAGCTTTTAATAGTCTGCCACACAACAAACTTTTAAATAAATTGAAACAGATGGAATTGGAAACAGACTTCTGAGTTGGATCATTGTGGTTCATTTTGTATGTTAATGATATTGGGACTAATGACTGAAGGAATGCGGACACGAATCCAAGAGGCTGAAATGAGGTTCCTTCGAGGGGTTGTGGGGGCTGACAAGACTCGATAGGGTCAGAAGCTCTGCAATTCGGGGAAACCCTCAATACTCTACCGCTGCTTCTCCATGTTGAGAGATCACAGTTACGAGGGTATGGGCACCTGGTCAGAATGCCACAAGAGAGGCTCCCCAGCAGGCCCTCATTGCCAAGCCAGAAGGTGGGAGGCCACGTGGAAGGCCAAGGACTCGCTAGATAGTCTATATCCAAAACCTTGGGTGGACACGTCTGGGAGTCCCACCTGAACACCTGAGCTTGGTGGTGGAGGATTGTGACCATTAGAAGTCCATCTTGCAGCTGCTGCCCCCACAATCCAATTAGGAAAGGTGGGCCTTGAAGATGGATGGATGGATGGAATGATATTGGGATAGGTTTAACTAGTGATATGTAGCTGTTTGCAGATGATGCAAAATAGGGGAGAACAATGCATAGTCAAGCAGAGGTTATGGCCTTACAAGAGAACTTGAATAGATTGCATGAATGGACAGGTAAGTAGAACTATCAGTTCAATGTTACAAAGTGTAAGGTTTTGAGATTTCGTAAGCAACAATGGGATACAAAGTATACACTTGGTGGAGAAACTTTAACAGAAGCAGAAGAAATGAGAGATCTAGAAGTAATGGTGGACAAGAACCTGAAATTCAGTGGCCACATTGCACAATTCATGAAGACGTCACATCGGATAATGGCAATGATGCAAAGGACCCAAACATGCAGAAATAGAGAAGTTATGATATCACTGTATAAGGCCTTGATCAGACCTCATATGGATTACTGGGCACAGATTTGGTTGCCTGGTTTTCATAGTGATGAGGATATTTTGGAAAGGGTCAAGAGAACATTCACAAAAGTGGTCAGTGGTCTTTGGAATGTAGAGCATGAGGAACGATTGAGAGAATGTAAATTGCAGAGCCTTGTGAATAGGAGGGAGAGGGGCAATATGATTGAAACATATAAGCTAGTCAGGGATTGTTATAGCATCAACATGGAGAAGATTTTTCATAGAATAGGAGAGGGGAGGTAGGACAAGAGGTCATCATGGGAAACTGTATAAGGAGGGTGTGAGCAGAGAAGTGAGGAGTAGGTTCTTTGCATAGAGAGTGGTTGGTGAGTGGAATGCATTGCCTGAGTGTGCTGTGGGTGTTGACACATTGAATCAGTTTAAGGCATGGTTGGATATATGGGCAAATGGTTGGAGGTACACACTATTGCACACAATACTCATCCAATCATTTTATGGTTGGATGAGTATTGTGTGTACCTCCCATGATGAGTCTCTGACTCCATGGAACACTTGACACACCTCCGATTCTTTCACCTTTAATTCTCCTAATCCTTGGCTCCCTTCAACATGTTGCACAGCATCATTCACACCACTATGATATACACCGATGAAGTGTTCATTAAATAATTCCACTATATCATTTGCTATATTTACTCTGCTACCATAACTAACCAGTGTCAACCTGCCGTAATCATTTTTCCTATTGCTTTCCCCATAGCAGAAAAATTCCCTTGGATCAGCTTTGATCTGACTGACCATCTCCCCTCATATTGTACTTTTTCTTTTTTAACCATGCTTGTCACTGTTTTTGGCCTGCAGTTTATATTCTTCATGCATCTGTATGCTGCAAACTATCTTGTATTTCCTCCATAACAACTTCTTTTGTAACACTGCTTGTTTGATTTCACTGTTCATCCATATCATTCTTACTCCATTTATTCACTTAACTCTTGGTATGCAGTTATGAATTGCTTGTGTTAGATACTGTCTTATCATTTCCCATGCACTGTCTACATATTTTCTACGTAATTCATCAATCCAATGCTTTGATGGTAGATGTGCCATATGTAAGTTGACCACAGAACTTCTCATAATCACCTGCCTTATAGTTCCATATATAGATCTTTTTGATAACAATTTTTTCCTGTTTGACTAACTTCCAAACTAATACCTCATGATCTCTTTCATCAACTGGTGGCAGTATTGATACCTCATTCACAACCATATCCTGTGAGGATATCACCAAATCTAACACTGATAAATCTTGTGTTGCTTCCATCACATGCTACTTTAGATAGTTATCCTACAGAAACTCAACAGATTCATTCTCCTTGTTACTATATACTATCTCGTCTTTCCAATCCACATTCCTATAATTAAATATGATTGCGTGGCACTTCCAACAGTCCAAGGACTCAATGTGGGAGGTCATTCTACTCCACTCCACTACACACATCTAACCATCTCCCTTACTGGACACAACTATCATCAATGCCACATACTGTCCATCAACAGTATTTTTTTATCTATAAATTAATATTTTGCATTTATGCAACATTCTGCAATAAATAGTATTGCAAAATGTTTGTGATTTTATTAATTGTTTAATACAGTATAAAAATTTTATGTATTCTATTTCAGCCTATATAATATAGCCAAAAAAAAAAAGTACATGCAACATAAGGATAGGAGGAGAAGAAGGGGGGGGGGGAGATTATGATTGAAACATATAAGTTATTAAATGATTTTGACCAAATTAATATGGAAGAAATTTGTCATAAAATGGCAGCGACAGGGTAAGAACAAGAGGGCATCCCCAGAAGCTCTGTAAAGGTAAAAGTGAGGAATAGGTTTTTGCATGGAGAGTGATGAGTGACTGGAATGCATTAGTTGAGAGTATGGTGAGATGTGAAGATAGGATGCATTTATGGTGTAGTTTTATGAGTTATGTGTGACACTGGGATCTCTTATGATGAGTCTTTTGATTCCATGGAGATCTGATGATGATGATAATAAGTCTGCACCATCTTCAGGAATATGGTGCAGAGTGTGTACCTCCTCTATCAAGAAGGGGTATATGTGAAACTACAAGGCAGGTGATTATGACAAGCTTAGGAAGAAGCTTAAATCTGTGCTATGGTATAAAACACTGCAGACTAAAGATGTTAGTAGTACATGGGATATGGTTATTAGTTAACAATATCTATTAGCTAACATCTATCAGTTAACAATAAATGATGTAGCAAATCTCACTAATGCCTATAACTTTTGGTGAGGTTGCACTGACCAATGCCAAAAACTCCTCCCTCTTGTTCCAGATACTTCTGGCATTAGTATATAGAAACTGCAGCATCCCTTTAGTCCCTCATCCACCTTTACTTTCTGAATTGACTATCCTATTTAATATTTTTGCTTGAGAGACTAGATTCCTCCCTTTTATCATTCTCATACTCACTCTCTTCATGGGTACGTTCACACAAACTCACTTTCTTCCACCCTAATTGCTTAAGTTTACCCAAATTTGCGCTTCAGCATGCTTGCTGAACAGAGCACTTTCCAGACACCTAACACCAAAACCATTCAGATGCAGTCCATCAGCATTGTACAAATCCTTCTTTCAAAAAAAACAAACAAAAAAAAAAAAACAGAACCAGATCTGCAAATCCTGCATTATTCCTTCTGCAGAATCTAGATATAGATTAATTGGCTACCAATGCCCTTTTCCTAAGTTCTCCTCTATCATAGTGTGGTAGGAGACTTATAGTCTTCACCTTCTTGTACTTATACAATTTATAGGGGTTTAGTATTTTCAGGAAAGATAGAGAAGATAGTATGGGGGGGAGGAGTACTGCTGATGATAGCAGATGAATTGTAGCCAAAAAGAATAGGAGACAGGTGAGAGAGTGGTTCTTCATTTGAAACAATCTAGTGTGAGATTAAGGCCAGTAACACGAAATATACAGTTGTTTGTTGCTATAGGCCAGGGAGTTCCACAGATGATCTGAAAGACATGCATCACCAAATTAGTACAATGAGTACAGGTCGGGTGATTATTATGAGGGACCTCAACTATGGAGATATACACTGGAAGGAGGAAAGATCACATGGAAACAAAGAAATAGAATTTATACACCTGTTAAGAGATTATTACTTAAGGCAGCATGACTGGACCTGGTCATAGGATCAGAAGAGCTATCCATAACCAAGGTGACCACATTCCCTCCAATTGGTTGAAGTGACCATGCGGTCTTGACTTGGGAGATTGTAAAATATGAGGAATATTCTATCAAGAAGGGGTATATGTGAAATTACAAGGCAGGTGATTATGACAAGCTTATGAAAAAGCTTAAATCTGTGTCATGGAACAAAACACTGCAGGGTTGGGATGTTAGTAGTGCATGGGATATAGTTCAGGGAAATCTAGAGGAAGCAGTATTAAATTATATACCCAGGGTAAGGAGAGTTAATCAGGTAGGAGTTAGATGGATGAGAAATATCATTAAGCACAAGCTGCAGAAGAAGAAAATGCTATGAAGGGTATATAAAGAAAAAGGTGACCAGCAAACTCATGAACAATACATAGCCTAGGCAAGGAAGTTGACCAACATGGCTAGGAAGGCAACATTGGATTATGAGAAGAATCTAGCTGAGCAGGCTAAAAGTGATGACAGTCACAAGAAGACAGAAGCATATAAATAGTTGATTACTGATTGACCACTTGCAAGGGTTTATCATCTTAGTGAGGTTACTGCTTTAACCTATGTGACAGATATTAATGTGGGAACAGAGGTGAATAAATTGGAGGTTCTTAGGATATTGCAGAATCTCAATGTAAATACAGCTGTGGGATTAAATGGAATATCAGCTAGGGTTTTGCAAGAATGTGAAATGGAACTGACAGTGCCTTTGACTAGGCTGTTTAATTTAAGTCTCAGTTCTGATAGAGTTCCAAGGGAGTGGAAAGAGGGAAAAATAATTCCTTTTCTTAAGGGAGGTTCTAATACTGCAGTAGCAAATTATAGCCCAGTTAGCATCTCAAGTGTGGTGATAAAAGTACTAGAAAAATTGGTCAAAAAGAGAATTCAAGAATGGATAGATAAAAATATGTTACTGGATGAGGGTCAACATAGCTTTTTGAAGTATTAGTCTTGCCTTAGTAATTTACTAACTTTTTTTAATAGGGTAACAGCTGAGTTGTATAAAGGAAATGGCTCCACACAATGATTTTGCAAAAGCATTTGACAGAATACCATATGGAAGTCTGTTACTCAAATTAGAATAAATGGGATTCTTGGTCTCTTCCCTCTGAACCCTCTCCACCGCTTCCTCCCTCCCACCAACAAGAAACCCAGAGGACCAGACTTGAGCACAGTAATCCACCAAGATTTATGTACTCAAGTGGATAAGAGGATGGTTGTTGGACAGATATCAAAAAGTGGTATTTTGAGGGACTAAAATCAAGGCAAAAACAGTTGACATGTGGTGTGCTGCAAGGTTCAATGGCAGAACCATCACTGTTTAATTTGTACATAAATGATATCAGAAATAACCTGAAAGGAAATATTCATTAGTTTGCAGATGATGCAAAATTAGGTAGAGTAATAGTTAATCAAGGTGATGTGGAGCTTGACTGATGATTTAAATAGGCTGTCAGTATGGGAAAAAGATAATGTGTATCCGTTTAATGCAGAGAAATGTAAAGTTATGCATTTTGGGATAAATTATAATTTTAATTTAATTATAATTTTGGGATAGCTTATAAGATTACTCGACTGATGAGAACACACTAACAAGTGAAGATAAGGAAGTCGTTATTCCTTTTTATAAGGCCTTGATACACCCACATCTGGATTACTGTGCTTAAGTCTGGTTTCTTGGGTAGGAGGAAGCAGTGGAGAAGATTCAGAGGTGAGTGACCAAGATGGTGAGTGGCCTGTCGAATATTCCCTATAGGGATAGATTGAAGGTGTGTGTGGATTGTAGAAGTTGGTTGGTAGGAGAAAAAGAGGGAATATGATAGAAACATTTAAGTTGCTTAAAGGGTTTTATAGGATAGATGCAGGGGAAATGTTACAGCACTTGGCTAGTGAGACCAGAACATGGGGGGTCATCCCTGGAAATTGAATAAATGTGTGGTTAGTAGGGGATATGAGGACTACATTTTTTGCTTGGATAGTTGTAAATAAATTGAAAGGGTTGCTGGAATCAGTTCTGAGTATTTTGTCTGTTAATAATTATGTTGGAGGTTTAATGGACTTTTTACAACACTCGAAAAGAATTAAAATAGAATTTAATACTTCCTATATTTCGTCCTAGTCACTAGGACATCTACGGGGATTACAAAGACAATTAATGTAACATGCACACAAAAACTTACAATACTAAGCCCAACCACGTGGGTGACAATAAAGACCTATCTAGGTGGAGCGCCCTCTAAGGGCAGTTGTAGGTGGCCTGGAATGTAAGGTGGGACCTCTGGCGATGACTGTTTCCCAAATCTTCGGAAGCTTAATGCAACCGTATTTGTTAAGATTTGGTTGGTTTTTGAGAGCTGCTGCTGCTTCTAAGAAAAGTCTCTCTTTCTTGAATTTGCTGTGGTGGAGCATGGTGGTTTTCTTCCATGATACTCTGTGGGTGGTGTCCAAAACATGGTCAGCCAAGCCTGAATGGCCATAGTTGTGTTTAAAGATGTACGACTTGTGTTCCTCTAGGCGGATGGATGCTGATCTGCCTGTCTGTCCAAAGTACGCAAGCTTACAGGAACAGGGTACTTTGTAAACTCCAGGCAGAGAGAGAGGAGGGAGCTGATCTTTTGTAGAACGGATAAGGGTAGCCAGTTTGCGGTAGGGCTTATATGCTGTGTGTAGGTTATACTTTTTTAGTATCTTAGCTATTTTTTCCGAAGTGCCACGGATGTAGGGTATGGTGATGGCATTTTTAAATTCTTGTTGACGAGAGGGACAGGGAATGGGGGAGGAATTGATTATTTTTTTGATGCTGTGTTCGCTGTAGCCATTGGAGAGGAAAGTTCTGTGTATGTGGTTAAGCTCAGTAGTGAGGGCGGTTCCACTGGAACAAAGATTGTGGGCTCTCTTGGTAAGGGTTTTAATGATGCCATATTGTTGTGAGGGGTGGTGATGGGAGAGTTTGTGAATGTATCTGCCTGTGTGTGTGGGTTTTCTGTATACAGTGAAGGCAAGTGTATCATTAGGCAGGCGCGTGACTAAGGTGTCTAGGAAGGGTAAACAATTGTTCTTTTCCTTTTCCATAGTAAACTGGATTCTTGGATGTAGGCTATTGAGATGACCAAGGAAGGAATCTAATGTGTCTGGGCCATGAGGCCAAATAGAGAACACATCATCTACATATCTTAGCCAGATAGAAGGTTTGAGTGGGGCTGAGTATATGGCTCGTTTTTCGAAATCTCGCCCTGGTCGGTTCTCCGCATTCCTTTAAAGGCTATGTGGAGGTCTCCTCTCAGTTATACAGCTTTGACCTTAAGATTTCGAAAAACGAGCCATAGACTCAGCCCCACTCAAACCTTCTATCTGGCTAAGATATGTAGATGATGTGTTCTCTATTTGGCCTCATGGCCCAGACACATTAGATTCCTTCCTTGGTCATCTCAATAGCCTACATCCAAGAATCCAGTTTACTATGGAAAAGGAAAAGAACAATTGTTTACCCTTCCTAGACACCTTAGTCACGCGCCTGCCTAATGATACACTTGCCTTCACTGTATACAGAAAACCCACACACACAGGCAGATACATTCACAAACTCTCCCATCACCACCCCTCACAACAATATGGCATCATTAAAACCCTTACCAAGAGAGCCCACAATCTTTGTTCCAGTGGAACCGCCCTCACTACTGAGCTTAACCACATACACAGAACTTTCCTCTCCAATGGCTACAGCGAACACAGCATCAAAAAAATAATCAATTCCTCCCCCATTCCCTGTCCCTCTCGTCAACAAGAATTTAAAAATGCCATCACCATACCCTACATCCGTGGCACTTCGGAAAAAATAGCTAAGATACTAAAAAAGTATAACCTACACACAGCATATAAGCCCTACCGCAAACTGGCTACCCTTATCCGTTCTACAAAAGATCAGCTCCCTCCTCTCTCTCTGCCTGGAGTTTACAAAGTACCCTGTTCCTGTAAGCTTGCGTACTTTGGACAGACAGGCAGATCAGCATCCATCCGCCTAGAGGAACACAAGTCGTACATCTTTAAACACAACTATGGCCATTCAGGCTTGGCTGACCATGTTTTGGACACCACCCACAGAGTATCATGGAAGAAAACCACCATGCTCCACCACAGCAAATTCAAGAAAGAGAGACTTTTCTTAGAAGCAGCAACAGCTCTCAAAAACCAACCAAATCTTAACAAATACGGTTGCATTAAGCTTCCGAAGATTTGGGAAACAGTCATCGCCAGAGGTCCCACCTTACATTCCAGGCCACCTACAACTGCCCTTAGAGGGCGCTCCACCTAGATAGGTCTTTATTGTCACCCACGTGGTTGGGCTTAGTATTGTAAGTTTTTGTGTGCATGTTACATTAATTGTCTTTGTAATCCCCGTAGATGTCCTAGTGACTAGGACGAAATATAGGAAGTATTAAATTCTATTTTAATTCTTTTTGAGTGTTGTAAAAAGTCCATTAAACCTCCAACATAATGTCCTCACAGCACTTAAGCCTCTACACAAGAAGTCTGTTAATAAGGAAAGGTATGATAGATGGTGTGGGTAGATTGCATCTCCCGCAGTGAATCTTCGGACTTTATGGAGGTGCCCATATAATAATAATAATAATCTTACCTCTCAAAGCATGAATAAAAACAGCATTCTTCTCCACTATTCTCATTAAGAATATTGTGAATAGTTTCTCCGTAAATAATGTAAGCAGCTGATTTGACAGCTAGTGCATTTTCCTGTGATTAAATTTACTTTCCTTGTTAAATGCATGTTTTAAATTACAGTTAATATTTTATAACATTCAAGTTATTCTATTTATAGCAAAACTGACATGAAAATAATTTTGTGTGTGTTTGTTTTGCAAGAGGGGGGGGAGCTAAAATGTAATATGCAAATCTATTTATGAGATAACTGAATTATTATGTAGAATAACAAAAGACAGAATCTAAAATGTTCCTAGAGAATATAAAATGGCAGAATAGAAGTAAAAAGAATGCTCTCAAGGATAGAAAAATTATACTCACTCAGAGTGGATGCAAAAAAATTGCAGGATATTCGATGGTTTGAGACTGTTTGATTTGAAGGACAGATAAATAGGATATCAAATTGGCTGTTATTATATACAAGAAAATTACAACAGAATATTGAATGAAATTAATCAGACAAAAAAAAAAGCAGAGTGATCCAAATGGACAATTTTAAATAGATGTGAGTAGGGTGTGAGGAATAGGAATTGTGAAGAGGAGATAGCATATTGAAGCAAACAAAATGAGACTTATAAATAAGATATCAGCATTGCCACCAGTTGGTAAGTGTGATCATGAGGTAATGATATCGGAATGCAAGAAAATAAGGTTTCAATCAAGAAAAGTTGCGAGGGTATGCTGAAAAGATGTGATAATCACCATGAAGGAATTGAGGTAGAACCATATAACTTACACATTATTCTATATATTCTCCACAAAGTGTTATATGCTTGTTACAATGCTGCTGCATCATTTGCAATCATCTGAGTAAGAAGTCTTTCCCTTGTTGCACAAAGAGGTCCTCAGCTGCAGATATGACTTTGTCATCTGTGGTAAATTTTGATCCTTTTAAGTGGTTCTTTAAATTTAAGCATAGGAAATAGTCAGATGGGGGCTAGGTCTGGTGAATAGCTTGGGTGAGGCAGACACTGAAAACACAAGTTGTGTATTATCTATTGGGTTTCATGAACAGTGTGAGCAAATACATTGTCCTTCAAAAGAAACACTCCTCTTCTCAGTTTCCCATAGCATTTTTCCTTCAGTACCTCCTTCAGTTCCTTGAGAGCTGTGGAATAAACTGCTGCTGTAACAGTTTCACCTTTCTTGAGGTACTTGGTAAGGATTATACCATCAGTATCCTTCCCTGCTGACTTTTGTGTTTGGAACTTCTGTGGAAAACCTTTGTGTCTCCACTCCATTGACTGTTGCTTGGTCTCGGGGTCATAGTAATAAAGCCATGTTTCATCAACAATCAAAATACAAGCCAAAACTTTGCACCTGATTTCTCAAAATGACCCAAAATCCCTTGAGATGACAGCACACTTCACTGAGAGTTTCTGCATGTCCAGATGTTGGTGGATAATGACTCCAACTCATTCCCTGATATCTCCAGAGTGTTTGCAATGTTTTATGTTTTTGGCTGGTATTCATCTATCATCAAGGATCATGGCATTGGCATGCACTGCATCAATGTTTTCAGGTGTTATTGCTGTGAAAGGTCTTCCTGACCTGGGGGCATCTGTTGTCTCAGGATGCCCAATTTTAAATTTGGCCACCCATCTGGCAAATGTTGGATATGATGGAGCACAGTTTTTGGGACCAAAGGCAATGTGGCAAATTTGTTGTTGTGTTCCTCCATCTACTCAATAGTTATATGAGCCTGATGACAAATGTGTTGTCCTGTTGAAAGATAGACTTCCTGCAGATATAGATAGAGATGGTTGGCTAACAGGTCCCTGTTGTTCAGCATTTGTGGGATGATAACCAACAGACCTAGGGCATGCCAGGAAAAACTCTCCTGACCATAAAACCATCTCCACTGGCCTGTTGAACCCCCAACTGTCCAACCAGGGGATAGGGGGCTTCGTGCTGCTTATGCCAAATGCGAACCTGACCATCAGCATGATGCAGCAGGAAACAAGACTTATCACTCCATATGACCTTCTTCCATTTGTTAAGGGTCCATTGCCGACGTTTCTTGGCCCATGCAAGGCATTGTTTGCGATTCCGGACTGTCACCATGGGTACCCTTTTTGGTTCCAGCTGTGAAATCCCAGGCAAAGCAAAGTATGATGCATAGTGCACGTGGAAATAGGTCTAATTGTTCTGTCCACTGTTGTACTGGTTGAGCTGTGTGACTGTTGCACATCATTGCTGAGATATCAGTTGTGCCGATGCTCACTTCTAGGATCAACCATGCATGGCTGAACAATGTCAGCCCTTCTGCTGGATGTCTGTTCATAGTTGATACAGTAATACGGGAACAACAATAAGTGCGGCTGTTTCTGAAATACTGGGACCTGCAATCCAGGCCCCCAACTATCTGCCCACCCTCAAATTGACTTACATTGCCATGTTTACCCATTACTGGCAAACATTTACTGATTACATACAGAGGATAGGTAAGCCCATTTATAATCGCTGCACGTGTCATTGATATCATGTGGTACTTTGTTATCACACCAAATATATAAATCGGGGAGGAGGGTGTACCAAATGCAAATCTAACTCAATGTACAAATTACAAATCCACCTATCATTAGAATACTTATATATATACATAGGATTTTTTTATTTTTTGTAATTTTTATTTATTTTTACATAGTCTGGAAATCCTGCTCTAGAGACCAAACATGGAACTTTTTCAAGCCACTCTAAGCCTCCAGTAAGTGGGGAAGTGGTCTCAAACCAGGCAATGAAATTCATCTCCCTCCAGATATTCCCCCCCCCCATGTTTTCTTCTGTGAGTCTTTTCATGGTAATCTTTCCCCCAATTTTTTTAAGCCTCTAAGAAAATAACATCTGCTGGTGAATATTCCTTTACTGTTCACATTAAAATCTACCGAACTAACTTCTCAAGTACTTCTTCTATTCCATTTTTTCCTCTGTACTTTGCAGTAATGTTCCTCGCACTCATGCTGATATGCTATAGGATTTGCAATTTCTTGTATGCGGGATTGAGATATATATTAAAAAAAGAAATAATAATTTATAATCAACATGAAATGACATTAACAAATAAGTTAAACACAAGTGATCCATGAATGGAATCCCATGACATTTCCATAGTTACCTTCAATGTAGAGATTTCTCTGTCCTTTCATAATTTTCTGGTAGCTTTTAGACAACAATTTCCTATTAATCTCACTAATCTGTTATCCACCTTCCTCAACTTTTACACCAACTAGTCATGTGGCAAGCTGAGAAACATGTTGATCAATGAATTTCTAAAATATATGAGTTCTATATTAAACATATGTCATTGTAAATGAGCATCCCTTATATCATATATCCATCTGTATTTTATCACCTACAAGTAGATTATTAAGTTACTAATTAGGAAATTTATAGTTAATTTATAGTTTTCCTCAGTTATTACTAATAACTGAATATCTCCCTGCTCTCCAGTGACAATATTATTATTATTATTTGTCACCTCCAGGGAGTCCAAAGACTCATCGAGGGAGGGCACCTACTCTGCATCTCTCCATCTCCGTCATCAACTACAGCAGTGCCATCTATTGCCTACCACCACCACCACTGGTATTTCCACAGACAATCACAAACATCCATGCCCATGGCAGGATTCGAACCCACAGCCTTTTGGCTGGAGAGCGGATATGCTAACCACTCGGCCAGCCAGGCTGGGAAAAATATCATTGACATAAAGGTTAAAAAGCAAAATTCCCAATACTGATCCCTGTGATCAGTATTGGGAATTGGAAATGTTGACCACCTCATCGAACATTCCGGTCGATGAGGTGGTCAACATTCTTAACGATCTCTTCCCTCAGGACATCACCCATTTGTTCCATCATTGCCTGAAATCAAATTTCTTCATAGTAAATAACATTGCATACAAACAATCAGCCATGGGTAGCCCCCTGTCACCACCATGCGCAGACCTATTTATGGAAAAACTTGAAAAATATATTTTTTCCAACATTTCACCTATACCTTCGATATGGTGGAGATATGTCGATGACGTGTTCGTCATCTGGAAGGATACCATGGAAAACCTTCTCGTGTTTCTTAATAAAATCAACACACTACACAATAAGATCAAATTTACTATGGAACTAGAGAAGAACAATGAACTACCCTTTCTTGACGTACTGGTGAAGAGAGAATATAATAATGTCCAACTGTCCATTTACAAGAAGCCCACAGATACAGGAAGATATCTACATTATTCGTCAAACCATCATCGATCACAAAAACACAGCATCATTCATATGCTCCGCAATAGAGTCTTAAAGTTTATTTCGAAAAAAGACGATGTACGGTTAGAACTGTCGCAAATAGCTAAGACTATCTCTGAATGGATACCCCACCAACATTTTAAACATATTTCTATTCAAAGACAACCTCCAACAACGTGTAACTGATTCCCAATATGTCTCCACAGCAGTGATTCCATATATTAGTTCATTATCCACAAAATTAGCTTGAATGTTAAAAGCTCGTAACATCAGAGTAGTTTTTAAACCAACTACTATGATCAGACAGGTCTTAAGATCACCTAAAGATGAAGTCCCATTCATCAAACATCCTGGAATATATGTAATTCCATGCACGTGTGGCCTATCGTACATTGGACAGACCTCTCGAAGTCTTGAAATAAGACAGAAAGGACATATGGGAGATGTAAATCACAACAGAATAATTACATCAGGTTTAGCTCACCATTTTTCGACATCCAATCATGTTATAGACTGGAAAAACAGCTGTATGCCTTACATCGAGGATGACTACAGACACAGAATTTTTAAAGAATCAGCAGTGGTGCTACGCACAGGCAGCAATTTCAGGCAGCAATTTAAATAGAAATCAGGGTGCTATTCTTAAAGACATATGGAAAAATCTCATCAATTCTCTCAGCTTAACAGAACTACAATACGCGAAAAACACTTGGTCATGTACTAAATTCTGACTAACGCATGTGCATCATGTCCAAATGAGAATTATCAAATGTAACGGCCTAATAGTTACTAATGCTTCTTTATTCACGTAACTTGGTTCATTTGTATTTACACCAGTACTGCCTTGATAATGCTAGACAGTAGCTAGTTGAACTGGTAGGCAATTTGTATTTTATTCATTAAATCGTACGGTCTCTTATTAATAAAGTTTTCAGTTTTAATACATTAGACCAAATATGAACAATATAGCAACTCTCATGTTAAATTAGGACACCATTTTTGCTGTAATAAAACTATCTATATGAAATTGTTCTCTGTTGATGTTATAAACAGAATATAGCTTTGATGTGGTTATTTTATTTTATTTATTATTATTTATGCCAGCTTGGTTGGCCGAGTGGTCAGCATATCCACTCTCCAGCCAAAAGGTTGCGGGTTCGAATCTCACCATGGGCATGTATGTTTGTGATTGTCTGTGGAAATACTAGTGGTGGTGGTAGGCTGTAGATGGCATTGGTGTAGATGATGTGGTTTGCTGTTGGTAAATTGAGTGGTGGAGATGGAAAGCTGTAAAGCCGGTGCCCTCCTTTGATGAGTCTTTGGAGGTGTCACGTAATAATAATAATACCGTATTTTTCAATAGATAACGCACACTCTAACAGATAAGCTTAGGTATTGATGGTTATTCATGATTATTTTTCACGGTATTAACAATACCACAAACACTTTTAACAACAAAGATGTTTTATTAACGCTTATATTTCGCTGATTTTCAACTCAGCATCATCAGAGCACAACACACATGTAAACGCGACAGTGAGTGAGTGAAACAATATAATTGCAAAAGACAAAAGATCTAAAGTCCTATTTTTTTGGCGCCCTCTAATGAAAAAAAAAAAAAAAAAAACAGCAGTTATCCAGGAGTTATTCTTAGGATAACCGTCTCCCAAATTTTTGGCAAATTAATGCAACCATATTTGTTAAGGTTGGGAGAATTCTTCAAAGCCATTGCTGACTCAAAAAATAATCTTTCAGATCTATAACGACTCCTAAATAGCACATTCGTTTTCCTCCATCTAATCCTGTGTGAAGGAGTGTCCAAAGCGTGGTCTGCCAGTCCTGACTTGCCATAGTAATAGTAATAGTAGCGAATGTATCTTTCATGTTCTTCCAGGCGGATGTTCACTGATCTTCCTGTTTGCCCATAATAGGCCAAATCACAGTCACAGGGAACTTCATACACTCCTGGGTGTGCTAAAGGGTGAAGTTTATCCTTAGGCGAGCGGATCAGCTTGACATGAGGTTTGAAAGTCGTGCAAAGGCCATGTTTCAACAATACTTTGGCTATCTTTTCCGATATAATTGCAAAAGACAAAAGATCTAAAGTCCTATTTTTTGGCGCCCTCTAACGAGGAAAAAATAAAAATAAAAATTCCTAAACTAGAAATTATGATGAAAGTAGAACGGGGTATATTATTATTATTATTATTATTATTAAACAAGACCTCATGGAGTCAAAGACTCATCTAGGAGGTCCTTTTATCTCACACACATCTCATCATACCGGGTCTTAAACACATTCAAACTCCTTGCAGACACCACACTCTCAGGCAAGGCATTCCAATCATTCACAACTCTGCACGAAAAAAACCTGCCTCTCACTCCCCTACTCACACCCTCTTTATACAGTTTCCAGGGATGACCTCTGGTTCTCCCCTGATCTCCCACTATTCGCTGTAGAACTTCTCCACCATTGATCCTATAGCAACCCCTTACCAACTTGTAGGTCTCTATCATATCTCCCCTCTTCCTTCTCTCCACTAGTCTCTGCAAATTACATCTTTTCAATCTTTCCTCATACTCGACATTCCAGAGGTCAGAAACTACCTTAGTCAGTCGCCTTTGGACCCTTTCCAACATCTCCTCATCCTTCTGAAAACCAGGTGACCAAATCTGGGCACAATAGTCCATGTGTGGCCTAATCAAAGCCTTATACAATGGAACAAGAATCTCCCTACTTCTACACGTCAGTGTCCTCCTCATCATTCCCAGAAGTCTTTGTGTTGTCTTCACAATTTTGGCGATGTGACCCCTAAATTTTAGATCCTTATCCACTATCACTCCCAGATCTCTTATTTCCTCTACTTCCAACAATATATTCTTACCAAGCATAAATTCTGCATCCCATCTTTGTTTTCCAAATTTTAAAACCTTACATTTTGCAACATTGAACTCATACCCCCATTTGCTTGCCCAATCACTCAATTTATTCAAGTCTTCTTGCAAGGCCACAACATCTTCACTACTCTTTATGGTTCCTCCCAACTTTGCATCATCTGCAAACAACTGAATATCTCCATCCAAATCTTCGCCAATATCATTAATATACAAGTTAAATAGTAATGGCCCTAAAACAGATCCCTGAGGCACTCCACTAGTGACTTTCCTTTTCCTGGATATTGCACCCCCATACACAACTTGTTGATACCTATCAGATAGCCAGTCTCCAATCCAATGCACTAATCTAATATCCAACCCCATCTGCTCTAGTTTGACTGTCAACTTATCATGCTCTATCAAAAGCTTTTGCGAAATCCAAGTATATTACTGTGTATCCTTCTCCTCTGTCCAAGGAAGCAGTCACTTTATTGTAATAAGTAAGTAGATTACTAAAACACGACCTCCCTTTAGCAAATCCATGCTGTCCATCAAAGATTATACCAT
The DNA here is from genome assembly GCF_054136105.1 of Typopeltis vanoorti. Taxonomy (NCBI): domain Eukaryota; kingdom Metazoa; phylum Arthropoda; class Arachnida; order Uropygi; family Thelyphonidae; genus Typopeltis; species Typopeltis vanoorti. The sequence goes on from NC_143566.1 coordinate 65,405,598, forward strand.
TGTTGTCAACCCAACTCTGGATTCTAGCTCTCACAAGCTTCTCCAACAACTTAACCACAACACCCGACACACAGATAGGCCTATAGTTTGATGCTTGAGTTCGATCACCTCCTTTATGAAGTGGCACAATCTTGCCCTCCTTCCACTCTTTAGGGACTTGACCAAGTGCAAGACTCGTATTAAAAAAATATGTCAAGGCAGGTGTCAACTCTCTGGCACATTCCTTCAGAATACGCGGTGATATATTATCAAGTCCCACAGCCTTATTTACATCTAGTTTACTCAACTCCCCAAACACCTCTTGCTCACTTACAGTCAGTCTCTCCTCCCCATCATCAACTGCTCTTAATCTCTCCATGAAGTCACATTCACAAGATTGAAAGATCTTTATGAACTGCTCATTAAGTATCTCCACCACACATTCTGCAACAGCTGTCTTTATACCATTTCCTCCAATCAATGTCATCCTTCCATAATCATTCTTTCTTTTGCTGGCTACATATCGAAAGAACTCCCTAGGATTCTTTTTAGCTTCATTAGCTAACTGCTGTTCATACCTCTCTTTAGCTACTCTCACCAACCAAGTCACTCTCCTTGCCTGGTCTTTGTAGAACTCATGAAATTGGTTACTTCCACTTCTCTTATGCTGCCTCCACAATGCCCTTTTTCTCTGTATTGCATGCTTAATCTCTTTATTCATCCATCTCACACCTAACTTATTTAACCTGCTCACCCGTGGTATACATTTAGACATTGCATCCACTAAATATTTTTTGAAAATCCCCCAAGCTGCATTGATCTCTTTTCCAGCTAACTCCTCATTCCATGCTACACCTGCAAGCTGTCTCCTGAGCTCTTCATAATCACCCCCCTTGTAGTTCCACATATACCCTTTTTTCACAGGGGTCCTTGCACTGCTGGCAACCACCCAAGTAATCACCTCATGGTCACTTTCACCAATTGGTGGATGATTTGATACCTCATTGATAATTACATCCTCCGATGAGATGACCAAATCCAAGACCCTTAATCCTCTTGTGCCCTCTGTTACATACTGTCTGAGGTAGTTATCCCTCAAAAACTCAAGAAACTCATTTTCTTTACTTCCAGTTGCTATCTCTTCATTCCAGTCTATATTGCCATAATTAAAATCACCCATAATGATCACCCTTTTCTTATTTGCTTGGCTTATTTGACTATACATTTCACTATCACCACCATCCACATTACCAGGTCTATAACAACATCCCACCAAGTATTTGATTCTATTCACCTCTATCTCACACCATACTGCCTCAAAACCACTGGCCCCATTTCCCCCTTGCATCTCTACCTTGTATGGACATAACTCTTTCTCTATCATCAATAGCACTCCCCCTCCCTTTTTACCCCTTCTATCCTCACGAAACACATCATACCTTTCCATCTCTATTCCTGTCAGGATGTCATCCTCATCTAACCATGTCTCACTTATTCCGACAATCTCTGGGTGCACAGACGCAATTAGTGCAACCATTTCATCCGCCTTGTTTCTTATACTTCTCTTATCCACGATCCACGATCTTCTGCCAGCAATGACCAACAACGTGCGACTAGATATAGCAAGTATTATAAACAAGGCTAAGCCTCCAAAAAGCAATATGCCACATAAACAAATAACTGCCCTAAAAAAGTTATATAATAGTAAAAATATTATTATTACAAAAGCTGATAAAGGAAATGCAACAGTTATCGTGAATAAAGAAGAGTATAACAGAAAAATGCAAGATCTCATATGTGACAGTTCCACATATCAAATTATACATCGAGACCCTACGATGTCTCAAAAGAAAAAAGTCCGAAAATTACTGAAAAAAGTGACATCATGGCCCAAAGAAATCATCAGGAAAATAAAACCAATTCACGTTAAACCACCCCGTATTTATGGATTACCAAAAATCCACAAAACTAATATTCCCCTACGCCCCATAGTTTGATAGCATAGATAGTCCCACATATAAACTGGCCCGGCATTTAGCCAAGTCGCTTGCCCCCCTTTACTGGCAACTCCTCTACTTTTGTAAAAAATTCAATCCATTTCAAAACACTGGTTAAAAATCTAATCCTAAAAGATTCAGACATAATGGTTAGTTTCGATGTCACCTCCTTATAGACACTCTTGATTTAATCAAGTCTAAATTTCCCTCAGATATTTTTAAATTATTTCAATTTACCATGAATGCAGGTTACTTTACATGGGGGGGGGGAATTCTACAAACAGATTAATGGTACTGCTATGGGGTTCCCCCCCCCCCCCGTTAGCAAATTTTTACATGGAACACTTTGAAAACAAAGTACTTACCACAGCTACATACAAGCCATAAGTGTGGTTACGCTATGTAGATGATGTGTTTGTCATCTGGCCCCATGGACAAAACACTTTGGATGCTTTTGTCACCTACCTAAACAGCCAACACCCCAAAATTCACTTCACAGTAGAAAAAGAATCAAATAACTGTTTACCATTTCTTGACACATTAGTCACCCGCTTTTCAGATGGTGCACTATCTTTTTCTATTTACAGAAAGCCTACACACACAGGAAGATACCTACATAAACAAACACATCATCATCCAGTCCAACAGTACGGCATTTTAAAACACTTGCACAGAGCCAGAGCCATTTGTTCTACCGATACAGCTCTGACCACTGAACTCCAATACCTGCGCCATACGTTCTTAGCCAACGGCTACAATCCCTACAAAATAGATAAAATACTACATAGGCCCATTATTCTGCCCTCCCCTAATACACAAGAATACAACATGACCATTTCTATTCCCTATATCAGAGGTACATCGGAAAAGATAGCCAAAGTATTGTTGAAACATGGCCTTCGCACCACTTTCAAACCTCATGTCAAGCTGGCAACTCTGATCCGCTCGCCTAAGGATAAACTTCACCCTTTAGCACACTCAGGAGTGTATGAAGTTCCCTGTGACTGTGATTTGGCCTATTATGGGCAAACAGGAAGATCAGTGAACATCCGCCTGGAAGATCTTTTGTCTTTTGCAATTATATTGTTTCACTCACTCACTGTCGCGTTTACATGTGTGTTGTGCTCTGATGATGCTGAGTTGAAAATCAGCGAAATATAAGCGTTAATAAAACATCTTTGTTGTTAAAAGTGTTTGTGGTGTTGTTAATACCGTGAAAAATAATCATGAGATAACGCACACCCCAACATTTTCATTACTCCTTTTGATGTATAGATAACGCGCATGTGCCAACTAGCAGTAGAGTTAGGAAGTACAGACAGAGGACGGAGGAATTCTTTAAAAGCATGTGCATTGCTAGTAGCAGTGGTTGATTATTCTGTACATCCTGTTTTAAAATATTTCATAAAGTAAGTCATTATTAGTTTATATTTTGTTATTAGATCTGAATTACCAATGGAAGACAGAAGTACTTCTCGGAGAAAATCCTGCACAGCGCAATTCAAGCTTGATGGTAGAAGTAGCAAAGGAAAAAGGGAATCGTGAAGCTGCTAGATTGTTCAGTGTTTGAGAAAGTAGTGTTTGTGAATGGCGAAAGGCTGAAACAGTCCTGAAATGTTTACATAAGAGGAAACGTGCTCTGAGGTATAAAAGGTGCTGCTTGTGACCAACCATAGAAAAAAAACTGTTTGATTGGGTTGTCAGTGAAAGAGCTAAAGGTATGAGAATATCTACTGTCTGTGTGTTGCAGGAATTGAAAAGAATTGCATGAAACGATAATATAAAGGATTTCAAGGCCTACCCATCTTGGGTTTTTGGATTTATGAAGAGAAGCAATTTAAGTGTGCACTCCTTCACCAGTGTTGGACAAAATTTGCCGTGCGACTGGGAAGTGGAAGTAGCTAAATTTCATTTGTTTCTGAGAGAAAACTTGTGTGAGGTTGATGCTTGTCGCTTTCGGAATATGGATGAGGTTTCCTGTAAGTTTTGACATGCCTAGTTCTAGGACTGTAAATCTGAAGGGAGCAAAAGAGGTTTCAGTTGCTACAACAGGGCATGAAAGGTCTAACTTTACTGTGGTTCTCTGCGTAACTGCAGATGGTTCCAAACTGCCACCAAAGGTGATTTTCAAAAAAAAGACTGTTCCAAAAGGTTGTGATTCCAAAGATATTATTGTTACTGCTAATGATAAAGGTTGGATAAATTCCGAGGTTATGAAATTTTGGTTGGAGAATGTGTGGCGAAAGAGAAAATTGGCATTTTTCAACCCAAAATCTTTGTTAGTGTTGGATTCGTGTAGGGCACACATGACAGCAGAAGTTAAAACAATTGTAAGTATTCCAAATTGGCCATCATTCCAGGTGGTTTAGCAAAAAAAACTCCAACCCCTTGATCTTGCAGTAAATAAACCATTCAAAGACAATTTGCAGGCTAAGTGGGAAGACTGGATGATGAATGGCATCCATGAATATAACAAAACAGGGCAGATGAAAAAAAAAGCCATATAAAGATATAGTTACGTGGATTGTAGAAAGTTGACCTGCTGTAAATGAAAACTGTGTTAGAAATGGTTTCATTAAAGCGCAAGGGAATGCAGTGGTGTCTGGTGATAATGAATATGAAGCTGAAGAAATACCAAACGAAATTTTTAACACAATTGATTCTTTCAATATTGAGTCTGATGAAGAATTTTTTGGATTTGAATAGTGTAATGCTCAATAAATATTAAGTAATATTTATTGAGCATTACACTGAGAGGTAAATCAAAATGCAATTTGATTTACCTCTCATACCTTTCAAATGTATACTGTGCATGTTAATTTTTAACGAATTTAGACTTTTTGTATAGATAACGCGTGCGTTATCTATCGAAAAATACGTAATAATAATAATTTTTTTATTTTTTTCGCTAGAGGTCAGGCCAGTAGAATAACCGATGATCAAATCATTGTCTCTTTTGGCGTACTGTTTGAAATGTAATATAGCTTGTCTCTGTATATATATATGTGTATGCTCCAGATGATGACCTTAATATGAAGGTCAAAATGTCGGGAAATTAAAGTAATTATTCTGACATGGTTGTAATCTCCATAATTTGTCTGAAATGAATGGTGATCATCATGTAACACTAAAGGAAAAGAATCCAGTTCACTAACCTGATATTTAACCCAATGTATTGCAACTTAAATATCAACTTATAATGTAGCACTGTAACAAATGTCTGCAAATTCCAAAAAAATAGCAGTATATGTCTTTCAACTACATTTGTCATTTTATTATACAAGCAAATCACTGAAACAAGAGTGTCCCTTAACACATCAGTGCTGACCTTCATAGATAATATTACCCTCATCTACCCATTTTGTATGCAAGATCTCACTAATTTCTCCAAAATCTTAATAACTACAGAAGAAATACGAACTGGTCTATAGTTGGATGCTTGCATTCTACCACAATCCTTGTGCAATTGCCTCCTTCCACTCATTGGGCACTTTCTCAGGTAGCAAGACTTTGCTGTCAGTTTCTTAGCAGTTCTCTTAAAACACTCAGTGAAATTCCATCCAATTCCACTGCCTTATTGACTTCCAGATTATTTAAAACACACTCTCCTCATGCACATCTAAAACCTCTACCTTCCCTATCACTCCACAAATAAAACCAGCTTTTCCAGGATGAAATGTCCCAATAAAATGATTATTAGACAACTTAACTATGCCTTCTGCATTGGCCATTCAATCCTCTCAACATTTATCCACAATCATTTCTCCTCTTACTGGACACAGAATGAATGAATTCCTTAGGATTTTTCTTGTACTGTAGTGCTAATTTCTACTAGTTATTTTACTAGTCACTTTCTTGGTTTGAATCTTATATTCCTCATGCAACTGTTCTCCACTCCTCTCTCTCATTCTTTATACTTTTTCCATAACCTCTTTTTTATTTGCAGTTCCTGTTGGATTTCATTAGTCATCCACTTTATACCAGTCATATTATCTTTTTTCACTTGAGGAATGCAATTTGCCATTGCTGTTGATAAATATTTCTTCACTAATCCCCATGCATTGCTGATATCTCTCCCTTGCAATCTTTCCATACATGGAACTGCCCTGGGCTGATTTCTAAGATTAGTATAATAATCTTTTTTATAATGAAACATAAATTCCTTTCTCCTTGATGCTTCTATATATCTGTTCAGCCTCCAAGTCAAGACTATATGATCATTCTCATCAATGGGAGGAAAAGACTGACATCTCAGTTATAATCAGATCCTCTGATGCAAGAACCAAATCCCAAACTTTTGATCCTCGTGCTCCCTCTATACATGTTGCCTGAGACATTTATCATTCAAGAATTTCAGATATTGCATTTCCTTTACTACTATATTCTACTTCCTCAACCCAATTTATGCTGCTAAAGTCTCCCATATTGAACACTTACTTAACTGATCTGCCTAAACATTTCCTGCTTGTCATCTTCTGCATTTCCTGACCTATAACAAAATCTCATTATATATCCCATCCTGTCAGTTCCATTTCACACCATACACTTTCAAAACCATTAGTGCTACTTCATTCCAAATTCTCCACTCTGAGAGGAAACGTTACTTATGAGTAACACTTCACTATCCTATTTATTCTTCATATCCTGCCAATATATGCCATACTCTTTACTTCTATTCCTGTCAGGACATCATCTTCTGTCAATCACATTTCACTGATTCCAATAATCTGCTGACACACTGAGGCTATCATTGCAGTCAATTCATTTCCTTTATTCCTGATGCTCAAGACATTTGTATAAAGAAACTTCAGTGTACTATCACCTTCTTCCTGACTCCATTTGCCTTGACAATATACCATATGTTCTCCCATCTCCCAAGCAACTATCTCCACAAGAGGCCTCCTCTGTTACCATCCACACTGGTAACTCTAGTTTCTCTTCCATGACACTCTCTCTCTCTCTTGCAACTAACCTTTTCCCAGAGAACAACAATCTCTCCAGATGCTACACTTTTCCATGTTCAAATGCAGTCTATCTCTTGCATACAGCTCCCTTTTATCTTCAAATATACTCCAAGCATCTACATATTCCAAATCTCACTTTTGACACATTCTTGCTATCATGTCATTCATTATGATTGTTCTTTCCTGAATTCTGCATCATCATATCTGGGTAATGCACTCAGTTTTCTTCCTTCTCATACATTTCTGCTGCACATTGCCTAACGTCCAGTTGTCTTGTCACTTAGTTCATGCTACTTCTCGGATCATTCATACAATCATCACTGTTATCCCATACATATTCTTACCTCGCTTTATTCCCATAGATACATTCTTTATTGCTCCTCCTCAAACATTGTGTTCTGTATACTATGAATAATTAAATTTCCATACTTCACTCTCCTCAGAGATCCATTCATTCCTTGCTTATCTGTATCCTTCACTCCCTCCCTCTTTCTTCCTCGCCTTCAACACTCTCCTCATCTGCCTTCCTCTCATCTCTCTTTTTTTCTTACTTTTGGATGATCTTTACTTTCTCTCATTTCCTTTCTTTCACTGATTCACATACTCTTTCTCTCCTTCTCTGGAGAAGGATGGTATCAGTGTGGCAGTGAATCTCACTGCCACACTGATACCATCCTTCTGATCTTTCATTATTATTATTATTATTATTATTATTATTATTACCGGCAACTCCAAGGAGTCGATAGACTCATCGACGGAGGCCCTAACGTCATATCACTATTCGACATTCACACAGTATCTATCATACCTCGCCTTGAACTCATTTACAGTCATGGTACACACAACAGACTCTGGCAGCTTATTCCACTCATTCACCACTCTCCAAGTAAAAAACCTAGCCCTAACACCGTTGCTAACCACATTCTTGCCCAGCTTCCATGTATGGCCCCTAGTCCTCCCACCACCAGTCCTATTCTCAAAAATATCTTCTGAATTAATCTTATAGAAACCCTTCAGAAATTTGAATGTCTCAATCATATCACCCCTTTTCCACCTATCAACCAATTTCTGCAACCCACAAATCTTTAATCTTCAACCTGTTCTCATAAGGTTCATTCCATAGACCTGCTGTCATCTTGGTCACTCGTCTCTGGATCCACTCCACCAAGAAGAAACCCTGGCACCCATATCTGGGCACAGAGTAGATGGGGTCTTATCAAGGTTCAATACAGAGGAACAATAACCTGTTTGTCTTTCAGTATTTTTCAGCAACCAAGTGATTTGATGAGCTGATTTAGTCACTTTTGCGATGTGCTCCGCTAAACTTCAACTCCCTATCTAACAACACTCCCAAATCCCTGGCCTCGTCAATCTCCTGGAGTACGGTTCCACCAATGTGATATACTGCTGCTAATTTTTTCACCGCAAAATGCATAACCTTACACTTTGCCACATTAAATTGACATCCATTCTCCAGAGCCCATTCCTCCAAACTATCCAAATCATCCTGCAAAATTTTGACATCCTGTGCACTCACTATTGCCCTACCCAACTTTGCATCATCAGAAAACAAATGAACACTTCCTCTCAGATCCTTTCCTATATCATTAATGAACAAATTGAACAGTAGTGGTCCAAGAACAGAACCCCCTGTCGTACACCACTAGTCACAGACCGTCTTTTGGAATCTACTCCTGATTAAACCACTCTCTGATATCTCTCCATCAACTACCCTCCTATTGATCTCACCAACCCAATATCCATTCCCATATATGCTGCAGTTTACTGATTAGAATTCCATGTGGTATCCTGTCAAAGGCCTTAGCAAGTTCCAGTAGAATCACTGTAAACCCATTACCCTTATCGAGTTCAGCTGTCACTGTGTTATAAAACGTGAGCAAGTTACTGAGCCGTGAACTACCCTTCACAAAACCATGCTGTCCCTCATACAGTATCCCATTTTCATCTATCCAATCCTGTATTTTCCTCTTGACTATTTTCTCCAAGACCTTGACAACGATTCCTGATATGCTGATCGGTCGGTAATTTACAACAGCAGTTTTGGAATCCCCTCTTTCCACCCCCTCGGGACTAACCCATACCCGAGACTCAAATTAAACAAAATGGTCAAGGGCACTGACAATTCTTTAGCCGCTTCACGTATGACACGAGCTGGTATACCATCCAATTCCACAGATGTATTGACATTGAGGTTTTGTAATAGACTATTCACCTCCATTTCATTCACCACAATTCCCATATAAGCTATTAGTTCATTCATTCCTGCAATGTCACCACCTGGATGATATACTCTTGCGAAGTGCTCGCTCAGTAATTCCACTATATCAACTGATTCGGTTACCTCCCTACCATCAGCATTCTTTAAAATCATTCTGCCATATACATTTTTTCTTTTACTTGCAACATATCGAAAAAACTGTTTGGGATTCTCTTTAGCCTGCATGGATAATGTTCTTTCATAATCCGCTTTTGCTTTTCTCACCACACTCGTTACCCTTCTGGCCTGTGCTTTATACCATTCATGTGCCTGCCAGTCACCTTTCTCCTTAAATTCCCTCCACAGTTGTTTCTTTTTTTGCAGCTCAAGCTTAATGGTGTTATTCATCCATTTAATCCCTACTTGATTTATTATTCAGACTCTAGGTATACAGTCAGCCATTGCCTCCTGCAAACACTTCTTAACTGCCTCCCATGCACTATCAACATCCAACCCTTGCAGTTTTTCATGCCATGGCACTGAACCAATCAAACTCCTAAGTTTGTCATACTTGCCATCCCAATAATTCCACACATATACCCTGTCTTAATTGTAAATTCAACACCTTTAGCCACCTCCCAAGTCAAGACCCTATGATCACTCTCACCAATTGGTGGCAATGTGGTCATATTCGTTACAGCTAAATTCTCAGATGCCATTACTAGGTCAAGCACTCTCTCTGACTCCTAGTATTTTCCATTACATGCTATCGCAGATTGTTATCCCTTAAAAACCACATAAAATCCAATTCCTTTCTCCTGTGTGTTCTCTCCTCCTTCTAATCAGTGTTACCATAGTTGAAATCTCCCATAATAATTACCCTCCTTCCACTCATTTCTTCTATTTGCTTATGCATACTATCTCCA